>NW_026652284.1:78003656-78038383 GCF_009828535.3 Hylobates moloch
GGGGGGGGGGGTATTTTTTGTTGAAATGGGGTTTTGCTATGTTGGCCCGGCTTGTCTCGAACTCCTGACCTCCAGTGATCCGCGCCCTCCCCTCGCCTGCTAAAGTGCTGGGATTAACAGGCGTGAACCACCGTGCTGGCCTACTTTATTTAGGATAGTTTTTTTGTTTTGTTTTGTTTTTCTCTTGTTTTGTTTTGTTTTACAGATGAGGTCTTACACTGCCACCCAGGCTGGAGTGCAGTGGCACAAACAAGGCTCACTGCAGCCTCAACCTCCTGGGCTTAATTGATCCTCCCACCTCAGCCTCCTGAGATCCTGGGACCACAAGTGTGTGCCACAACGCTTGGCTAATTTTTTATTTTTTGTAGAGATGGTGCCCAGGTTGGTCTCAAACTCCTGGGCTCAAGCAATCCTCCCACCTCCCAAAGAGCTGAGATTGTAGGTATGAACCACCAGGCCCAGCAAATTTATAATTTAATTTAATTGTATTGTATTGTATTGTATTTAAATCTAACCTTTTTAAAAAAAATATTTTCTCTTGGCCGGGTGCAGTGGCTCACAGCTGTAATCCCAGCACTTTGGGAAGCCAAAGCGGGTGGATCACTTGAGGTCAGGAGTTCGAGATCAGCCTGACCAACATGGCGAAACCCCATCTCTACTAAAAATACAAAATTAGCTGGGTGTCATGATGGGCGCCTGTAATCCCAGCTACTCTGGAGGCTGAGGCACAAGAATCGCTTGAACCAAAGAGACAGAGATTGCAGTGAGCCAAGATTGAGCCATTGCACTCCAGGCTGGGCAACAAGAGCGAAACTCCATCTCAAAAAATATATACATATTTTTTCTCTTTCCTCTTATTTTCTAGCCATTCTTTAAATATAATAAATCTAGGCTGGGCACGGTGGCTCACGCCTGTAACCACAGCACTTTGGGAGGCTGAGGCAGGTGAATCACCTGAGGTCAGGAGTTCGAGACCAGCCTTCCCAACATGGAGAAACCCCGTCTCTACTAAAAATATAAAAATTAGCTGGGCATGGTGGTGCATGCCTGTAACTCCAGCTACTCAGGAGGCTGAGGCAGGAGAATCACTTGAACCCAGGAGGCGGAGTTTGAGGTGAGCCAAGATGCACCATTGCACTCCAGCCCAGGCAACAAGAGTGAAGCTCTGTCTCTAATAAATAAATAAATAAAATGTAAATTTTTTTTTTTTTTTTTCCTGGAGACAGAGTCTCGCTCTGTCGCCCAGGATGGAGTGCAGTGGCACGATCTCGGCTCACTGCAAGCTCCACCTCCTGGGTTCATGCCATTCTCCTGCCTCAGCCTCCCAAGTAGCTGGGACTACAGGCGCCTGCCACTACGCCCGGCTAATTTTTTTTCCTTTTTTTTTAGACGGAGTTTCGCTCTTGTTGCCCAGGGTGGAGTGCAATGGCGCGATCTCGGCTCACTGCAACCTCCGCCTCGCAGTTTCAAGCGAATCTCCTGCCACAGGCTCCTGAGGAGCTGGGATTACAGGCATGCACCACCACACCTGGCTAATTTTGTGTTTTTACTAAAGGCTGGTCTTGAACTCCTGACCTCAGGTGATCCGCCCGCCTCAGCCTCCCAAAGTGCTGGGATTACAGGCGTGAGCCACTGTGCCCAGCATGCCCGGCTAATTTTTTGTAGTTTTAGTAGAGACGGGGTTTCACCACGTTACCCAGGGTGGTCTAGATCTCCTGACCTCGTGATCCGCCCACCTTGGCCTCCCAAAGTGCTGAGATTACAGGCGTGAGCCACCGCACCCGGCCTACATTTTTTTTTTCTTTTTTTGCGATGGAATCTCACTTTGTTGCTCAGGCTGGAGTGCAATTATGTGATCTCGGCTCACCGCAACCTCTGCCTCCCAGATTTAAGAGATTCTCCTGCCTCAGTCTCCCGAGTAGCTGGGATTACGGGTATGTGCCACCACACCCAGCTAATTTTGTATTTTTAGTAGAGACGGGGTTTCTCCACGTTGGTCAGGCTGGTCTGAAACTCCCTGCCTCAGGTGATCCGCCCACCTCGGCCTCCCAAAGTGCTGGGATTACAGGCGTGAGCCACTACGCCTGGCCCAGTAAATCTAAATTTAAAGAGCCACATAGGCAATCACTTTAAGATCCAACTTAAATACCATCTCCTCCTGGACAATTCCGTTGATCTCCAGTCTTCATTCCTAACTCTTCTACATGCACACACACACACACAGACATACACACACTCAGAGGCTCCTGCCCCTCTGCACAGCCCTGCCTGCATCTGCACCTCTCCAAAGAGATCTATTGTACTCCATAGTAGGGCAGTAATGCTGCCCTACTTTGCTCAGTGTACTCTGTAAATTCCTTAAGGCAGGCTCTGTCATCTTTCCGCAGCACCATAGTGTTCTGCGGTGCCTTTCAACCAGTGGCAATGGAAGAGCTATTTGTTGGGTTTTAAGTGTTACGGCAATATTTGTTAATGTCCAAACAGAAATTGGCCTATGTGCAAATTTTCAGATATACATGTAAATTTGATATTTACATTAGCATAGAACTCAATTCTGAGCTTAACAAACAAGAAAGTTAATTGAAAGTTCATTTTTAGAATTTATCGAGAATTTACCTAGGTTATTTTCATTTTATGCTGCACCAACCCTCGCACTGATTTTTAGAGGATACTGATACCAAATTGTTTTCTAGATAACAGAAGTGATTTTAAAGTTTCTGGGGCTGGGCGTGGTGCTCATGCCTGTAATCCCCAGCACTTTGGGAGGCCGAGGTGAGCACATCACTTGAGACCAGGAGTTCAAGGCCAGCCAGGACAACATGTGGAGACCCTGTCTCCACAAAGAATACAAAAACTTAGCCTGGTGTGGTAGTGCGCACCTGTAGTCCCTAGCTGCTTGGAGGGCCTGAGGCTGGAGGGATCACCTGAGCCCCAGGAGGTCGAGGCTGCAGTGAGCTGTGATCTCACCACTGCACTCCAGCCTGGGCAACGGAGTGAGACCTTCTCAAAAAAAACAAGTCAAAAAAAAAAAAACTTTCTGGAAGCCTGAAGTCCTATTTTGCAATGTTTGCCATTTTCCAGCAGGAGCCAATGAAAACTTTTCTTTGCTCTATAATCATCTGTCAAGTATAAAGAACTGCTTACCATGTAGTATCTTCAACTAAAAGCAAAGCCTTTTTTTTTTTTTCTTGAAACAGTCTTGCTCTTGTTGCTCAGGCTGGAGTGCAATGGCGTGATCTTGGCTCACTGCAACCTCTGCCTCCCAGGTTCAAGCAATTCTCCTGCCTCAGCCTCCTGAGTAGCTGGGATTACAGGCACCCGCCAAAACACCTGGCTAATTTTTAATATTTTTAGTAGAGACGGAGTTTCACCATGTTGGTTAGGCTGGTCTCAAACTCCTGACCTCAAGTGATCCACCCACCTTGGCTCCTAAAGCGTTGGGATTACAGGCGTGAGCCACTGTGTGTGGCCTGGGTGACAAGAGTCTCTGTCACCCAGGCTGGAGTGCAGTAGTGTGATTTCGGCTCACTGTGACCTCTACCTCCTGGATTCAAGCAATTCTCCTGCCTCAGCCTCCCAAATAGCTGAGATTACAGGTGCCCGCCACCAAGCCCAGCTAAGTTTTGTATACTTAGTAGAGACAGAGTTTCACCATGTTGGCCGAGCTGGTCTCGAACTCCCGACCTCAAGTGATTTGCCTGTATCAGCCTCCCAAAGTGCTGGGATTACAGATGTGAGCCACTGTGGCCGGCTAAAGCAAAGCCTTTTTGAAAAAATAAACTTTTTTTTGGCTGGGAGCAGTGGCTCATGCCTGTAATCCCCGTACTTTGGGAGGCTGAGGCGGGCGGATCACCTGAGGTCAGGAGTTTGAGACCAGCCTGACGAACAGGAAGAAACCCCGTCTCTACTAAAAATACAAAATTAGCCAGGCATGGTGGCGGGCATCTGTAATCCCAGCTACTCAGAAGACTGAGGCAGGAGAATCACTTGAACCCGGGAGACGGAGGTTGCAGTAAGCAGAGATTGCATCGTTGCACTCCAGCCTGGGCAACAAGAGCAAAACTCCATCCAAAAAAAAAAAAGTTAAAAAACGTTTTTTGGGCTGGGCACGGTGGCTCACGCCTGTAATCTCAGCACTTTGGGAAGCTGAGGCGGGTGGATTACCTGAGGTCAGCAGTTCAAGACCAGCCTGACCAATGCGGTGAAACCCCGTCTCTACTAAAAGTACAAAAAAAAATGAGCCGGGTGTGGTGGTGCATGCCTGTAATCCCAGCTACTCAGGAGGCTGCAGCAGGATAATTGCTTTAACCCAGGAGATGAAGGTTGCTGTGAGCTGAGATCAGGCCACTGCACTCCAGCCTGGGCAACAGAGGGAGACTCCATCTCAAAATAATAATAATAGTAAACTTTTTGTCAGGGAGGGATGGGGAGATGTTACTACAAGGATGAAAACTTTCAGCTAAACAGAAAGAACAAGTTTAAGAGATCTATTATATAACATGGTGACAATGGCTAATAACAATATATTGTATTATTTTTATTATTATTATTAGTTGAGACAGTGTCTTGCTCTGTCACCCAGGTTGGAGTGCAGTAGCATGATTACTGCTCACTGCCATCTCGACCTCGTGGGCTCAAGTGATCCTCCCACCTCAGCCTCCCAAGTGGCTGGGACCACAGGCACATGCCACCATGCCTGACTAATTTATTTTTTAAATTTTTGTAGGCTGGGCATGGTGGCTCACACCTGTAATCTCAACACTTTGGGAGGCCAAGATGGGTGGATCACAAGGTCAGGAGTTTGAGACCAGCCTGGCCAACATGATGAAACCCCATCTCTACTAAAGATAAAAAAAATTAGCCGGGCATGGTGGTGCATGCCTGTAATTCCAGCGACTCAGGAGGCTGAGGCAGGAGAATCGCTTGAACCTGGGAGGCGGAGGTTGCAGTGAGCCGAGATCATGCCATTGCACTCCAGCCTGGGCGACAGGGTGAGACTCCATCTCAAAAAATAAATAAATAAATTTGTAAAGATAGGGTCTCCTCATGTTGCCCAGGCTGGTCTTGAATTCCTGGGCTCAGGCAATCCCCCTGCCTCAGCCTCTCAAAGTGTTGGGATTACAGGCACGAGCCACTGCACTCAGCTAATATATTGTATTCTTGAAAATTACAGGTCGGGCACAGTGGCTCATACCTGTAATCCCAACACTTTGGGAGGCCAAGGTAGGCAGATCACCTGAGACCAGCCTGGCAACATAGGGAGACCCCATCTCTACAAAAATACAAAAATTAGCCAGGCATGGTGGCACGAGCCTGTAGTCCCAACTACTCGGAGACTGAGGTGGGAGGATCACCTGAGCCTGAGAGGCTGAGGCTGCCGTGAGCCATGATTGAACCACTGCACTCCAGCCCAGGCATCAGAATGAGACCTTGTCTCCAAAAAAATAATAACAAAAACAAAAGCCACTGGGGAAATGTACTTACTGACGGTGCCACGAGTAAGGGTTTGATTCCATGTCTATGAACCTCAGGTTTTTTCAATGAATAGCTATCATTTATGGAGTATCTATAGTAGATGTTTTATGAATATTATCTGAGATGCTCACAAAAGCTCAGGAAGTTAAGTTTTAACCCCATTTCATAGTCCCAAATCCCAGAGAGGCTGTGCAGCTGGAAAGTGGCAAGGAATAGAACCAGGGTCCCAGCCGTCTTTCTAACTCAACATTTTTCAACCGTGTATTCCACGACACATTTTTGGGCATTCGTATTACTTGTGTCAAAACTGTGCTCCAGAGTCAAAGAATGCCAGTGAACCATTTCCTCTCGCATGAGTTTACCATTCACATCAGCAAATTTGCATTTTAGAGAAGCCCTGCATCAAAGAAAAGCATTTATTTCATTTAGTTGTTTCCAAATATATTTGCATTTGGAACTATTTGTTCAAGGGATGCCTAGTAGCATCCTGGAAACTTGTACAGATGTTGAGTTGAGTTTTCTCCTTGCTCTGCAACTGAGGCCTTCAGCTGAGGAAAAAGGGGGCATTAAGTACCCCACATTCTAGGCCGGGCACAGTGGCTCAAGCCTGTAATCCCAGCACTTTGGGAGGCCGAGGCGGGCGGATCACGAGGTCAGGAGATCGAGACCATCCTGGCTAACGCGGTGAAACCCCGTCTCTACTAAAAATACAAAAAAAAAAATTAGCCGGGCGTGGTGGCGGGCACCTGTAGTCCCAGCTACTCAGAGAGGCTGAGGCAGGAGAATGGCGCGAACCCGGGAGGCAGAGCTTTCAGTGAGCCGAGATAGCGCCACTGCACTCCAGCCTGGGGGACAGAGCAAGACTCCGTCTCAAAAAAAAAAAAAAAAGTACCCCACATTCTAAAGAGAAATACCACCACTGGGGCATCGTCCTGGTCCATGCCCTCCCATCTTGTCAATTCCCAACCCCTACCCAGAAAGACTGGGCTGGGGAGATGGGAAGGGAGTCACAAGAGTAGAATGTTGTTGGCCATGCACGGTGGGTCATGTCTGTAATCCCAGCACTTTGGGGGGCCAAGGTGGGCAGATCACTTGAACTCAAGAGTTTGAGATCTGCCTGGGAAACAAGGTGAAACCCCATCTCTACTAAAAATACAAAAAAATTAGCCGGGCGTGGTGGTGCGTGCCTGTAGTCTCAGCTACTCAGAAGGCTGAGGGGGAAGGATCACTTGAGTCTGAGCTGTGGAGGTTGCAGTGAGTCGAGATTGTGCCACTGTACTCCAGCCTAGGCGACAGAGTGACACACTGCCACAAAACGAAACAAAACAAAAAAACCCTTCACAGCAACATCTATGTTACAGGAAAGGGGGTCCAGATCCAGACTCCAAGAGGTTTTTGGATCTCAAATAAGAAATTCAGGGCGAGTCCATAGAGTAAAGTGAAAGCAAGTTATTAGGAAAGTAAAGGAATAAAGAATTGGCTGGGCGCAGTGGCTCACACCTGTAATCCCAGCACTTTGGGAGGCCGAGGCGGGTGGATCACCTGAGGTCGGGAGTTTGAGACCAGCCTGACCAACATGGAGAAACCTCATCTCTACGAAAAATACGAAATTAGCCGGGCGTGGTGGCACATACCTGTAATCCCAGCTACTCGGGAGGCTGAGGCAGGAGAATCGCTTGAAACCAGGAGGCAGAGGTTGCCGTGAGCCGAGATCGCGCTGTTGCACTCCAGCCTGGGCAACAGGAGCAAAACCGGCTCAAAATAAATCAATCAATAAATAAATACAAAGAATGGCTACTCCATAGACAGAGCAGCCCGGACGGCTGCTGGTGGCCCATTTTTATGGTTATTTCTTGATATGCTAAACAAGGGGTGGATGATTCATGCCTCCCCTTTCTAGACCATATTTGGTAACTTCCTGACATTGCCATGGCATTCGTAAACCATCATGGTGCAGTGAGGACAACCAGAGGTCACTCTCTTGGCCATCTTGATTTTGGTGGGTTTGGGCCAGCTTCTTTACTGCAACCTGTTTTATCAGCAAGGTCTTTATGAGCTGTATTTTGTGCCAACCTTCTGTCTCATCCTGTGACTTAGAATGCCTTAACCATCTGGGAATGCAGCCCAGTCGGTCTCAGCCTCATTTTACCCAGCTCCTATTCAAGATGGAGTTGCTCTGGTTCATGTGCCTCTGACATCTAGACTGATGTTTGACCGAACAACTGAGTCCCACAGCCTGGCCAAGTTGACACATGAAATTAGCCATCACAACCTCCAAGAAGAAAATAACCTTCAAGTTAGAAAAAAGACTCTCCCGCCTGGGTATCCTAACACATCAGAGAAACTGGAGTACAGAAGCGCAGGAGTCCCCGTGGTGGATCCCAAGGCTCCCTCCTAACCCTCCCCACACACATGCTCTAAGATGGAATAGGGAGAAAAATGAAAGAGCAGAGCAAGCACACCCCCGCCCATCCCCATGCCACAAGCCTGGCCAATGCTGCGGGAGGGTTTACTCGGGAGTTATAAAGAGGACTGGACTTCTCTTTCCTTACTTCTTTTCTTTCTTTTTTCTTTTTTTCATTTCCCATTAACTTTCCATAATTAATAGTCCAGTCCAAGCCCAGGAGCAGGGGCTCACACCTGTAATCCCAGCACTTTGGAAGGCCAAGGTGGGTGGATCACTTGAGCTCTGGAGTTTGAGTCCGGCCTGGGCAACATGGGGAGACCCCATCTCTAAAAAAAAAGTACAAAAAATTAGCCTGGTGTGGTGGTGTGCCCCTGTAGTACCAGCTACTTGGGAGGCTGAGGTGGGAGGATCACCTGAATCTGGGATGTCGAGGCTGCAGTGAGCCATGATTGTGCTACTGCACTCCAGCCTGGCAATAGAGTGAGACCGTCTCAAAAAAAAAAAAAAGAAAAGAGGTTTTTTGGCTCACAGTTCTGCAGGTTGTACAAGAAGCATTGCACCAGTCTCTGCTCAGCTTCTGGAGAGGGCCTGAGGCTACTTCCACTCATGGGGGAAGGTGAAGGGGAGCCAGCATGTGCGGAGACTGCCTGGCAAAAGAGAAAGCAAGAGAGAGCGGCGGGGAGGCACCAGGCTGTTTTCCGCAGCCAGCTCTCCTTGGGAACCAGTAACGGAGAGAACTCACTCACCCACCCACATCCAGGGTGTTAATCTAGTCAAGAGGGATCTGGAAAACTAAATAAATAAAAGAAAAAAAATAAACAAACGAAAAAAAGAGGAATCTGCTCCCAAGACCCAAATACCTCCCATTAGACCCCACCTCCAACTGGGGATCAAATTTCAACATGAGTTTGTGTGGGGACAAACTATAGCACCATAAGAAAAGGCCTAGCGGCCGGGCGCGGTGGCTCACACTTGTAATCCTAGCACTTTGGGAGGCCGAGGCGGGCGGATCACGAGGTCAGGAGAGTGAGACCACGGTGAAACCCCGTCTCTACTAAAAATATAAAAAAAATTAGCCGGGCGTGGTGGCGGGCGCCTGTAGTCCCAGCTACTCGGAGAGGCTGAGGCAGGAGAATGGCGTGAACCCGGGAGGTGGAGCTTGCAGTGAGCCGAGATTGCGCCACTGCACTCCAACCTGGGCGACAGAGCAAGACTCTGTCTCAAAAAAAAAAAAAAAGAAAAAGAAAAAGAAAAGGCCTAGCACGGTGGCTTATGCCTGTAATCCCAGCACTTTGGGAGGCTGAGGTGGGTGGATCACCTGACCCTAGCCGTTGGAGACCACCAGGCTGGCCAACACAAATACAAAATTTAGCCGGGTGTGGTGGCGTGAGCCTGTAATCCCAGCTACTTGGGAGGCTGAGGGAGAATCCCTTGAACCCGGGAGGCGGCGGTTGCGGTGAGCTGAGATGGCACCACTGCACTCCAGCCTGGGCAACAGAGCGAGACTCCGTCTCAAAACAAACAAAAAAGTGTGTGATTAAAAAATAGAAAAATATTATTTTTATTCCTATCTCTAATTGAAATGAACTTTTTTTTTTTTTTTTTTTTGAGATGTAGTGTTTTTCTTTGTCCCCCGGGGGGGGGGAGTGGGGGGGGGGTCCGGGCTCACTGCAACCTCCACCTCCCGGGTTCAAGATATTCTTTACCTCAGCCTCCTAAGTAGCTGGAATGATTACAGGCGTTTGCTACCACACCTGGCTAATTTATTAATTTTTTTTGTTTTGTTTTTGAAATGGAGTCTTACTCTGTCGCCCAGGCTGGAGTGCAGTAGAGCAATCTTGGCTCACTGCAACCTCCTCCTCCTGGGTTCAAGCAATTCCCTGCCTCAGCCTCCCAAGTAGCTGGGATTACAGGCGCCCGCCATCAAGCCCGGCTAATTTTTGTATTTTTAGTAGAGATGGGGTTTCACCATCTTGGCCAGGCTGGTCTTGAACTCCTGACCTCATGATCCACGCCTCGGCCTCCCAAAGTGCTGGGATTACAGGCGTGAGCCATCGTGCCCGGCCTAGAAATGAACTTATTTTCTCAGATATCGAGCTTAGGGAAATACGTCTTTTGAAGAATCTTTACAGAAATTCATGATGGTAGCTGGGGCTTTCGTGTTACACCAGACTTTTAATGCTGCGAACTTGGGACTAGGAAAGACAACTCTACGTGATGCTGCGTATCTCAGCTGGCTCTGAAAGCTTCTTTTGCATAAATTTCTACAACATGCAGAGTTCAAAGGAAAGTAGTATAGAATGTTACAAAGCTACATTCCCAGAAAGGGAAGTAGAATTTATATCCAACATTTATTAGCCAATTGTTCATTTCCTTGGGGCTATAAAACTTAAAAGGGAAGAATGGCCAAGTGACATTTTTAAAGAGGAAATTGGGATGGTAATGAGGACATTTAAAATCGCTCACTCTGTCCTTATTTCAACCAGTGTCTCAATTGAGATTTATTGAATACTTACTGTAAAAAGCACAACATTAAAGCTCCTCTGAAGGAAAAAGGAAGGTGAACCCAACAAGGCTTAGATCTGCTGCCAGGAATTTATTCCAAACATAGTACTGTATAAAATAGCCTGCGGTTTGAGTTTACCACTGTATCTCTGGCACCCATAACTAGTCTGATTTAGGCACTCAAAAAATATTTATTTGGCCGGGCCCCAATGGCTCACACATGTAATCCCAGCACTTTGGGAGGCCGAGGCGGGCAGATCACTTGAGGTCAGGAGTTCAGCACCAGCCTGACCAATATGGAGAAACCCTGTCTCTACTAAAAATACAAAAATTAGCCGGGCATGGTGGTGCATGCCTATAATCCCAGCTACTCAGGACGCTGAGGCAGGAGAATCGCTTAAACTACCAGGAGGCGGAGGTTGCAGTGAGCTGAGATTGCACCATTGCATTCCAGCCTAGGCAACAAAAGCGAAACTCCACCTCAAAAAAAAAAAAAAATTTATTTAATGAGAACATAGGCCAGGCATGGTGGCTTACGCCTGTAATCCCAGCATTTTCGGAAGCCGAGGCAGGCGGATTATCTGAGGTCAGGAGTTCAAGACCATCCTGGCCAACATGGTGAAACTCCGTCTCTACTAAAAATACAAAAATTAGCCGGGCATGGTGGCACACGCCTGTAATCCCAGCTACTGGAGAGGCTGAGGCAGGAGAATTGCTTGAACCCAGGAGATGGAGGTTGCAGTGAGCTGAGATCATGCTACTGTACTCCCACCTAGCTAAAAGAGCAAGACTCCATCTCAAAAAAAAAAAAAAAAAAAAAAAATGAGAACATAAGTAAATAGATCCATGCCAAATATGTTGCCCATTTTATAAAGAAGGTGTGCTTGGCTTGTCATGGTGGCTCACACCTGCAATCTCAGCAGTTTGGGAGGCCAAGATGGGAGGATCTCTTGAGGCCAGGAGTTTGAGACCAGCCTAGGCCATATAGTGAGATCTTGGCTCTACAAAAAGAATTTTTTCTTTTATTTTTTAATATATGGTTTATTTATTTATTTATTTGAGACAGAGTTTCGCTCTGTTGCCTGGGCTGGAGTGCAGCCGCATGATCTCAGCTCACCACAACCTCTGCCTCCCGGGTTCAAGCGATTCTCCTGCCTCAGCCTCCCAAGTAGCTGGGATTACAGGCATGCACCACCACGCCCAGCTAATTTTGTATTTTTAGTAGAGACGAAGTTTCTCCATGTTGGTCAGGCTGGTCTCAAACTCCTGACCTCAGGTAATCCGCCTGCCTCAGCCTCCCAAAGTGCCGGGATTACAGGCGTGAGCCACCATGCCTGGCCAATATATTCTATTATTTTCGAGACAGGGTCTTGCTCTGTCTCCCAGGCTGCAGTGCTGTGGCAAAATCACCAATCACTGCAGCCTCCACTTTCCCAGCTTAAGCAACTCTCCCACCTCAGCCTCCTGAGCAATTGGTACTACAAGTACACGTTACCATGCCTGGCTACGTTTTGTACTTTTTGTAGTGATGGGGTCTTCTTGTGTTGCCCAAACTGGTCTTGAACTCTTAGGCTCATGTGATCCTTCTGCATTGTACTCCCAAAGTGCTGGAATTACAGGCACCAGGCACCACACCCCGCTACAATTTTTTTTTTTTTTTAATTAGCAGAAGGTGGTGGCACAAGCCTGTAGTCCCAGCTACTTGGGAGGCTGAGGTGGGAGTATTGCTTGAGCCCAGGAGGTTGATGCTGCAATGAGCTGAGATCATGCCACTGCACTCTAGCCTGGGCAACAGAGCAAGACCTTGCCTCAAGAAAAAAAAGAGATGTGCTTGACCTAACCTATTGTGTTGCCTCTGTTCCTAAATTGAAGGCCAAAAAGCTACCCTTTCCTTTACCAGTATTGAGTACCTGCTGTGTTCAAGCTACTGTGTTAGGTGCAGGGATACAACAGTCAACAAGGAGACATGACAAACCAATCTTTTTACTGACTTGCTCTTAGAGGGGTAAGAAGGTAACTCTGGGGAAAGAGGATAAATGCCAGGATAAAGAAGGTAGGATGCCAAGATAGTGAACATTAGGGTCATCATAAGGGAACCCTGACTTATTTGGGTTAACATTGAAGGGCTGCTAGCCTCTTCTAGAGCCAGTTGGGAGGAAGAGCCTAGTTACGGCTGGATGCTGCAGAGTTGGGATGACGGCCATATGGGAAGGGGTCTAACTCCCTTTGCCTGTGATGTGGAGGTGAGAGTGGATGCAGTCAGCCTGGACCATGAGGTGACACACAGAACAGAAGTCTGTGCTTGGGCTGGGCACGGTGGCTCAGGCCTATAATCCCAACACTTTGGGAGGCCGAGGTGGGCAGATCACCTGAGGTCAGGAGTTCGAGACCAGCCTGGGCAACATGGTGAGACTCTCACTATTCTTTTTTTTTTTTTGAGATGGAGTTTTGCTCTTGTTGCCCAGGCTGGAGTGCAGTGGTGCTATCTCGGCTCACTGCAACCTCTGCCTCCTGGGTTCAAATGATTCTCCTGCCTCAGCCTCCCAAGTAGCTGGGATTACAGGCGCATGTATTTTTAGTACAGATGACCTCAGGTGATCCACCCCCCTCAGCCTCCCAAAGTGCTGGGATTACAAGCATGAGCCACCACACCCAGCCTCTCTATTCTTTAAAATAAAATAAATAAAATTTTTTTTTTTTTTTTTTCACCCAGGCTGGAGTGCAGTGGCGCAATCTCGGCTCACTGGCAAGCTCCGCCCCCGGGTTCACGCCATTCTCCTGCCTCAGCCTCTCCGAGTAGCTGGGACTACAGGCGCCCGCCACCACGCCCGGCTAATTTTTTTTTTTTTTGTATCACCGTGGTCTCGATCTCCTGACCTCGTGATCCGCCCGCCTCGGCCTCCCAAAGTGCTGGGATTACAAGCTTGAGCCACCGCGCCCGGCCAATAAATAAAATTTTTAAAAAGAAGAAGAAGGAAGAAGGAAGGCGAAGGAGAAGAAGAAGGAGGAGGTCAGTGCGCAGATGTGAAAGAAGAAGAAAAGGAGCCAGGACCGTCATGACTGTCAAGCTGTCACACCACGCTGGACTCTCTGTTTCCACATTCATTTAACATGAGAAATTCAGTTTCTGTCTTGTTAAGCCACAGTTGTCACTTCTTTGTTATGAGTAGTCAAAAATTTCCCTAAGGGATACCAGGACGTAACTCAAGGGAAGTTAGAGAAGACTCGGCAAAGGACTTCACATCAAAGGTGAGACCTTGGCAGACAAATCAAAGAGGCGGAGAAAAGTGTACAGCTTAGAGGGAACAGTGTGAGCACAGGAGGCCTGGGGATGGGAAGTGTGCCAGGTCTGGAATTCGCTGCAGCTGCTCCCTGCAGTGCCGTTGGCTGGGGGAATCAGGCAGCATGGGAGGAGGAAGATGATGCTGAGTGATGAAGCCGGGAAGGATAGCAGGGACTGAATCAGAAAGAAGACCATGTATGCCAGGCGCAGTGGCTCACACCTGTAATCCCAGCACTTTGGGAGGCTGAGGCGAGTGGAACACCTGAGGTCAGGAGTTTGAGACCAGCCTGGCCAACATGGTGAAACCCTGTCTCTACTAAAAATACAAAATTAGCCAGGCATGGTGGCACATGCCTGTAATCCCAGCTACTTGGGAGGCTGAGGCAGGAGAATCACTGAACCAGGGAGGCAGAGGTTGCAGTGAGCCAAGATTGTTCCATTGCACGCCTGCTTGAGCAACAAGACCTGTATGCCCAGTTAAGAGACTTGGCTTTAATGGTGCTAGGGGGCCATCAAGGGATTTCTAGCAAGGGAGTGACATGGCTGGGTTTGCCTGAGCTTTCTGACTGTTCTGTGGAGAACAGTTGAGGAGAAGCCTAGATGAGTGCATGAGGCCGCATAGGGTGACCAAGTTGTCCCGGTTTGCCTAGAACTTTCTTGGTTTTGTTACAGAAAAGGGGTCCCGATCCAGACCCCAAGAGAAGGTTCTTGGATCTCTCGCAAGAAAGAAGTCAGGACGAGTCTGCAGTGCAAAGTAAAAGCAAGTTTATTAAGAGAGTAAAGTAGGCTGGGTGCAGTGGCTCACGCCTGTAATCCCAGCACTTTAGGAGGCTGAGGCGGGTGAATCACCTGATGTCAGGAGTTCGAGACCAGCCTGACCAACATGGTGAAACAGTCAATGTCAAGGCTTGGCATGGTGGCTTACACCTGTAATCCCAGCACTTTGGGAGGCCAAGGTGGGAAGATCGCTTGAGCCCAGGAGTTTGAGACCAGCCTGGACAACATGGCAAAACCCTATCTCTACAAACAATACAAAAAAAAATAATAATTTCTGGGCGTATATGGAGTGGTGTGCAACTGTAGTCCCAGCTACCCAGGAAGCTGAGGCAGTTGGATCAATTGAGCCCAGGAGGCCTAGGCTGCAGTGAGCCCTGATCCTGCCACTGCATTCCAGCCTGGGCTACAGAACAAGACTGAAAAAAATAAAAAAATTTAAAAAAGGAGGTCAAGGTCTAAGAAATTATTTTTCTCTTCCCAGCACTTTGAGAGGCTGAGATGGGCAGATCACCTGAGGTCAGGATTTCACGACTAGCCTGGCCAACATGGTGAAACCCCATCTCTACTAAAACTACAAAATTGGTCGGGCACAGTGGCTCACACCTGTAATCCCAGCACTTTGGAAGGCCGAGGTGGGCAGATCACCTGAGGTTGAGAGTTCGAGACCAGCCTGACCAACATGGAGAAACGCTGTTTCTACTAAAAATAAAAATAAAAAAACTAGCTGGGGGTTGTGGTGCATGCCTGTAATCCCAGCTACTCAGGAGGCTGAGGCAGGAGAATAACTTGAATCCGGGAGGCAGAGGTTGCAGTGAGCTGAGATCATGCCATTGCACTCCAGCCTGGGCAACAAGAGCGAAACTCTGTCTCAAAAAAATAAATAAAATAAAATAAAATAAAAGTACAAAATTAGCCAGGCATGGTACATGCCTGTAATCCCAGCTACTCGGGAGGCTGAGACGAGAGAACTGCTTGAACCCAGGAGATGGTGGTTGCAGTGAGCTGAGATTGTGCCACTGCACTCCAGCCTCTGCGGCTGAGCTAGACTCCCTCTCAGAAAAAAAGGCAGGCAGGGCACGATGGCTCACGCCTGTAATCCCATCACTTAGGGAGGCTGACTTAGGGTGGATCACTTGAGGTCAGGAGTTCGAGACCAGCCTGGCCAACATTGTGAAACCCCGTCTCTACTAAAAATACAAAAATTAGCCAGGCAGGGCAGCATTTGCCTGTAATCCCAGCTACTCAGGAGGCTGAGGCAGGAGAATCGCTTGAACCCAGGAGGCGGAGGTTGCAATGAGCCAAGATTCTGCCATTTCAGTCCAGCCTAAGCAACAAGAGCGAAACTCCATCTCAAAAAAAAAAAAAAAAAAAAAGAATGCTATATGTGGTGGCTCAAGCCTGTAATCCCAGCTCTTTGGGAGGCCAAGACAGAGGATTGCTTAAGCTCAGGAGTTCAAGACCAGCCTGGACAACATTGTTACTTGAAAGGGGGTCCAGATCCTGACCCCAAGAGAGGGTTTTTGAATCTCACGCAAGAAAGAATTCAAGGTGAATCCATAAAGCAAAGGCTAGTTTATTAGGAAAGTAAAGGAATAAAAGAATGGCTACTCCTTAAGTAGAGCAGCCCTGAGGGTTCCTGGTTGCTCATTTTTATGGCTATTTTTTATTCTTATTTTTTGAGATGGAGTCTTGCTCTGTTGCCCAGGCCAGAGTGCAATGGCGCCATCTGGACTCACCGCAGCCTCCACTTCCCGGGTTCAAGCGATTCTCCTGTCTCAGCCTCCAGAGTAGCTGGGACTACAGGCACCCGCCACCATGCCTGGCTAATTTTTTTTGTATTTTTAGGAGAGATGGGGTTTCACTATGTTGGCCAGGCTGGGCTCAAACTCCTGACCTTGTGATCCACCCACCTCAGCCTCCCAAAGTGCTGGGATTACAGGCGTGAGCCACCGCACCCGGCCTAGGTTATTTCTTTATTATATTCTAAACAAAGAATGGATTATTTATACCTCCCCTTTTTAGACCATATAGCATAACTTCCTGACATTGCAATGGCATTTGTAAATTGTCATGGCTGTGGTGGGAGTATAGCAGTGAAGATGACCAGAGTTTACTCTTGCCATCTTGGTTTTGGTGGGTGTAGCCAGCTTCTTTACTACCAACTGTTTTATCAGCAAGGTCTTTATGACCTGTATCTTGTGCCAACCTCCTATCTAATCCTGTGGCTTACAATGCCTAGTTGTCTGGGAATGCAGCCCAGTAGGTCTCTGCCTTATTTTACGCAGCCCCTATTTAAGATGGAGTTGCTCTGGTTCAAATGCCTGTGACAATATGATGAAGTCCCATCTCTACTAAAAATGCAAAAATGAGCTGGGCACGGTGGTGCACACCTATAGTCCCAGCTCAGCTACTTGGAGGCTGAGGTGAGCAGATCACTTGAGCCCTAGTGGCGGAAGTTGCAGTTAGCCAAGATCATGCCACTGCACTCCAGCTGCCTGGGCAACAGAGCCAGATAAGGTCTCAAAAAAAAAAAAAAAAAAAGATAGATGTACATACATAAGCTTCCAAACACTTAAGAATTCTGTTTGGCTTCAGCTGCTGTCTATCTGGGTCTCATCTCACACTTTTTTTTTTTTTTTTTTTTTTTTTTTTTTTTTTTGGAGACCGTGTCTCACTTTGCAGCCCAGGCTGGAGTGCAGTGGTGCAATCTTGGGGCACTGCAACCTCTGCCTCCTGGGTTCAAGCGATTCTCCTGCCTCAGCCTCCCAAGTAACTAGGACTACAGGTGCATGCCACCATGTGTGTCGGCTAATTTAGTAGAGATGGGGTTTCACCATGTTGGCCAGGCTGGTCTCAAACTCCTGACCTAAGGTGATCTGCCCTCCTCAGCCTCCCAGAGTGCTGGGATTATAGGCATGAGCCGCTGTGCCTGGCCTCATCTCATACATTGTAACCCTTCTCTGGAGTTGCCTGGACTACTTGAGGAAAGGTGTGTCAAGGTGACTAGTTTTTAATTATTATTTATTACGAGTTTTTTTTTTTTTTTGAGATGGAGTCTGGATCTGTCACCCAGGCTGGAGTGCAGTGGCATGATGTAGGCTCACAGCAACCTCTGCCCCCTGGGTTCAAGCAATTCTCCTGCCTCAGCCTCCCCAGTAGCTGGGATTACAGGTGCACACCACCATTCCTGGCTCATTTTTTGTATTTTAGTAGAGACAGGGTTTCACTGTATTGCCCAGGCTGGTCTCAAACTCTTGAGAGCAAGCAGTCCACCCACCTCAGCCTCCCAAAGTGCTAGGATTACAGGCATGAGCCACCACACCTGGCCTATTTATTACAAGTTTTATATGTTCCCTGAAATCCAAAAGAAAAGTAACCACCATAACGATCTGGGAATTATAGCATAGGAAATAAATGGTTTAAGGTCACAGAATCTAGGAGGTTTTGCTATGCAGCAAAATGTTTTCTGGGAATAAAAATGTTGTACTCTCAAGTAACTAAGTGTACTAACCACAGCTCAGAAGAAATGTTTGAAATAAGACTGCACTAAGACTTCAAGATAAACTGTTTTTAAATTGTGTGGCTAGAAATGAAATAGATAAGGAGAGAGGTAGTTGATTTAATATGAGACAGATGATATTCAGGAATTTTATTTCAATCATCACTCAGTTGGCCAAACTCTGAAAGTGTCTTATAGAAGGAACTCTGTATAAAAGATCCTAACTCAGTTTTAATCATCTCAGCCACAGCTACCCAATAGATCGCTTCCAAGTATTGGCATTTTGAAATCACAGAATCAATGAACAAATTACCAAGTAGTTTTTGGTTTTTTTGTTTTTTTTTTGTTTTTTTGAGATGGAGTTTTGCTCTGTTGCCTGGGCTGGAGTGCAGTGGCCTGATCTTGGCTCATTGCAACCTCCGCCTCCTGGGTTCAAGCGATTCTCATGCCTCAGCCTTTCAAGTAGCTGGGATTACAGGCATGCGCCACCATGCCCAGCTAATTTCTGTATTTTTAGTAGAGAGGGGTTTCACCATGTTGGCTAGTCTGACCTCAAACTCCTGACCTCAGGTGATCTGCCCACTTTGGCCTCCCAAAGTGCTGGGATTACAGGCTTGAGCCATAGGGCCCAGCCCCAAGTAATTATTTAACATCTGTTGGGGCTCAAAAACCAATACCCCAAAATATGGTGTTTTGACAATGCTGAACTGACAAAGCCTCAAGGTTTCTCTGACCTGTCCTCTGACCCCGACTGTTTCACCCATAAAAGTGGAAGTTCCTTTATCTGCATAAGATGCAAACCTACCAGGAGAACAACTTTTTTTCATCCTCTCTATTGTCTCATTATCCATTTGCAGAAAAGACCAAGATGTAATCACACTTGAACAGAACTTTCACAAGTATAATCAATGTTTCCAAGGTCATTTACATTCCAAGAGAACTATTTACAATTTAATCTCTGTTCTGGATCTAATCATTCTCTCTAGTAATCATTTATTGCCTCCTCAATATAATTTATCTTGTTCTCCATCCCATAACCTGTTTTTTGTTTGTTTGTTTGTTTGTTTTGTTTTTTGTTGTTGTTTTTTGAGACTGGAGTCTTTCTCTGTTGCCCAGGCTGGAGTGCAGTGGAGCAATCTTGGCTCACTGCAATCTCTGTCTCCTGGGTTCAAGTGATTCTCCTGCCTCAGCCTCCCAAGTAGCTGGGATTACAGGTGTGCACCACCATGCCAGGCTAATTTTTGTATTTTTAGTAGAGATGGGGTTTCCCCATCTTGGCCAGGCTAGTCTTGAACTCCTGACTTCAAGTGATCTGCCTCAAGCTCCCAAAGTGCTGGAATTACAGGCACGAGTCACCATGCCTAGCCCCATAACCTGTTTTACCAGGATCCAAGCCCCCATTCTTTCTATAACCTCAAGATGATATATAAGCATGTGTACCTCATTGGGAAGCTGTGTCTCCATTCTAAAACCTCCTGTGTTCAGTGCTGCTGCTTGTGATGGTGACAGGAGATAGACAAATTCCTAGGCAGACAGGGACAGGTCCCCAGTGAAACTCAACCTTCAAGCTACGGACAGTCAAGTCTGAAAACCAAATTGCTGCTTCCAGATCCAGTCCATGACCAGAGTGAGAACTTACCTACTCTCTCTAGATTGGTTCCTTCTGGATTATGCCCTTTAACCAATTGGCCATTGCTTTTTTCCAAGGCCTCAATGGACCAATCAACACACACTCTCCCATTCGAAGCCCATAAATGCCCCAGACTCAGCCTCACAGATGGCTACCCACTTCAGGTCTCCTCTCTTTGTCAAGAGCTTTGCTGTTGTTCAGTAAATTCTACTCTGCCTTGCTCACCCTCCAGTGTCCGCATGCCTCAATCCTCTTTATTTATTTATTTTTTAGATAGAGTCTCACTCTGTCACCCAGGCTGGAGTGCAGTGGTGAGATCTCAGCTCACTGCAACTTCCACTCCCCAGGTTCAAGTGATTCTTCTGCCTTAACTGCCTGAGTAGCTGGAACTACAGGTGTGCACCACCATGCCCAGCTAGTTTTTGTATTTTTAGTAGAGACAGGGTTTTGCCATGTTGGCCAGGCTGTTCTCAAACCCCTGACCTCAGATGATCTACCTGCCTTGGCCTTCCAAAATTCTGGGATTACAGGCATAAGCCACCACGCCCAGCCCCTCATTCCTCTTGATCATGGGACAAGAACCTGGAACCTGCCAAACAGTGGGAGTGAAAAGAGCAATAACACACCTCTTGGCCGGGCGCGGTGGCTCACGCTTGTAATCCCAGCACTTTGGGAGGCCGAGGCGGGCGGATCACGAGGTCAGGAGATCGAGACCACGGTGAAACCCCGTCTCTACTAAAAAAAAATACAAAAAAATTAGCCGGGCGTGGTGGCAGGCGCCTGTAGTCCCAGCTACTCGGAGAGGCTGAGGCAGGAGAATGGCGTGAACCTGGGAGGCGGAGCTTGCAGTGAGCCGAGATTGCGCCACTGCACTCCAGCCTGGGCGGCAGAGCGAGACTCCGTCTCAAAAAAAAAAAAAAAAAAAAAAACACACCTCTTTTACTTGCTGAACCACAGAAGTGAAAAAGCTGCTGGGTGCAACTCCCTTCTGCTCACCTTCTGCTCACTGAGCTGTGGGTGGTAGGAATAAAAGGGCTTATAACACCCTCTCCTGCTCACCGATCTACAAGAGTGAAAAAGCCACTGGACACCACTCCCTCCTGCTCTCCTAACTATGGGAAGAAAAAAGCCACAACACTTGATTAGCGAAAAAAAAGTATTTGTTATTTAATTTTATTTATTTTGTGTGTGTGTGTTTTTTTTTTTGAGACTGAGTTTCACTCCTGTTGCCCTGCTGGAGTACAGTGGTGCAATCTCAGCTCACTGCAACCTCTGCCTCCCAGGTTCAAGCAATTCTCCTGCTTCAGGCTCCTGAGTAGCTAGGATTACAGGCACGCGCCACCATGCCTGGCTAATCTTTTGTGTCTTTAGTAGAGATGGGGTTTCACCATGTTGGTAAGGCTGGTCTGGAACTCCTGACCTCTGGTGATCCACCCGCCTAGGCCTCCCAAAGTGCTGGGATTACAGGTGTGAGCCACTGTGCCCGGCTGGAAAAAAATTTTTTAATAAAAAAAGACTCCCATATATACACATGAAATAAATTGGTATGCCTTTTCTCCTATTAATCAATCTGCCTCATATCAGTGATTTTTCTGATCCTTTAGGGTGCCAAGAGCCTATGGCCCCCATACACCTACTATACTCCATTAACAGGAATTTCTAAACTTTCAGGGGGTTTTTGGTTATGAAAAAGAGAAAGTGGATGCTTGCAAGAGGGGTGTTTATGGTCTGAGCTGGAAGAGGCAGACATCATTTTCACCCACATTTCAAGCACATGGCCTTACTGAACTATAAAAGAAACCTGGGAAATAAGGTCTACATGTGTGCAGAGGGAAAGGGAAATGGTTTGTAGAATTCCTATTCAATCTACATTCAGTAGAGCACCTGCACATGCTAAATAGTCCGTAAATGTTTGTTGGGTGTTTGTCCAGTCCGAGGTCTCAGAGCCAATGCTAGAACTTCCCCCTGCACTGTGCTGTCTGCTTCTCCACCAGCCTAACCATATAGCACTCATCTGCTTAAACAATCAGAGGAGGGCTGCGTGGCTCCTGCACTTTGGGAGGCTGAGGCAGGCAGATCACAAGGTCAAGAGTTTGAGACCAGCCTGGCCAACATAATAAAACCCCATCTCTACTAAAAACACAAAAATTATCCAGGCATGGTGGCACGTGCCTGTAGTCCCAGCTACTTGGGAAGCTGAGACAGGAGAATCACTTGAATCCAGGAGGCGGAGATTGCAGTGAGTTGAGATCATGCCACTACACTCCAGCCTGGGTGGCAGAGCGAGAATCCGTCTCAAAAAAATAAATAAAAAATAAAAAATAAAAAAGCAATCAGAGGAGGCTAGGTGCAGTGGCTCACGCCTATAATCCCAGCACTTTGGAAGGCCAAGGCAGGCGAATCACTTGAGGTCAGGAGTTTGAGACCAGCCTGGCCAACATGGTGAAACCCCATCTCTATTAAAAATACAAAAATTAGCCAGGCATGGTGGTGCGCACCTGTAATCTCAGCTACTTGGGAGATTGAGGCAGGATAATTGCTTGAACCTGGGAGGCAGAGGCTGCAGTGAGCCGAGATTGCGCCACCACTACACTCCAGCTGGGCAACAGAGCCAGACTCCGTCATGGGAAAAAAAAAAAAATCAGAAGAAGAGGGGACCCAATGATAAACATCCAAATCATGCAAAGTCAATTAGTGAATATTACAGACCATACTTAGGCTGCCAGTCCAATCAGGAAAGCAAGATGTAGAAGTTAGATCAAGGAGCAACCATAACCCTATAAAGAGTTGTAAGGAGGACAGAAGGTCAAGAGGAGGCAAAGCGAAAAACAAGCGAAGCCAGAGGGTGAGAGGAACACAATTCATGAAGATCTTGCTCCGTTTTGAAAGAAAAATTTGAGCTTCTAATTCCTACATTAATTTTCAAACTAGAGTTGATTTAAACTTGGATCAACAATGTCTATTTGGGGGATATAAAACTAGTTTTTGTGACCTATTTTTGTTTTGTTTGTTTGTTTGAGACACAGTCTCACTCTATTACCCAGGCTGGCGTGCAGTGACGCTATCTTGGCTCACTGCAACCTCCACCTCCCAAGTTCAAGTGATTCTTCTGCCTCAGTCTCCCAAGTAGCTGGGATTACAGGCGCCTGCCACCAGGCCCAGCTAATTTTTTGTTTGTTTGTTTGTTTGTTTTTTGAGAGGGAGTCTTGCTCTGTCGCCAGGCTGGAGTGCAGTACCGAGATCTCAGCTCACTGCAATCTCTGCCTCCCAGTTTCAAGCGATTCCTCCTGTAGTAGCCACCTTGCCTGACCCAATTTCTGTATATTTTTTTTAGTAGAGACAGGGTTTTGGCTGGGTGCGGTGGCTCACTCCTGTCATCCCAGCACTTGGGGAGGCTAAGGTGGGCAGATCACAAGGTCAGGAATTCCAGACTAGCCTGGCCAACGTGGTGAAATCCCACCTCTACTAAAAAAATACAAAAATTAGCCGGGCATGGTGGCATGCACCTGTAATCCCAGCTACTCCGGAGGCTGAGGCAGGAGAATCTTTTGAACCCAGGAGGCGGAAGTTGCAGTGAGCTGAGATCACACCACTGTACTCCAGCCTGGGTGACAGAGCAAGATTCAAAAAAAAAAAAAAAAAGAAGTAGAGACAGGGTTTTGCCATGTTGGCCAAGCTAACCTCGAACTCCTGACCTCAAGTGATCTGCCCACCTCGGTCTCCCAAAGTGCTGGGATTACAGGTGTGAGCCACCATGCCCAGCCAACATTCTGTTTTATCCAGTGTTATGTTTGCACAGTATTGGGAAACAGTATTATCTCAACCTTGAAAGATTTAACATGGTCATGAAATTTCAGGCCAGAGACAGCTTGGAGCCAACTAGAACTAGTGTCTTCATTTCACACTTGAGAAATTGAGGCAAGAGAGGTGAAGCAACTTGCCCACAGGTACACAGGTAACTAGTGGCAGAGCTACAGCGTTACATAGTATTACCTTCTAAAGCCAGTAAGGAAGATAGCCTTTGGAGGGGAGGACCAGCTGTCTATCAGTGCCAAGTCCATAGGCAACTATTGGAAGTGCGAGAAAAACGATCCCGAGGTGTTGCAGGTTGTGGCATGAAAAGGGAGTTGGGCAATCATGTGGAGCTTGGAGACCTCAGGAAGTCAGGAAATGGTTGGTGACTGTATCCCACCACCATTACTTAGCTTTATGGTTGTCTGAAAGCAGGTTGCTGCCTGCTGGGATCACCTTGACAACCGAGAGCTTCCCTTGCAGGTGAAACTTGCCTAAGTACTTGGTAAGGTCTGCAGTGAAATTGAGGGCTCCAGGAAGGTGGTAAGTTGCAAGAACACCTTCACTGCCTCTCCTTGCTCTCCCCTCTCCCCATTTTTTTTTTTGAGACAGAGTCTTGCTCTGTCACCCAGGCTGAAATGGCAGTGTGATCTCGGCTCACTGCAACCTCCACCTCCCAGGTTCAAGCGATTCTCCTGCCTCAGCCTCCCAAGTAGCTGGGATTACAGGCACCTGCCACCAAGCCTGGCTAGTTTCTTTCTTTCTTTCTTTCTTTTTTTGGATGGAGTTGCACTCTTGTTGCCCAGGCTGGAGTGCAATGGCACAATCTTGGCTCACTGCAACCTCTGCCTCCCAGGTTCAAGCGATTCTCCTGCCCCAGCCTCCCGAGTAGCTGGGATTACAGGCATGCAACACCACACCCAGCTAATTTGTATTTTTTAGTAGACACAGGGTTTCTCCATGTTGGTCAGGCTGGTCTCAAACCCCTGACCTCAGGTGATCCACACACCTTAGCCTCCCAAACTGCTGGGATTACAGGTGTGAGCCACCAGGCCCGGCTTAATTTTTTTTGGTATAGACGGGGTTTCACCATGTTGGCCAGGCTGGTTTCAAACTCCTGACTCAAGTGATCTGCCTGCCTCAGCCTCCCAAAGTGATAGGATTACAGGCGTGAACCATTCCACCTGGCTCTCTCCTCTCTCTCTGGGACTAAATCATCCATGAGTATTGTTGTTTGTGTGTGTGGTGGTTGTTGTTTTTATTGTCTAAGGGAGGTTTTCTGTTTTTTGCATGGGTTCATTTAAATAACAACAAGAAACAAAGAATGCATTTAAATTTTGTTTCCTTCTTGGAATGTGGGATTAGTTTAAGCATATCCCAGGAGAAATATTCACAAGGGTATTTTAATCTAGTCAGTCATTTTAGATTACAAGAAGCAATCTCTCCTTACGTGTGCCAAGTCCCTTGCTACACAGAGGATTTAACACATTCCTGGGATGTGCTTGAAACAAGGCTGAGGGCACTTTGTTTATGGAAATGTTTGGCAGCCTTTCCTGTTTTCCCCTTGGGGAAAAGTTTGCACTTTTAAAAATGAACTTGGCTGGGAGAGGATCACTTGAGCCCGGCAGTTTGAGGTTACAGTGAGCTGTGATTGTACCCTGCATTTTAGCCTAGGTGACAGAGAGAGAACTTGTCTTAATTTTAAAACAAAAAAAACACTTTTTTTAAACAAAGGGCTCAGTGGCTCACACTTGTAATCCCAGCACTTTGGGATGCTGAGGTTGGAGGATTGCTTGAGCTCAGGAGTTCAAGACCAGCCTGGGCAATGTGATGAAATCCGTCTTAACAAAAAATACAAAAATTAGTCTGGCTTGGTGGCCCCCCTGTGGCCCTAGCTACCTAAGAGGCTGAGGTGGGAGGAACACTTAAGTCCAAGAGATTGAGGGTACAGTGAGCCAAGATCACAGCACTGTACTCCAGACCCAGTCTCAAAAACAAAAAAGGAACTGGAACTATGTTAACACCCAGAGGTCCTTACTGATATAAATAAAGGATTGAATAAAAACTAAATAAATGGGGGTGAAGAGACAAATCCCCCATGAAGAAAAATTTCAAATAATTAATGTAGATACTTTGTCCTCAAGGAGGGGAAGCACAACTCCTCACTCCTTAGGTGTGGGCTCCCCAAAGTCACTTCCTTCAAAGAGCACTGTATAGTAAGGGAGGATCAAAAGAGCATCTTTGCAGTGGGGAAACCTGCTTGCCTTCAAAAATAGGTGAGGGCAGGGCACGGTGGCTCATGGTGGCCTATAATCCCAGCACTTTGGGAGGCTGATATGGGTGGATCACTTGAGGCCAGGGGTTCAAGACCAGCCAGGCCAACATGGCAAAACCCTGTCTTTACTAAAAAATAATACAAAAATTAGCTGGCCATGGTGGCACAAGCCTGTAATCCCAGCTACTTGGGAAGCTGAGGCAGGAGAATCGCTTGAACCTGGGAGCCGGAGGTTGCAGTGAGCCAAGATCACATCACGACACTCTAGCCTGGGCGACAGAGTGAGACTCCATCTCAAAAATAAATAAATAAATAAATAACACAAATACCAAAAAAATTAACCCGGCATGGCCAGGCGCGGTGGCTCATGCCTGTAATCCCAGCACTTTGGGAGGCCAAGGCGGGTGGATCATGAGATCAGGAAATCGAGACCATCCTGGCTAACACGGTGAAACCCCGTCTCTACTAAAAAAAATACCAAAAAAAAAAAAAAAAAAAAAATTAACCAGGCATGATAGCATGCACCTGTGATCCCAACTACGCCAGAGGCTGAGGCAGGAGAATCACTTGAACAAAGGAGGCAGAGGTTGCAGTGAGCCAAGATTGTGCCACTACACTCCAGCCTGGGCAGCAAAGTGAGACTCCATCTCAAAAACAACAACAACAGCCGGGCGCGGTGGCTCACGCTTGTAATCCCAGCACTTTGGGAGGCCGAGGCGGGCGGATCACGAGGTCAGGAGATCGAGACCACGGTGAAACCCCGTCTCTACTAAAAATACAAAAAATTAGCCGGGCGTGGTGGCGGGCGCCTGTAGTCCCAGCTACTCGGAGAGGCTGAGGCAGGAGAATGGCGTGAACCCGGGAGGCGGAGCTTGCAGTGAGCCGAGATCGTGCCACTGCACTCCAGCCAAAAAAAAAAAAAAAAAAAAAAACAACAACAACAACAAACCCAGAATGTAGCCATCAAATATTGAACTGTCTTTCCCTCAATTCCCTCCTCTGACTGGCTGGTATTTCCAATGAGTGTCTGACATTTACGTGTTGATATAACAAATTGTGATTACAGGCATGGTGGCACGTGCCTGCAATCCCAGCTACTCGGGAGCCTGAGGCAGGAGAATCGCTTGCATCTGGGAGATGCAGGTTGCAGTGAGCCCAGATTGAGTCATTGAACTCCAGCCTGGGCGACAGAACAAGACTCCATCTCAAAAAAAAAAAAAAAAAAAGACTATGAACCAAAAATGGCAACATCTTAGGATGTGATGAAATCTGAGTAATGGAATAAAAAATATTGTTAATTATATTATTCTCAATATTTTTCAGAGGCACCACAGAGAGGGAGCCAGATTATTTGGTGAACTTGATTAGTAATGCAATCTACCACACAGTCTTTAGGAACATTACTTTGGCTGAATTTGAACTTTCATCTCTCAGCTGACAACCATTCTCATATCAACCATCTTACCTGCTGATACTGCCAATTTCAGCAGCATTGCCGTCTTAAGGACTATTTGTACAAGCCTTTAAATATTTCATTGCATTTTAGCCCTTATTAATTTATAACCATGGATGGAAAATGGAAAATTAAAGTGCTGATATGAGTCATAGTCATAAGAAACATAGGTCTCATAGGCCAGGCGCGGTGGCTCATGACTGTAATCCCAGCACTTTGGGAGGCCAAGGCAGGTGGATACCTGAGGTCAGGAGTTTGAGACCAGCCTGGCCAACATGGTGAAACCCCATCTCTACTAAAAATACAAAAATTAGCCAGGCGTGGTGATGCACGTCTGTAAACCCAGCTGCTCAGGAGGCTGAGGCGGGAGAATCGGTTGAACCCAGGAGGCAGAGGTTGCAGTGAGCCAAGATCGCGCCACTGCACTCCAGCCTGCACGATAGAGCGAGACTCCGTCTCAGAAAAAGAAAAGAAACACAGGTCTCATAAACTTAAAACACATAAGACGATTCCTTATGCCAGAGGCTGTATCTGTCTCAATCAGAGTTTCCCCAGGCAGTCTAAGCTAATGGATTCTGTGCTCAGTTGTGAAGGAAGCAAATTAAGAAACTTGTCTTTAAAAAAAAAAAAAAGGTAAGAAAGCACCGGGCACGTTGGCTCATACCCGTAATCCCAGCACTTTGGGAGGCTGAGGCGGGTGGATCACCTGAGGTCAGGAGTTCGAGACCAGCCTGGCCAACACGGTGAAACCCCGTCTCTATTTAAAATACAAAAATTAGCCGGGTGTTGTGATACCGTCTCTATTTAAAATACAAAAATTAGCCGGGTGTTGTGATATGCACCTGTAATTGTAGCTACTCAGGAGGCTGAGGCAGGAGAATCGCTTGAACCCGGGAGGCAGAGGTTGCAGTGAGCCGAGGTGGCGCCATTGCACTCCAGCCTGGGGGATGAGAGAAAGACTTCATCTTTAAAGAAAGAAAGAAAGAAAGAAACTTGTAGTAGCCACGGTGAGTGCCTGTCGTTCCAGCTATTCAGGAGCCTGAGGCAGGAGTATCACTTGAGCCCAGGAGGTGGAGGCTGCAGTGAGCTGTGATCCCACCACTGCATTCCATCCTGGGCAACAGAATTAAGATTCTCTGTCAAAAAAAAAAAAAAAAACCACCAGACCGGGCATAGTGGCTCACGCCTGTAATCCCAGGACTTTGGGAGGCCAAGGCAGGCGGATCATCTGAGGTTTGGAGTTCAAGACCAGCCTCAACAACATGGAGAAACCCCGTCTCTACTAAAACTACAAAATTAGCCGGGCATAGTGGCACATGCCTGTAATCCCAGCCACTTGGGAGGCTGACACAGGAGAATCACTTGAATCTAGGAGGTGGAGGTTGCGGTGAGCTGAGATTGAGCCATTGCACTCCAGCCCGGGTAACAAGAGCAGAACTCCATCTCGAAAAAAAAAAAAAGAAAGAGACTTGTAGTACCCAAGGTGCGTGCCTGTTGTTCCAGCTATTCAGGAGCCCGAGGCAGGAGGATCACTTGAGCCCAGGAGGTGAAGGCTGCAGTGAGCCATGATCACACCACTGCATTAGAGCTTGGGCAACAGCATAAGCTCCTGTGTCAAAACAAAACAAAAAAAAAACAGGTCAGGAGCAGTGGCTCACGCCTGTAATCCCAGCACTTCGGGAGGCCAAGGCCAGTGGATCACCTGAGGTCAGGAGTTCAAGAGCAGGCTGGCCAACATGGTGAAACTCCGTCTCTACTAAAAATACAAAAATTAGCCAGGCGTGGTGGCATGTGCCAGTAGTCCCAGCTACTCCTGGAGGCTGAGGCAGGAGAATTGCTTGAACCCGGGAGATGGAGGTTGCAGTGAGCCAGGATCGAGCTACTGCACTCCAGCTTGGGCAACAGAGCGAGACTCCGTCTCAAAAAAAAAAAAAATTCGGATGTAATTAGAAAGATTTTTAAACTCTCTGGGAACAGAAACTCTACGGTGTCAACTTGTGGACATTTCTGGTTTCATATTTATTTCCAGGAACACATTATGTAGAGGCTACCCATATTTGGGTGACTTTTTGTTTTTTTTTTAAGACAGGGTCAAGGCTGGAGTGCAGTGGTGCATTTGTGGCTCACTGCAGCCTTGACCTCCTGGGCTCAAGCAATTCTCTTGCCTCAGCCTTCTGAGCAGCTGGGCCTACAGGAGTGCGACTCTATACTGGCTAATTTTTTTATTTATATATATTTTTTGTAGAAATGGGGGTCTTACTATATTGCCCAGGCAGGTCTTGAACTCCTGAGCTTAAGCGATCCGCCTGCCTGGGCCTCCCAAAGAGCTGGGATTACAGGCTCGAGCCACCGCGCAGGCTGGGGGTATTGTTTTCTGAGCCGCAACACAGGCTTTAACACCCACAGTGAACACAAGTGTGCTGTTGTCTTCCATCTTCTTGGCTGACTAAGGGGGCCCGCGGAACATGCTGTTGGTGCAGTGGTCAAGCTCTGCCGAGGAGACTTGGGCTGCCTCAGGAGCTGCAGGGTCTTGGGCTGCTAGAAGCTGGGTGACTTGAGGATCTTCTTTTTCCCTGTGGCTGTGGATGCCTTTCAGCACTGCCTTCTTCGCCTTTAAAGCCTTTGCCTTAACCTGGGCTTTGGGAGGGGCAGGACCTTCCTTCTCCACCTTTGACACGATCTTCAGAAAAGCCTAAGAGGCTTCCGTTGGTGAGACAGGACACAGCGATGCCGCGCTGGGTGAAAGGCAGAACTCTCTGTTACTTCTCCAAAGGAGAGAAGGCTGCCACACAGGACCACACAGGAGTTGCACCAGGAAGACTAACAGCAAGCTGGAAGTGTCTGAGGTGGCTTCTGTAATGCAAAGGAGGTTTTAGGGCTTCCTGGAGTTTGGGTATTTTGATAATTCTGTGACCAAACAAGAAAGGGCCATTCCTGAGCGAAAAGTACCTGGGGGCTCTGGCCCTGAATCTGTACATATTGTAACCCAGGCGTGTTACCGCCTGATAAGGGAAATAGTTGGGGTGAGGCCTTAGCAAACTGCCTGTGACGGGAATTAAGAATTTTCAACCATGGCTTCAAAACTCGGTCAAGATGACACTTGTAAAATGTTTTATTACAGCAAACAATTCTCTGTATTGTATTGCCTCTTTTTGAAATATCTAGAATGGTTGTTTCCTGACTGGAGTGTGACCAGTACAGATATATTTGATTGCATTCCAAATCTTAAACATTGATAAACTATATTGATGCCAAAATGTGATACCCTACCTTGTTTTAACCTGATTGACTCTCTCAGCTGAGAGAGCTGGACAGACTCCATTTTGGTTTCTTCGCTTGCAGTCCCTTGTCCCCCTCCCTTAAGGACATAACTGGTGCAAGCTGACTCCAAGAACATCCAAGAATGCACTTACTGGTAAGATACTGAGGCAAGCTGTACCAGCAGCTCCTGGGAACGTGCTCGGTTGATGGTACCCAAAGCCCCTGCGTTTATCACTTTGTGATAATTTAAGCCCCTGCACCTGGGACTGTTTATTTTCCGGTAACTGTTTCTGTAACCATTTATCTTTTAACTTTTTGCCTGTTCCGCTTCTGTAAAAAAATTGCTTCAGCTAGACTCCACCTCCCCTAATCAGACCAAAGTATAAAAAGAAATGTAGCCCCTTCTTCGGGGCCGAGAGAATTTCGAGCTCTAGCCATCTCTCGGTTGTGGCAATAAAGGATTCCCGAATTAGTCTCAGAGTGTGGCGTTCTCTCTATAACTCGCTCGGTTACAACAATAATATCACCATTAATCAGAATACTGTTTTTTGTTTGTTTGTTTGTTTTTACTGTTAGCTGCACAGATCTACCACTAATGACTGCATCTGCCCATCTTTGTCTCTCTTACTGTCAGAGGGGTTGGAACCACAGTGACTCCATCTTGAATAGGGGCTAGGTAAAATGAGCCTGAGACCTACTGGGCTGCATTCCCTGGAGGCTAGGCACTCTAAGTCACTGGACGAGATAGGAGGTCAGGACAATGTGCAGGTCATAAAGACCTTGCTAATAAAATAGTTTGCAGTAAAGAAGGCAGCCAAATCCCATCAAAACTAAGATGGCGACAAAAGTGACCTCTGGTCATCCTCACTGCTCCTCATACGCTAATCATAGTATGTTAGCATGCTAAAAGACACTCCCACCAGCACCATGACAGTTTCCAAAGCCATGGCAATGTCAGGAAGTTACCTTATATGGTCTAAAATGTGGGGGGAGGAACCTTCAGTTCCAGGAATCGCCCACCCCTTTCCTGGAAAACTCATGAATAATCCACCCCTGGTTTAGCATATAATCAAGAAATAACTATAAGTATCCTTAGTGGAGCAGTCGCGCCACCACTCTGTCCATAGAGTAGCCATTCTTTATTCCTTTATTTCCTTCCTTTTTTGGGGGGGGAGGGGGTGGGGAAACGGAGTCTCTCATCGATCTCGGTTCAATGCAACCTCTGCCCCCTGCGTTCAAGTGATTCTTCTGCCTCAGCCTCCTGAGTAGCTGGGATTACAGGCACATGCCACCACACTCAGCTACTTTTTTTGTAGAGACTGGGTTTCACCATGTTAGCCAGGCTGTTCTCCAACTCCTGGCCTCAAATGATCCGCCCGCTTTGGCCTCCCAAAGTGCTGGGATTACAGGCATAAGCCACGGCGCCTGGCCCTCCTTTACTTTCTTAATAAACTCTCTTTCACTTTACTTTATGGACTTGCCTTGAATTCTTTCCTGTGTGAGATCCAAAAACCCTCTCTTGGGTTCTGGATTGGGACCCCTTTCTGGGAACATTGTTATTTTGAGTTTCTTGGAGGCAGGGATTGTGTCTTAATGTACTCTGTCTTACAACCCCAGTCCAGAACCTGGCCAAACCCCAAATGTGCTTTACTAAATACGTGATTAATTACATGGATCTCTGAGAGCGTATCAATCATAATTCTCGACTTCTTCCTTGGCTGCAATTCAGGAGTGGAGCCAGCTCCACATTCTGACCTTCACAGGCCTGACCCTGGACAAGAGCCAGATTCTTTAATGAATCATCTGGCATACTACTTATTTTCCTCCACTCACGCCTATGAAACTCACAATTATCACGGCCTCCAGGAAGCAGTTCCCTGTGTCTGACAAAAATGAGAGAGCTCACAAAATTTTCTTTTGTTTACCAGCCTGGGCAACATGGTGAAACTCTGTCTCTATCAAAAAACTCACAAAAATTTGCCAGGCGTGGTGGCATGTGTCTGTAGTCCCAGATACTCTGGAGGCTGAGGTGAGAGAATTACTTGAGCCCAGTAGGCAGAGGTTGTAGTGGGCTGTGATTGCACCACTGTACTCCAGCCTGGGCAACAGAGCCAGACCCTGTCTCAAATATATATATATATTCTGTTTAGTTTTAAGTTCTAACAGAGATATGAAGCCTATCTCCAGGGCCAGCTTCATGGGCAGTGTGACCTGAGCAGTGGGACCTGGGCAAAGTGACCTAGACGTGACCTGAGCAGTGTGATCTGGGCAGTGGGACCTGAGCATTGGGACCTGGATAATCTGGATGTGTGACCTGGATGTGTGACTTGAGCAGTGTGATCTGGGTGGTGTGAGCTGGGCAATGTGACCTGGGCAGTGGGACCTGAGCAGTGGGACCTGAGTAATCTGAATTACTCAGACCTGGATGTGGGACCTGAGCAGTGTGATCTGGGTGGTGTGAGCTGGGTAGTGTGACCTAGGCAGAGTGACCTGAGCAGTGGGACCTGGGCACTGTGACCTGGGTAATCTGGATGTGTGACCAGAGCAGTGGAACCTGAGCAGTGGGACCTGGACAGTGGAACTTGCTAGAGACTTGTGCTTAGAAGGACTGCATGCTTCATTTAATGTCCTACTGTTGCCATCTTGAAATTCTTAATACTTTTTCAAAAATAGGCCTCAAAATTTCCTTTTGCACTGGATCCGACAAATTATGTGGCCAATCCTGCCTATCTCTTTGGTCTCCTGTGACATGAATTTATCATCAAGTCATGTGGGTTTTAGTTACGAAACCTCCAGTAGTTCTGTAGCTCCCCACTTTCCTCAGGAAATATACTCCAAACAGGGCTGGGTGCAGTAGCTCACACCTGTAATCCCAGCACTTTGGGAGGCCAAGGCGGGCAAATCACAAGGTCGGGAGTTTGAGATCAGCCTGACCCACATGGTGAAACCCCATCTCTACTAAAAATACAAAAATTAGCTGGGCGTGGTGGCACGTGCCTGTAATCCCAGCTACTCAGGAGGCTGAGGCACAGAATTGCTTGAACCCAGGAGGTGGAGGTTGCAGTGAGCCGAGATCACGCCACTGCACTCCAGCCTGGGCAACAGAGCGAGACTCTGTCTCAAAAAAAGAAAAGAAGAAAAGAAAAGCCTTTTACCTTCTGTTACCTACCCCCACACACACTGACACCCCTTACCTCACCTCTCTCAGCTCTGTCCCCTTTTCTTTCCAATGTGAACCCTCAGTTACTGTGCTCCTTGCTGTTTGTAACCTTGCAGGCCTGCCAGCTGTGCATCCCACGTGCGTCCTGTTTCCATCCTGCCCTGGGTAGTCCTCTGCTTCTCTTTACCTGGCCAATTCCACCTTATTCTGTAAGTATGAACTTAGATGTCACCATATCTGGGAGGCCCTCTCTGATCTACCCCAAACTAAGATGGTGCGGTGGCTCACTCCTACAATCCCAGCACTTCGGGAGGCCAAGGTGAACAGATTGCTTGAGCCCAAGAGTTCAAGACAAGCCTGGGCAACATGGCGAAACCCTGGATCTACAGAAAATACCAAAATTAGTGGGGCATGGTGGCGCACGCCTTTAATCTCAGCTACTCAGGAGGTTGAGGTGGGAGAATCGCTTGAACCTGGGAGGCAAAGGTTGCAGTGAGCCGAGATTGCACCACTGCATTCCAGCCTGGGTGACAGAGTGAGACTCTGTCTCAAAAAAAAAACCAAAAACAGGCCGGGCGCGGTGGCTCATGCTTGTAATCCCAGCACTTTGGGAGGCCGAGGCGGGCAGATCACGAGGTCAGGAGATCAAGACCACGGTGAAACTCCGTCTCTACTAAAAATACAAAAAATTAGCCGGGCGTGGTGGCGGGCGCCTGTAGTCCCAGCTACTCGGAGAGGCTGAGGCAGGAGAATGGCGTGAACCCGGGAAGCAGAGCTTGCAGTGAGCCAAGATTGTGCCACTGCACTCCAGCTGGGTGACAGAGCGAGACTCTGTCTCAAAAAAAAAAACAAAACAAAACAAAAAACAAACAAACAACAAAAAAAACACACACATTCAACAGCACCATGTGCATAGGTACATGAATTTCTTTTCTAACACATCTAGGTTTTCCTTTCCAGGAAAACTACCTACATGTAGCTCTGAATTTCTCAGCCTTTAGAGGGATCCTGAGGTCTCTCCTGAGATAGACCCTTGCCCAGGTTATGGAGGTAGTTCAAATGAAACCTTCCCACCCCCAAAGGACCTTCTGGTCCAATCCAATTCCTGAAGCATGTGTTTCTTTCTTCACCTTTTGTGGTCTATTCACCCTTCACAAGACCCAACTAACTAAAATGCAAACTCCCCACAATTGTAATTAATCTCTTCCTG
>NW_026652284.1:78043383-78053659 GCF_009828535.3 Hylobates moloch
CCTGGCCAACATGGTAAAACCCTGTCTCTACTAAAAATACAAAAATTAGCTGGGTGTGGTGGCATGCGCCTGTAATCCCAGCTACTCGGGAGGCTGAGGCAGAATCATTGAACCTGGGAGGAATCACTTGAACCTGGGAGACGGGGGTTGCAGTGAGCCGAGATTGCTCGCCACTGCACTCCAGCCTGGCAACAGAGCAAGACTCCTTCTCAAAACAAACAAGCAAGGAAACAAACAAACAAACAGAAAACAAGGTGACTTTTCTTTTTTTTTGAGATGGAGTTTCGCTCTTGTTGCCCAGGCTGGAGTGCAATGGCTGGATCTCGGCTCATTGCAACCTCCGCCTCCCGGGTTCAAGCGATTTTCCTGCCTCGGCCTCCCGAGTAGCTGGGATTACTGGTATGTGCCACCATGCCCAGCTAATTTTTTGTATTTTTTTTAGTAGAGATGGGGTTTCTTCATGTTGGCAATGCTGGTCTCTAACTCCAGACCTCAGGTGATCCGCCTGCCTTGGCCTCCCAAAGTGTTGGGATTACAGGCATGAGCCACTGTGCCTGGCCTAAAACCAAGTGTTTTTTTTTTTGTTTTGTTTTGTTTTTTTTAAGAGAGTCCCACTCTGTCGCCTGTAGCTGGGACTACAGGCGTGCGCTGCCATGCCCAGCTTTTTTTTTTTGTATTTTTGGTAGAAACGGGGTTTCACCATGTTGGCCAGGATGGTCTTGATCTCCTAACCTCGTGATTGCCCACCTCTGCGTCCCAAAGTGCTGGGATTACAGGCGTGAGCCACCGCACCTGGCCAACCAGATGACTTTTCTAAGTAACTCTACTACTGCAATCAGTATGCCAGTTAAATATGTGGTTGTTTGAAAATAATACCGCTCCCCCCTCCAAAAAAAAAAATGAAAAGAATAACCCAGCTGTGACTAAGTTCCTTGGGAAGCCTCTGTGTAACCGCCCAATGGGTTCACCTTGCCCGCTGCCTAGTCAGAGCTGATTTATCAAGACATGGGAATTGCAATAAAAAATAATTCATACAAAGCTGGTTGTGTGGGAGGCCAGTGAAAGGTCAGGGTTTGTTTGTTTTTGTTTTGGTTTTTATTTTTATTTTATTTTTATTTTTTTTTATTTTATTTATTTATTTTTTTGAGACGGAGTCTCGCTCTGTCGCCCAGGCTGGAGTGCAGTGGCGCAATCTCGGCTCACTGCAAGCTCCGCCTCCTGGGTTCACGCCATTCTCCTGCCTCAGCCTCTCCGAGTAGCTGGGACTACAGGCGCCCGCCACCACGCCCGGCTAATTTTTTGTATTTTTAGTAGAGACGGGGTTTCACTGTGGTCTCGATCTCCTGACCTCGTGATCCGCCTGCCTCGGCCTCCCAAAGTGCTGGGATTACAAGCGTGAGCCACCGCACCCGGCTTGTTTTGTTTTTAGACGGAGTCTCACTCTGTTCCCCAGGCTGGAGTGCAGTGGTGCGATCTCGGCTCACTGCAACCTTCGCCTCTCGGTTCAAGTTATTCTCATGGCTCAGCCTCCCTATTCTCATGTCTAAGCCTCCCAATCAGCCAGGATTACAAGCGCCTGTCACCACGCCAGGCTAATTTTTGTATTTTTAGTAGAGACGGGGTTTCGCCATGCTGGTTAGGTTGGTCTCAAACTCCTGACCTTGGGTGATCCACCTGCCTCAGCCTCCCAAAGTGCTGGGATTACAGGCGTGAGCCACCGTGCCCGGCCTTGATCAGGGTTTTAAAGAATAATTTGGTGGGTAGGCAGGGGGCCAGTGAATCAGGAGTGCTGATTGGTTGGCTCGGGGATGAAATCAGAGGGAGTGGAAGATGTTCTCTTATGCTGTCAGTTCCTGGGTGGGAGGCACAGAACTGGTTGGCAGGTCCAGGTGGGGCCATCCAGTTGTTACAAATGCAAAAACCTGAAAAGACATCTCAAAAGGCAGATCTTAGGTTCTCAACGCTGATGTTACCTTTAAGAATAATTGTGGAAGCTGCGAATCTTATAACCTCTGGGATAACGGCTGGTAATATTTAGAATTCCAGCCCCTCTCATTCTAACTTGGTGGCTGGTGGCCTTTTATTCATTTCACAAGGACAGTTTAGCTTTGAGGAGGGGCTATTATTTAAATTATAAACTAAATTCCTTCCTAAGGCTAGTTGGGCCTATGCCCAGGAATGGACAAGGAGAGTTCAGAGATTAGAGGCAAGATAGAGTTAGTTAGATCTGATGTCTTTCACTTGTCATAATTTCCTTAGTCATAATTTTGCAAAGGCAGTTTCATTTGTCCTTTTGAAGCCAATTCCCATACTCTCTTGCACCCAAACAAATACAACTCCAAAGACATTGACACTAAGCTTTATTTAATAAACTTTAACTGCAATGGCATTTTTCTCTCTTCTTTTTTTTTTTTTTTTTTGTTATCCAGCTAGGTTCCCTCTATTCTTCACTTTCTTATCTAGAGAAATTTGGCAACTGTCTGTAAGTTCAGATCTTGAACAGTAAGATTTCTAAAATATAAAATTCCCTTGAATCAATGATTGAGTTGCCTAATAATGAATATGAAATTCTGGTGGGGAGGGAAAAAGGAAAGGTAACTATGGGAGCTTGCTGGGAGTTTAATTGTTGAAAAAGTCTCATTCAAGATACCATTTCCCATTTTGATCACATGTCTCTATTCTTTCTCAGAGCACAAATGCTTGTCCTATATTAAAAGTGGCTGTGGGCCAGGCGCAGTGGCACCCGTCTGTAATCCCAGCACTTTGGGAGGCCGAGGCAGGCGGATCACCTGAAGTCAGGAGTTTGAGATCAGCCTGGCCAACATGGTGAAATCCCATCTGTACTAAAAATACAAAAAGTTAGTTGGGCGTGCTGGTGGGCACCTGTAATCCCAGCTACTTGGGAGGCTGAGGCAGGAGAATCGCTTGAACCTGGGAGGCGGAGGTTGCAATGAGCCGAGATGGTGCCACTGCACTCCAGCCCAGCGACAGTCCAAGACTCCGTCTCAAAAAAAAAATGGCTGATTGTCTGAAGGTAGTGAGTTATTTCAATTGATTGTTCATGGTCAGTTACAGATGGAACTCCTTGTTCTACTCTTTTCCCTGTTGTCACTACTGCACTTGACTAGTATATACACATATATTTTTAAAAAGTGGCTGTGGGCATAATTAAATTTTAAATGGAAGACCCCACAGAGAAAATGATCTCCAGTGTGAAAGGAACCAGAATTTTTGTTGTTGTTCTTCATTATTCAACTTGAAGAAACCAGAATTTTGTAGTGAAAACACAAAACAAGGCTGGGCAAGGTGGCTCATGCCTGTAATCCCAGCACTTTGGGAGGCTAAGGCAGGCGAATCACTTGATGTCAGGAGTTTGAGACCAGCCTGACCAACATGGAGAAACCCCGTCTCTACTAAAAATACAAAATTAGCCAGGCGTGGTGGCACATGCCTGTAATCCCAGCTACTCAGGAGGCTGAGTCAGGAGAATTGCTTGAACCGGGAGGTGGAGGTTGTGGTGAGCAGAGATCGCGCCAGTGCACTGCAGCCTGGGCAACAAGAGCGAAATTGCATCAAAAAAAAAAAAAGGAAAAAAAAGAGAAGAAGAAAGAAAGAAAACACAAAACAAAAACGGAGCTTTTTGTTTGGTTTTCTGATTAACTCCTCAAATAATGTTACTTATCATTTCTAATTAAGGGCCTACACTTGACATGGTAGGGATGGCTCTTGGTTCCAGGATAAAGCTACATATAAGAAAGTTGCAGCTTTAAAGACTTGTAAAACTAACCAGTTCTGTAATTGAATAGTTTTAACAGTATCTTTCTTCCTGTTTAGCCTCATCTTAGGAAATTTAGATCCAATCAATTTTTTTTTTTTACTCCATGTCTGAAATGAAACTTTCACCCATGCTAATAATCTAACCTATCTCAGATTCTTGCCTTTGACAGTAGTCCATAGGCTGACAACCGCAGACAACGGTGCTTCTAGACAAAACACGAGTTGGGAGGAAATAAACTCCTCCAAAGCATAGAACTATCTTTCACTATCTCTAACACTGTTGTGTCTTGCAGAGGCCTTGTGTAACTGGTTGGATGACTGTTTCTCTTGTTTGTTTTGAGAAGTGTCTCACTGCCGTCGCCCAGGCTGGAGTGTAGTGGCACTATCACAGATCACTGCAGCCTCGAACTCCCCGGCTCAGGTGATTCTCCCGCCGCAGCCCCTGGAGTAGCTAGGACCACAGGCACGATCCACCAAGCCCGGCTAATTTTGTTTTTTTTGTTTTTGTTTTTTGAGATGGAGTTTCGCCCTTGTTGCCCAGGCTGGAGTGCAATGGCACGATCTAGGCTCACCGCAACCTCCGCCTCCCAGGTTCAAGTGATTCTTCTGCCTTAGCCTTCCCAGTAGCTGGAATTACAGGCATGCACCACCATGCCCAGTTAATTTTATCTGTATTTTTAGTAGAGATGGGGTTTCTCCATGTTGGTCAGGCTGGTCTCAAACTCCTGACCTCAGGTGATCCCCCTGCCTTGGCCTCCCAAAGTGCTGGTGTTACCGGTGGGTCTGTGTTCTTAGAGCTCCCAAGATGGTGGCGGCTGCTCCCAGGATGGCAGCAAGCCTTTTGTTCTCTGACTTGGGGCTCTTGGCCTCATGGATTTCAAGGAATGGGACCTTGGGCCATGCAGTGAGTGTTATAGCTCTATTAGAAGTCATGGGTCACAGAAGAGAACCGTGGAACCCAGCGACTAGTGTTCAGCTCGATTAGGACCAACCTGGGCACTTAGCCGCACAGGAACAATGGCGAGCCTCTAGCCCAAAGGGGAGCGGCAAAGGGCACCTCGCTGGATCAGAAACGCAGGGGACACCCTGCCGGATCCAGAGGGGTGGAAGTCAACGGCGGGTCTGCAACAGTGGCGAAGAGCAGTGGTGGACGGTAAGCGAAAGCTCAGCTCGAGGTGGAAGAGTGTGCAGTTGCAAGATTTAATAGAGTGAAAACAGCTCCCATACAGTGGGCAGGGACCCAAAGGGGGTTGCCCACTCCCAGCTGGAATGCCTGGGGTTTATATCCCAATCATTGTGCCTCCCCTTGTGCTCTTAGATGATAGATGATTTGACTATTTCTTTACCTCTTGCTTTTAGCTTAATTGGTGTTTTAGTGAGCCCTTTTTACTACCTGATTGGTCAGGTGTGAGCTGAGTTACAAGCCCCGTGTTTAAGGGTGGGTGCGGTCCCCTTCCCCAGCTAGGTTTAGGAATTCTTTGTCGCCCCTGGAAGTCCGCTACTCCTGTCTCTCACTGGGATTACAGGCGTGAGCCACCGCGCCCAGCCAATTTTGGTATTTTTTGTAGAGCCAGGGTTTCCTCATGTTGCCCAGGCTGGGACTGAATCCTTAGAGCTGCACTCATGATTAAAAATGCTGTGCCAGGCGTGGTGGCTCACGCCTGTAATCCCAGCACTTTGGGAAGCTGAGGCGGGCGGATCACGAGGTCAGGAGATCAAGACCATCCTGGCTAACACGGTGAAACCCCGTCTCTACTAAAAATACAACAAATTAGCCGGGCGTGGTGGCGGGCGCCTGTAGTCCCAGCTACTCGGGAGGCTGAAGCAGGAGAATGGCGTGAACCTGGGAGGCGGAGCTTGGAGTGAGCCGAGATCGCGCCACTGCACTCCAGCCTGGGTGACAGAGCGAGATTCCGTCTCAAAAAAAAAAAGCTACCGGAAGCACAACGGGGATGTCCTTGACACACATCCTATTTTCTGGGAAAAGATTACTACCACAGTAATTGAGCTGGGAAGCGGAGACAAATTGCTCTCGGTGGTGGTTCAAAGTACTGCAATTGACTGGAATAGCACCCCGCAGTTTTCCTTCCTCTCGTGCAAGATAAGAGTGATAGGAGCTGTATCGATTACCTGCAAGATAGAAGTAGAAGAGGGCCGGGTGCGGTGGCTCACGCCTGTAATCCCAGCACTTTGGGAGGCTGAGGCGGGTGGATCATTCCACGTCAGGAGTTCCAGACCAGCCTGACCAACATGGTGAAACCCCGTCTCTACTAAAAATACAAAAAATTAGCCGGGTGTGATGGCAGGCGCCTGTAATCCCAGCTACTCGGGAGGTTGGGCAGAAGAATCGCTTGAACCCGGGAGGCGGAGGTTGCAGTGAGCCCAGATCGCGCCATTGCACTCCAGCCTGGGCGACAAGAGCGAGACTCCGTTTCAAAAAAAAAAAAAAAAAAAAAAGTAGTAGAAGGGAAGAAGACCTCAAGGAACTAGACTAAAAGAATCTCGACCCTTGAATGGAGTTACACGAACGGCCAGATGAAAGAGGGAAGGCCCGGACCTCCACTCAGGGCCGACTAGGGGACTGGCGGAGGGTGCAAGCTGATGGATTTATTCACCGGGGGCTCGGAGCTCCCGCAGCTGGCTGGAGCCCGCGATGACGTCACGGGCCCGGGTCACATGGCCGAGTCCGCCCCGCCCCCTCCCCGCCCCCGCCGCTGCCGCCCCCGCCGCCTTCGGAGCGCAGGGTCCGGACGCGGCAGACGCTCGCAGCTCTCGGGGTATCGAGAAGGCAAGCCCGCGGGCGCACGGGCGAGTGGGCCGGGAGCCGGAGCGGAGGAGGAGCGGGCAGCAGCGGCGCGGCGGGCTCCAGGCGACGCTCCTGAAAACTTGCGCGCGCGCTCGCGCCACTGCGCCCGGAGCGATGACGATGGTCGCGCCTTGGACGCGGTTCTACTCCAACAGCTGCTGCTTGTGCTGCCCTGTCCGCACCGGTACCATCCTGCTCGGCGTCTGGTATCTGGTGAGCGCGGCGCGCCCGGCCCGGGACCCCGCGTTTCTTCCGCGCCCCCAGCTGGGCTTCTGGCCCGGCCTCGCGGTGGGGTGAGGCGCGCGCTCATCCGCCTAAAGTTGTATTATTAGAAACTTAATTCTCCGGGTGCCGCGTCGGCACTTCCCCCGGCTGGGCCAGCGCCGACGGGGGGAGGCCGGGAGTTTGGGGCGATGGGGGAGGCCGGGGCGCGGGGCGGAGGACCGCACTCGACCCGTGGCGCCCAGGTGGTGTGGGTCGCCGGTCTTCAGCCTCCGCGCAGCTCCGCGGCCTCGCGTAGGGCGCACCGGGGCAGACAAACTGAGTTTATCTGCCGAGCACGTGTTTCCTTTCTTCTTAAAGCCCGTGGGCTTTGTGTTTCGACGGCTGTGGACAGAGCCGTCGCGGAGGTGACGGCGCATATTTTGCAGCTCTGTGGTCAGGGTTGCGGATTTGTCAATGCTTGTTCTCCCTAGCCGCGTCTCCGTTAGGGTGGCCTGCGCTTTCACGCCGTCGCACTTTCGGATCCCAAGTTGAAGTGGTTGGGAGTTCTTGGCATCCTCTTGTGAATGGGTTCCCCCCCCGCCATGTTTTAAAGCCCGTACTCCAGGAAGGGATATGAGTGTGATTTACTGCGTTTCCATCTGCCCGGGGAAGCCATTTTCCACCCACATTTTTCCTGCCCGTGGACAGTTGGTCCTCGGACCTTTTCTTGACAGACTCAGCAGGCAAATCCGGCATTTTTTTTCCTGGTTGGAACTTTTAACGTCTTTTTTTGTATGAGGAGCAGTGCTTTTCAGAGGTAGTGAGGAAATCTGATGGAGTCTTGCCCCGCACCTGTCCTGCGTTGGTTGGTGGCACTCCTAGACTGCACCAGCACTGAGTCGGATTCCGCTGCATTTTGGATTTTGTGACATCATGATGGAGAGTTAGACCGGAGTTGCTTTGCAGTGAATACCACTGCATCGCGAGGAAATGCCCTGAAAATGGTAGACAAATGGCGTATATAACTTTTTTCAGTGAGTTTTTTTTTTTTTTTTTTTTTTGAGACAGAGTCTCACTCTGTGGCCCGGGCTGGAGTGCAATGGCACGATCTCTGCTCACTGCAACCTCCGCCTCCCAGGTTCAAGCGATTCTCCTTCCTCGGCTTCCCGAATAGCTGGGATTACAGGCGCCCGCCACTACGCCCAGCTAATTTTTTGTATTTTTAGTAGAGACAGGGTTTCACCATGTTGGCCAGGCTGGTCTCGAACTCCTGACCTCGTGATTCGCCCGCCTTGGCCTCCCAAAGTGCTGAGATTACAGGCGTGAGTGAGCCACCGCGCCCGGCCGAGAAAAATTCTTATCTCTTTAATGAGTTAGGGGTGTGTGTGTGTATGGTTTGTTTATTGGGCCCATTTTTGGGTAGAATATGGACTTTTTGTGAACTCCTTCCTTATACCATTTTAAGCAAAACATTTCACCCCAGGCATATGGTGTTCACTGTGCTATTTATAGTTTCAAGTTTCCTTTAGTCAGTGCCTATCATGGCCACACAATATAAATTTTTGGCTTGAAAATATTTCAAACAGATATTTAACATGTGTGGGTTTTTACTGTGCAGTGTAAATACAGATGGAACATCAGCATAATTAGCTAAACTTCGACTTTGCTAAAAGCCAATAAATTCTTTACCGAAATTGAAAATTATAGCAAAAGGATAGTAGGTGGCTCAAAATAGTTGGTGCTTTTATTGATGATCAAGACAGACTGTTTTATACAAGTGTCTGCCTTCCTTGAAAATGTTCAAATCTGCCGACTTGCAAGTACATCCGTGAATGTAATTTGTAAAATCTAGGGCATTGCATTAGGCAAATGTACTACGTGATCTACAGGAAAGATAAATCCTACTTGAGCCCTGTTGTTGGCTGTAATCCAACCAGACAGTGTTGGTGTGATAAAAGGAGAGTACTCAGCATGCTTTGTCTACTGTTTGAGCACGCTCTCTGTGGAAAGTGGTTATTGGTGTGCTTGTCTTAGCGTTTGGAAATAAATGGCCATTTGAAAGATAATTAGAAAGCTTTCTAGCAGATGTGAATAAAAATATTGCTTTAGATAAACCCTATTTCTGGGAAACCTGGCTTAAGTACTGGTAATCTTTATAAATAGTCTTTTGCATTTCACAAGGCAATGTAAGCCTTTTTCTTTTCTTTTTTTTTTTTTAAAGTAGTGAGTTTCACTCAGACCTTTGAATATAATTTTGTGATACCCTACCTTGTTTTAACCTGAATTGACTCTCCCTTAGCTAAGAGCCAGACAGACTCCATCTTGGCTCCTTCACTTGCAGCCCCTTACCCACCCGCTTCCTCAAGGACTTAGCTTGTGCAAGCTGACTCCCAGCACATCCAAGAATCCAATTAACTGATAAGATACCGTGGCAAGCTATATCCTCAGTTCCCAGGAATTCGCCCGGTTAATAGCACCCAGAGCCCCCCGCGTTTGTGTCCGGTTGATAACGCCCAAAGCCACGCGTCTATCACCTTGTGAATAGATTTAAAGCCCCTGCACCTGGAACTGTTTACTTTCCTGTAACCATTTGTCCTTTTAACTTTTTGCTTACTTTGTTTTAACTAGACTCCCCCCCTCCCCTTTCTAAACAAAAGTATAAAAGAAAATCTAGCCCCTTCTTCGGGGCCAAGAGAATTTTGAGCACTAGCTTTCTCTGGGTCGCCGGCTAATAAAGGACTCCTGAATTAGTCTCAGAGTGTGGTTTCTCTATAACTTGCTCGGTTACAACAATTTGGTTGTCCAAAACTTTGATTTTCGTGAACTTTTTAAAGAGAGTTTGTGTGGCTAGGGAGCAGGACCACTGTAAAACGAGGCACCTTCCCTGGTTTGTCCTAACCCTTTCTCTCAGCCAGCCATCTGGATGGAATGGAGTCAGTTATCAGAAAGTGGAGAGTTAAAAATTAGCCAGGTGTGGTGGCTCACATCCGTAGTCCCAGCTTGAGTCCCAGGAATTCGAAGCTGCAGTGAGCTCTGATTGCACCCCTACACTCCAGCCTGGGCAACCAGAGTGAGCCCTGTCTCTTAAAAAAACAGAGGCCAAGTGCGGTGGCTCACGGTTGTAATCCCAGCATTTTTGGAGGCCGAGGCGGGCAGATCATCTGAGGTCAGGAGTTCGAGACCAGTCTGACCAACCATGGCCAATGTGGTAAAACCCCGTCTCTACTAAAAGTACAAATTAGACAGGTGCAGTGGTGTAGGCGTATAATCCCAGCTACTTGGGAGACTGAGGCAGGAGAATTGCTTGAAGCTGGGAGGCATAGGTTGCAGTGAGCCAAGATCGTGCCACCGCACTCTAGCCTGGGTGACAGAGTGAGACTGTGTCTCAAAAAAAGAAAAAAAAAGGCCGGGCGCGGTGGCTCACGCTTGTAATCCCAGCACTTTGGGAGGCCGAGGCGGGCGGATCACGAGGTCAGGAGATCGAGACCA
>NW_026652284.1:78058659-78180400 GCF_009828535.3 Hylobates moloch
TTTTTTTTGAGACGGAGTCTGGCTCTTGTTGCCCAGGCTGGAGTGCAGTGGCGCAGTCTCGGTTCACTGCAACCCCCGCCTCCTGGGTTCAGGTGATTCTCCTGCTTCAGCCTCCAGAGTAGCTGGGATTGCAGGCATGCGCCACCATACCTGGCTAATTTTGTATTTATTTATTTATTTATTTGTTTATTTATTTATTTATTTAGTAGAGATGGGGTTTCTCTATGTTAGTCAAGCTGGTCTCGAACTCCCGACCTCAGGTGATCCGCCCGCCTTGGCCTCCCAAAGTGCTGGGATTACAAGTGTGAGCCACCGCGCCCGGCCTTTTTTTTTTTTTTTTTTAATATCCTTGTTCAGTTATTTTTTAGGAACTTAGAAACAGCAAATACATACCAAATGCCTCTGTGCCAGACACTGTTCACGGGTAGTTAGCCATATGTCAGATTATAAAGGATGAAAGAGGTCAGAGTAGCTGCTCTCATTGGCTTTATGACCTGGTCTTTCTTTTTATTTTCTTTCTTTTTCTTTTTTTTTTGTTTTTTAATTATACTTTAAGTTCTGGGATATAAGTGCAGACCTGGTCTTTCAAAGAATCCACTTGTTCACATAGAAACTCAGTTTCCTTGTTTACTCAAGTAAAGGAAACCAGAATATCTCACCCAAAATATACCTCTTTGGTATATTTCAAGATAGTGTTAGAGAAACTGCAAACAAGAATAGCTCTGAAAAGCTGCTGTTTGTGGAGATTTGCATCTTTAGGGAAAATCTGCATTAGCGAAATAAACAGCCAGGCTTTCTCTGAGCACACCTCCTCCCCACCCCATCCCCCATGTTCAGACCTAGGAAAGATTAACCGAGAGATTGAGTCTGACACCTTTGAAGGTCTAATAGAGAAGTTTACCACATACCACAGGCTACCAAGTATCCTTTCTCCAGGCTGCTACCTGTGAGGTCTCATTTGCATAACAAGACCACCTTCCCTAGCCAGGCCTTTCCATCCCTCCCTCCCATAACCTGTTTTGCCATGATCTAAACCCCTATTCTTTCTGCAACTTCAGAATGGCATTAAAACTTAAATCATCTGGCCCTTCCTTTGAGTTTTCTTATTCCTATGACTCCCTTGTATGCGTGTGCATGTAATACATTTGTATGCCTTTTCTTGCTGTTGATCTATTATCAGTTTGCTTATTAGGCTCAAATGATCAAACCTTCAGAAGTTGTAGAGGGGAGATAATTTTCCTCACCCCTTCACAAGCCTGATAGATTTTCTTTGTATTCTGAGAAGTTCAACAACTGTTGATTTGTCTGAGTACAGGATAGTAAGACCAACATCCTGTATTTGTAGAGTGATTGATAGCTTTCAGTGGGCATTCACATTTGTTCTTATTTAGACCTCAGTGCAACCCTGGGTCACGCATGATGGATGGTGATATGTTCTTTTAAGATTAATAGCTTCTTTCCAACTGTCAGATTCTGTGACTTGGCCTGTAATTCCAGGATGGAATAACTGACTGATTTGTGGCAATTGTGTCATCTTTACTGCCTGGTGTTTTCCCCACTATGTTAGATTGTGAAAGACTAAATAGTAGGCTAAAGAGTTTGGATTTTATTCTGTAGGCAGTGGGGAATCATTGAAGAATTATGAACAGGAGCGATATGATGAAAGCAGTTTTTTTTGTTTTGTTTTGTTTTGTTTTTTTTTGAGATGGAGTCTCGCTCTGTCGCCCAGGCTGGAGTGCAGTGGCGGGATCTCCGCTCACTGCAAGCTCCGTCTCCTGGGTTCAAGCCATTCTCCTGCCTCAGCCTCCCGAGTAGCTGGGACTACAGGCACCCACCACCACACACCCAGCTAATTTTTTTATTTTTAGTAGAGATGGTGTTTCAACGTGTTAGCCAGGATGATCTCGATCTCCTGACCTTGTGATCTGCCCACCTCAGCCTCCCAAACTGTTGGGATTACAGGCGTGAGCCACCACACCTGGCCAATGAAAGCAGTTTTTAAGTTAGATTAAAATGGCAGGCTGTTTCAGATGGCTGGAAAACCAGGCAGTATGTTATATATAGCTCTCCAGATGCAAACTATAGCGGGTATCAGCTCTTAATGGTATGAATAAGATGGATAGGAATTTTTACCAGTTAGTGAGTGATACAAGTCTCTCTTGCCACCTGGGTTTTCTCCATCTGATTTAAGGAATTGAATAGATTTAGGTAGGGAAGGACATGGGATTTTTAAAGTACAGGTTTCCCCTCATCTAATAAAGGATCAAGGGCAGTTCTATAGAACATTGGTTGGTGGAGATTTCAGTGGTATTCAATATCTTTTTAAGCTTTTATCACACTTTTTTTTTTTTTTTTTGAGACAGAGTTTCACTCTGTCCCCCATGATGGAGTGCAGTGGCGCCATCTCGGTTCCCTGCAACCTCTACCTCCCGGGTTCAAGCCCTTCTCCTGCCTCAGCTTCCCGAGTACATGGGATTACAGGTGCAGGCCACCACACCTGGCTTAATTTAGTAGAGATGGGGGTTTCACCACGTTGACCAGGCTGGTCTAGAACTCTTGACCTCAGGTGATCCGCCCACCTCCCAAAGTGCTGGGATTGCAGGCCTGAGCCTCTTATCACACTTTTATGATAAATGTTCATTAGTATGTTTTACAGACAAGGTGGCCAATAAGTAAAGATTGCTATCAAAACTGTTTATTTATTTTTTTTTTTTCTTGAGACGGAGTCTCGCTCTGTCGCCCAGGCTGGAGTGCAGTGGCGCAATCTCAGCTCACTGCAAGCTCCGCCTCCCAGGTTCACGCCATTCTCCTGCCTCAGCCTCTCCGAGTAGCTGGGACTACAGGCGCCCGCCACCACGCCCGGCTAATTTTTTTTTTGTATTTTTAGTAGAGACGGGGTTTCACCGTGGTCTCGATCTCCTGACCTCGTGATCCGCCCGCCTCGGCCTCCCAGAGTGCTGGGATTACAAGCGTGAGCCACCGCGCCCGGCCCAAAACTGTTTATTAATACCAATCACTCTGGGATTCACTTTAAATATATCTAATGTCGACCTAAAAGGAAGAAGCTGAGGCAGAATTAATATAAGTAGAGAGTTTATTTGGGCCAGGCTTGAGGATTGCAACCCCAGAATTTAGATTGACGTTGCCCTGACTATACACACAGATTAGCAGCAGTTATAAGTGGATTTTTAAAGACTGAAAGGGGGAACAGGGAGTGTACTGATACAAAGTTGTTTGTCAGGAATTGTCCTTGATTTACAGAAACAACATTGGTTCGTGATTGGCTATCCATTGTTGAGCTATGCATTGTTAGGTTAATTTGCAGCTGCTTGTGGCAATAGCAGTCAGTTTCAACAGCTGAAGACAAAGCTCAAAAGGGAGGGGGAGTAGAAAGTGATTGCTGTATCATTTTAATGTCTCTCTGGGCCTGATAATAAAGACTTGCATTCCTCAGATAAAAGTTCTTTTCTCAGTAACTTAGCATAAAGTATTAAGAAGTTAACATGAGTTTTGTTGTACAATGTGTATTATGTTTGAATGAGTAATACATTTGTTTTGTCAATTTAACTTTGAATCTTGGCCCTGAAGGAAGAGGCCACAGTTGTCCCATTCTGCCCTACCACCTTTGGGGCTGATTTGTCATTAGTCATAAAGGAATGCTAGTGGAAATAATGTGTGAGCCCTAGCAGCTCTCCTTTTCCTCCTCCCAGTTCTTGAGACTCTTAGTAGAGCTTTTGGAGACTTAATGAGAGTTGTGTAGTTATTGGTTAACTCATTGTGCTTGAAGGAATGTAAAAAGTAAACAAAGACCACTCTTCTTCAGTTGCTCCTAACGTTTCAAGAGTTTAGAGTTGCCTCTTTGCAGTTGCAGCTTCCAAGGGAAATTGTTTCTCAGGAAAATATGTGGGAGGTTAAAAAAAAATGCTTGAGGAAATGTAATTTCAAATTACTAGTAAACATAAGATTGAACTTAAAAAAAAAAAAAAAAAAAACCAAGGCTGGGCGTGGTGGCTCACGCCTGTAATCCCACCACTTTGGGAGGCCAAGGCGGGCAAATCATGAGGGTCCGAGTCCGAGACCAGCCTGACCAACATAGTGAAACTCTATCTCTACTAAAAATACAAAAAAATTAGGCATGGTGGCACGTGCCTGTAGTCCCAGCTACTCCAGAGGCTGAGGCAGGAGAATCACTTGAACCCAGGAGGCGGAGATTGTGGTGAGCTGAGATCGTGCCGCTACACTCCAGCCTGGGCAACAGAGTGAGACTCCGTCTCAAAAAAAAAAAAAAAAATTAACCTTGAGCTACTAAAATTACACAGCCAGTTGGTTCCATGGTGCAGAGATGGTGAAGTAGTAACCCTTAGCATATAGTAGGTACTCAGATTTGTGTTGACTAACAGTAGTGGGTCTGGGGGTTGCAAAACTGAAGGTGAGTCAGTTATGCTATAGAGAAAGTTGCTATAACAAAGAAAAACTGCAGGAAGGTAGAAGTTTATTTCTTTCCTGTTAACAGTTCAGGGAGTGTTGGCCAACGTTGTTCCTTGAGGCCATCCAGAGACCCAGGCTGGCGGGTGGGGGTGTAGCTCCACCATCCCGAATATTGTGCATGGATTCCTTCTCTGGGTTCTAAGGAGGCTGCCTCCTTTATGTTTGTCTTCATGGTGGAGACATTACCAGCACCATGTTTGTGTCCTGGCCTGCTGTAAGGGAGAAAGGGGTATCTGGAGGACAAGCAGCTTTATTTTTTTAAGGGTGTGAAATGGAAAATGCACACATCACTTTCACTTACATCCCAGTAACCAAAAACAAGACATGTGACCTTAGCTGTAAGGGACGCTAGGAGATCTTTCTTTTCTTTTCTTTCTTTTTTTTTTTGAGATGGAGTCTGGCTCTGTTGCCCAGGCTGGAGTGCAGTGGCGTGATCTCAGCTCACTGCAAGCTCTGCCTCCCAGGTTCATGCCATTCTCCTGCCTCAGCCTCCCGAGTAGCTGGGACTACAGGCACCCGCCACCACACCCAGCTATTTTTTTTATTTTTAGTAGAGACGGGGTTTCACCAACTCTGACCTCATGATCCACTGCCTCACCTCCAAATCTGGATTACAGGCATGACCACTGCCGGCGGCCTTTTTTTTTTTTTTTTTGCCTGGGTTCACGCCATTCTCCTGCCTCAGCCTCCCAAGTAGCTGGGACTACAAGCGCCTGCCACCATGCCCAGCTATTTTTTTTATTTTTAGTAGAGACGGGGTTTCACTGTGTTAGCCAGGATGGTCTCGATCTCCTGACCTCATGATCCACCCGTCTCAGCCTCCCAAAGTGCTGGGATTACAGGCATGAGCCACCGCGCCTGGCCAGGAGATGTTTCTTTAGCTGGGCTGTCATACACTTGATAAGCCTGAAGGGGAGAAGAGACTTAGAGGACATCAGCTGCCACTTAAGGGCAGCCTTACTTCTTCTTGTTCTTCTCTTTTTTTTTTGAGAAGGAGTCTCGCTCTGTCGCCCAGGCTGGAGTGCAGTGGCACAATCTTGGCTCGCTGCAAGCTCCACCTCCCGGGTTCACGCCATTCTCCTGCCTCAGCCTCCCTAGTAGCTGGGACTACAGGCACCTGCCACCACGCCCGGCTAATTTTTTTTTTTGTATTTTTTAGTAGAGATGGGGTTTCACCGTGTTAGCCAGGATGGTCTCGATATCCTGACCTCGTGATCCGCCCGCCTCGGCCTCCCAAAGTGCTGGGATTACAGGCGTGAGCCACCGCGCCCGGCCCTCCTTTTTTTTTTTTTTTTTTTTTTTTTGGTTTGAGACAAGGTCTCACTCTGTCATCTAGGCTGGTCTCAAACTCGTGGGCTCTAGCGCTCCTCCTGCCTCAGCTTCCCAAAATGCTGTAAATCCCTGAGGATCACCCTGCTGTTGCCCCGTGAATGTGCTGTGCTAACTACCGGAAGCTTTAATTCCAGTCAGTAAGTCAGTACTTGCTGATTCTTAGGACTTCAGTTTTCCTCCGTAAATTGGAGTTACTAATTCTAAAAATAAATCTAAATAAATAGTTATTTTAAAAGTAACTGTAAGAGAAAATAAAATCTCAGGACCGCCCCCCCCAAACTAGTTATGCCAAGAGGAGAGTTAAGCCTGAGAACTGAGTCATGCAACACTGCCGTGCTTTTCCCAAACAAGTAGCTGTCATTTCATCACCCTATGTCACAGCATTATATATAAGCCAGGTTCTCACAATAAGGAAGGGCCTTATGCCTCTCCCAATGGCTGTCCTCACAAACTGCTCCCACGGAAATTCCTTGTTGGCCCCTAAATCTTTCAGGAAAATCTTTCAAGATACATATCCCCCAATAAAACACACAAGCCAATTGTAACCTTAGGTCCACAACGTAAGATTAACTCCCCAAACTGAGTTCTGTTAATTCTCACAGTGACAATGTCGATTACAGGCTTATCTTCCCAGGTACAGAACAAGGACAAGGGGCGATCACTCATTCAGAGATGGCTGCATACTTGACTCTTTCCTCTGCTTCTCTTTTCCAGTGTTTATGTATAAAGGAGATTTACTGAGCACTAATTGGAGCCTCACAAGTCATGTAATCATTTGCCTCACTGCTTACCCCGCCTCCCTTTTTTTCTCCTACTTGCACTCTCACCTTAAATACTAAGTTCCCAAAACCCTCTTTGGAAATGGTAGGCCTCAGGTGTTTCTGTGGCTGGTGTTTTTCCCAGGCATGTCCTCAAATGTTGGCTCAGTAAACCTTGACTGCTTGAGATACTTGCCTCAGTCATTCAGTTTGGGGTTAACATTTCAAAGCAGCTTAAACAAATAAAATTTTTTTTTTTTTAATTGAGACAGAGTCCGCAGTCCGCTCTATCCCCCAGGCTGGAGTACAATGGCACATTCTTGGCTCACTGTAACCTCCACCTCCTGAGTTCAAGCGATTCTCATGCCTCAGCCTCCCAAGTAATTGGGATTATAGGCATGTACCACCACACTCGGCTTTTTGTATTGTTAGTAGAGATGGGGTTTCGCCATATTGACCAGGCTGGTCTCAAACTCCTGACCTCAGGTGATACTCCCACCTCGGTCTCCTAAAGTGCTGGGATTACAGGCATGAACCATCATGCGTGGCCAAATATAAAATTAAAAATATAAAATTATGTATAAATATAAAACAAAATTAAAATAATTATGATTATTCATGAAATGTAGTATCCAATGAGGATGCATCTTTCTCAAGGTGTGTCCATTAATGGATTTTTTAATTGACTGCTAAGAATTTTTAAAAAGATTAAATGAAGGTAACATGAATAGCAATTTCAGTATGAGAACAGTCATCTCTATAAGACAATGCATCTTGTTTATGGATCAGAGAACTTAGGGATAAGTAAGGACTTTCCATCCCAGAAGAAACTAATTGCAGGCAGTTTAAGTCTGGAAGGAATGCTGATGCAGATTCAGTTTCTTCTCTCCTCCCTTCTCACTCCTTCAGCAGATTTTATGGAGAACTTTTCCCCTGTGTTCAGAACTGTGCTAGGTGTCGGTGATACAATGGCAATTGAAAATAGACCAAGTCCTTGTCAGTGTGGAATCCGTGGTCAAGTAGAGGAAATAAATAATAACCAGAAATTAATATAGATTAGTAAGGTACAGGATCACAGTTGTGATAAATGCTACAAAGGAGAGTGTGTGGCGCTATGATAAGGCATATAGGAGAGTTTGAAGATGGGAGGGACAATGTTGGGCAACCTGACAATGCTTGTCTTTTACTGGACAAATTCACTTAATGATCACAAATATATTAAGATTTATTTCAGTCATTGTTTCTGTTTTTTTCTCCTTTGTTGCCATGTTTCAGATTGACTGAATTTTTTCCCATCCATTTTTGGAAGTCACACTCTCTTTTTTTTTCTTCTTTTTTTTTTTTTTTTTGAGATGGAGTCTCACTGTGTCGCCCAAGGGGGAGTGCAGTGTCTCACTGCAACTTCTGCCACCCAGGCTCAAGTGATTCTCCTGCCTCAGCCTCCCAAGTAGCTGGGATTACAGGCGCACACCACCCTGCCTGGCCAAGTTTTGTATTTTTAGTAGAGACAGGGTTTCACCATGTTGGTCAGGCTGGTCTGAAACTCCTGACCTCAAGTGATCTGCCTGCCTTGGCCTCCCAAAGTGCTGGGATTACAGGCGTGAACCACTGCGCTCGGCCTATTCTTTTAACAGTTACACCTAACTTATTAAAGTCTGGGGTTAATAATATCTTTGCCTTTCTTTTAAAGAATACAAGTCCTTTAACTCCAGTTGTTTCTCTCTTGTATTTTAGTGTCCTTTTCTAAGTTCTCGAACACATTGATTTACAATTAATGTTTGCTTAGAATTACCTGCATGTTTGCATCCCTCTTTCTCCATTACTCCTTTTTCCTTTTTGTAACCACTATAATTCTTACTTAAAAATGATTTATTTATTTATTTATTTTTTTAGACAGAGTCTCACTGTCGCCCAGGCTGTAGAGCACACTGGCATGATCTCGGCTCACTGCAACCTCTGCCTCCCAGGTTCAAGTGATTCTCCTGCGCCAGCCTCCCAAGTAGCTGAGATTATAGGCACCTGCCAACATGCCCAGCTAATTTTTGTATTTCTTTTTTTAAATAAAAAGGTCTCATATATTTATGACCGAACCCAGCCAACCAACACATTCATAACGATTCAGAGAGAAAAAATATATTCCCAATAAAACGTCCAACTGTCCAGATGGTGGCGCCATTTTCAGCTTGCTGTGGGAAGATGGTCATGACCTTGACACAGTGTAAATATGTGTCATCTTGTGTGCAATTCCTTATAGATCCAGCTTGCTTCTTCTCCAGTGTCTCCTTTTGGAGTTGTACCTGATTTTATTACCAGTTGTTAATCTGAATCCACTGGGGAATGGGACATTTTTGCTTTTGTTTCTTGGCCAGGAAACAATCCTGAAAGTCTTGTGGGAAGACATGGCAAGAAGCGGAGTCAGGCACACACCACGATGGTGGAGAAAGGAAGAGAGAACTAATTGTTCTATTTTTAGTAGAGATGAGGTTTCACTATGTTGACCAGGCTGGTCTCCAACTCCTGACCTCAAGTGATCCACCTGCCTTGGCCTCCCAGAAGTGCTGAGGTTAACAGGCATGAGCCACCACGCCTGGTCAAAAGTGAATATTTTTACACCCAAAGTACACAGCCCATCATTTTCTTTTGCACCTCAGATCTGCTGTCTAGGATCATTATTCCTCTGTATGAAATATATATTCTTTTTTTTTTTTTGAGACGGAGTCTTTGTCCCCCAGGCTGGAGTGCAGTGGCTCAAGCTTGGCTCATTGCAACCTCCACCTCCCGGGTTCAAGTGATTCTTCTGCCTCAGCCTCCTGAGTAGCTGAGACTACAGGTGTCCGTCACCATGCCTGGCTAATTTTTTGTATTTTTAGTACAGATGGGGTTTCACCATGTTGACCAGGCTGGTCTCGAACTCCTGACCTCGTGATCCGCCCACCTCAGCCTCCCAAAGTGCTGGGATTATAGGTGTGAGCTACCGCGCCCGGCCCTGACAGCCATTTTTTTGAAAACATCTTCATTTGGTGCTCACTCTTTATTTATTTTATATATATATATATATTTTTTGAGACGGAGTTTTGCTCTTGTTGCCCAGGCTGGAGTGCAGTGGTGTGATCTCAACTTACTGCAACCTCCACCTCCTAGGTTCCAGCGATTGTCCTGCCTCAGCCTCTCAAGTAGCTGGGATTACAGGCGAGTGCCACCACGCCCGGCTAATTTTTTGTATTTTTAGTAGAGATGGGGTTTCACCATGTTGGCCAGGCTGGTCTCGAATCCCTACCTCAGGTGATCTGCCCACCTTGGCCTCCCAAAGTGCTGGGATTACAAGTGTGAGCCACCACGCCTGGCCTATTTTTTTGAGGTAGAGTCTCTCTTGCCCAGGCTGGAGCGCAATGGTGTGACCACGGCTCACTGCAGCCTTGACATCCTAGGCTCAAATGATCCTCCCTCATCAGCCTCTGAAGTAGGTGGAACCCGACATACCCTACCATACCTGGCTAATTTTTTTTTTTTTTTTTTGAGAGACGGAGATTCGCTCTTATTGTCCAGGCTGGAGTGCAATGGTGTGATCTCAGCTCATCGCAACCCCTGCCTCCTGGGTTCAAGCAATTCTTCTGCCTCAGCCTCCCAAGTAGCTGGGATTACAGGCATGCACCATCACACCTGGCTAATTTTTTTTTTTGTATTTTTAGTAGAGATGGGGTTTCTCCATGTTGGTCAGGCTGGTCTCGAACTCCTGACCTCAGGTGATCTGCATGCCTCGGCCTCCCAAAGTGCTGGGATTACAGGCGTGAGCCACCTCGCCCGGCCCTCTTTCCACTTTTTTGTACCCATTAACCTTCTGCCTCGTTACTCCCCACTACCGTTCCCAGCCTCTGGTAACCATCCTTCTACTCTCTAGCTCCATGAGTTCAATGGTTTAAAGTTTTAGCTCCCACAAATACGTGAGAACATGCAAAGTTTGGTTTCCTGTGCCTGGCTTATTTCACTTTACATAATGACCTCTAGTTCATCCATGTTGTTGCAAATGACAAGATCTCATTATGGCTGAATAGTACTCCATTCTGTATATGCACCACATTTTCTTTATCTGTTCACCTGTTGACGGACACTTAGGTTGCTTACAAATCTTGGCTATTGTGAATAGTGCTGCAATAAAATGGGAGTGCAGCTATTTTTTTTTTGATAGGCTTATTTCCTTTCTTTTGGGTATATACCTAGGTGTGGGATTGCTGCCTTGTATGATAGCTCTATTTTTAGTTTTTTGAGGAACCTCCAAACTGTTCTCCATAGTGGTTGTATAATTTTTTTTTTTTTTTTTTTTAGACAGAGTCTCACTCTGTCGCCAGGCTGGAGTACAGTGGCGTGATCCTGGCTCACTGCAACCTCCGCCTCCCGGGTTCAAGCGATTCTCCTGCCTCAGCTTCCTGAGTAGCTGGGATTACAGGTGTGCACCACCACGCCCGGCTAAATTTTGTATTTTTAGTAGAGACGGGATTTCACCATGTTGGTCAGGCTGGTCTCAAACTCCTGACCTCGTGATCCGCCCGCCTCGGCCTCCCAAAGTGCTGGGATTACAGGCATGAGCCACCGCGCCTGGCTGTGGTTGTATAATTTACATTCCCACCAACAGTATACAAAAGTTCCATTTTATCTGCTTCCTTGTCAGCATTTGTTACTGCCTGACTTTTGGGTACAAGGAATTTTAACTGGGGTGAGATGATATAATATTGTATGTTTTTTTTGTTTGTTTGTTTGTTTTTTGAGACGGAGTCTCACTGTGTTGCCCAGGCTAGAGTGCAGTGGTTCCATCTCAGCTCACTGCAACCTCTGATTCCTGGGTTCAAGCAATTCTGCTGTGTCAGCCTCCTGAGTAGCTGGAATTACAGGCATGTGCCACCATGCCCGGATAATTTTTGTGTTTTTTAGTAGAGGTGGGGTTTTGCCATGTTGGCCACGGTGGTCTCAAACTCCTGACCTCAGGTGATCCGCCTGTCTCAGCCTCCCAAGGTGATGGGGTTACAGGTATGTGCCATTGCGCTTGGCCTTCCCATTGTAGTTTTGATGACGAATTACTATTATTATTATTATTATTGTTTTGAGACAGTTTCACTCTCACCCAGGCTGGAGTGCAGTATCATGATCTCGGCTCACTGCAACCTCTGTCTCCTGGGTTCAAATGATTCTCGTGCCTCAGCCTCCTGCGTAGCTAGGACTACTAGTGTACGCCACCATGCCCAGCTAAGTTTTGTTTTTGTTTTCATTTTTGTTTTTTTGAGACAGAGTCTCACTCTGTCACCAAGGCTGGAGCGCAATGGCGCGGTCTTGGCTCACTGCAACCTCTGCCTCCCGGGTTCAAGCAATTCTCCTGCCTCAGCTTCCTGAGTAGCTGGGACTACAGGCACATACCACCACGCCCGGCTAATTTTTGTATTTTTAGTAGAGATAGGGTTTCACTATGTTGGCCAGGCTGGTCTCGAACTCCCGACCTTGTGATCTGCCCGCCTCAGTCTCCCAAAGTGCTGGGATCCAGGCATAAGCCACCGTGCCTGGCCTTAATTTTTGTATTTTTAGCGGAAATGGGGTCTCACCACATTGGCCAAGGTGGTCTCAAACTCCTGATCTCCAGTTATCTGCCTGCCTCAGCTTCTCAAAGTGTTGGACTACGGGCATGAGCCACTGCGCCCAGCAGGTTTTGTGTTTTGAGACAAAGTCTGGCTCTATTGCCCAGGCTGGAGTGCAGTGGCACAGTCTTGGCTCACCGCAACCTCCGCCTCCTGGGTTCAAACAATTCTCGTGTCTCAACCTCCCGAGTAGCTAGGATTACAGGTGTGTGCCACTGAGCCCTTCCTAGCTTTTTGTTTTTTTGAGACGGGTCTCACTTTATTTCCCAGGTTGGAGTGCAGTGGTGCAATCACATCTCATTGCAACCTCGACCTTTCAGCTTAAGCAGTTTTCCCACCTCAGCCTCCCAAGTAGCTGGGACCACAGGCACGCACCACCACACCCAGCTATTTTTACAAATTATTATTTGTAGAAACAGGGTCTTGCTTGTTTGCCCAGGCTGGTCTCGAGCTTCTGGGTTCAAGCGAGCCGCCTGCCTCGGCCTCCCAAAGTGCTGGGATTACAGGCATGAGCCACCATGCCTGGTTGATACTTTTTTGTGCACAGAGTTTAGGTCTCCATTGTCCATCCTGAACTAGGCTCTGGGCTGGGCCTGTCTCTTCATAATCAAGGATTTAAAATGTTCTTTAAGACATGAAAGGGAGCACAGTCATATTCTGCCTCCACACCCTGTCCCTCCATGTCTCCTAGTAGGTCTTTGCCTCTTCTGGGGGCCATCCTTTGCCTTCTGTCCATTGTCCAGACATGTTTGTTGTTAATTACGTGCACCCTGTGTTCTTTGAGTACATAATGGTGTCTTAGCCTGAGAATGAAGACCAGAACTGACTGAAGTGCACTCAGAGAAATTGGGATTGCTTCTGCTGGTGTGGCAAATCGTTTTGCACGCTAGCCACTTGTCAGATTGGGAGTGCTGTCTGGAGCACTCCCTTGAAAGGAATTTTGAGCTTGCTGCCAGGGATTGGTTTAGCAGAGTTGGCCAGGGCCTGTGAATGGGGTGTGGTGGCTTCTTGGGAGGAACCTGGGTTACTGGTAAGAGCATATATGGCATTTGTAATCAAAGCACCAACAATTGAATGTCAGTTGAAAACTGTGCGACTGTATTTTGTGAACATGGTATGTGCATATGTCCCTGAAGTCTGAGTCCTCATCTGTAGAATGGTGTAGTAATGATCAGACTTGATAGGGAGGCAGCACTGTTTTTATAATATAAAATGGTGCATATGGGGATGGTGGTTTCTTGGTTTAGTTCATCACCTATGAGGAAGACGTCCTGAAAGGATGGTACTGTTGACTAAACCGGTGAATCAGAAAGACCTCGTTGAATTTGGGGGGAGGGGGACTTCCATAATATATTTAAAAATTATATCTATTGAAATGGGGCTCTAATAAAAGGTACAACATCCATTTTACTCCTTAAACTTTTTCCCTCAGAGTCTATAACCAAAGAGACCATCCTTTGACTTAGAAATCATGGCTACCATTACAATCCAACTCCAAGGATTGCCAAGAGTGGCTCATTTTCCTGCTTGTGTGCCTTAGAGTTTTTCTTAACAGTTGATTCTTTTTTATTTTATTTTTTTGATACAAGGTCTCACTTTGTCACCCAGGCTGGAGTGCAGTGGCACCATCTCCACTCACTACATCCTTGACCTCCTGGGCTCCAGGTGCCTCCCACCCCAGCTCGCCAAGCAGCTGGGACAACAGGTGCGAGCCACCACGACCAGCTAATTATTTGTATTTTTGTAGATATGGGTTTCCCCATGTTGCCCGGGCTGGTCTGAAATTCCTGAGCTCAAATGATCCACCTCCCTTGGCCTCCCAAAGTGCTGGGATTACAGGTGTGAGCTGCCATGCCCAGCCTAACAGTCAATTTATTTTTTATTTTTTTCCTTTTTTGAGACTAAGTCTTACTCTGAAGTGCAGGCTGCATTGCAGTGGCACGATCTCCGCTCGCTGCAACCTCTGCCTCCCAGGTCCAAGTGATTCTTCTGTCTCAGCCTCCCAAGTAGCTGGGATTACAGGCTCCCAGCACCACACTTGGCTGTTTTGTATTTTTAGTAGAGACAGGATTTTACCATGTTGGCCAGGCTGGTTTCGAACTCCTGACCTCAAGTGATCCACCCTCCTCAGCCTTCCAAAGTGCTGGGATTACAGGCGTGAACCATTGCGCCCAGCATAACGGTCAATTAGTCACTTAATCTGATACCCTAAAATTGTTTGTGCTATGATTTTTCTTTCAGGATGTTTAGGTCTGTTACTTTCTGGTGTTAATAGTGTCACCTCAGAAATCATACAAAGGATATGACAGATTTGAAAATAATAACTAGAAACTCTAGAAAGAAAAAAAATACTGTTGATAAGGTAACAGAATTTGTTTTCACTCTGAATAGAATATCCGATTTATTGTTTTCCTGACTAGATAATAGGCTGCCATGAGGGCTCTGCCATAATATATATGTGATGCTTAGTGTTGTGCCTGGCATATATTTGTTGCATAATAGATTTTTGAATAACTGAATGAATGAGTTAATGAATGTTATAGCATTTGTTCTACATTTTACTTGGCTGTTGATGTATGTTTCTTCCACTGGACTAATGTTGGGCACAGGGACCATGTCTTTTTTTTAAACCATTTTTCTGTTCAGAAAAAAAAAAAGGTTTAGCTTGCTCCCAGCACTCATTTAATTTTATATAAACACCCTATGAGGCTGAAGCAAATCTGAGTGATTTTCATTGTAAAATAAAATAAAAATTGTTCTTGGAATTATTTCTAAACAGAATATCAGTATTGTCTATTTCAGAAAAATCGGATTGTTCAAATGAATCTTGGGCCAACAGCTGTTCAAGAGTGATGTTAACATTGTCCATAGGAATGCCGTTTTGTAGGATTTGACACTTTCAGCGATAGAGAATTAGTATATTTTGTACATGGAAATACCACTATTAAAACTGAATGCTGTAAACAGAATGTCTATCGTTTCCCAAATTGATATACTAGAGGAATGCGAAAATAATAATAAAAGCAAGATTTTTGTGGCAAACTTATCTCAGGATAAACGCTGCAGCTGCTAGGGCTGCTGGCAAGTATTCTTGGGACAAATGGGACAAGGGTTAAGAGTTGGGGTTCTTGCTCTGTCGCCCAGGCTGGGGAGCAGTGGCACCGTCATAGCTCACTGCAGCCTTGAGCTCATGGGCGCAAGCCTTAACTTTCACCTCAGCCTCCCAAGTAGCTAGGACTGCAAGCACACACCACCAAACCCAGCTAATTGTTTTTTTTTTTTTTGACGGAATCTTGCTCTGTTACCCAGGCTGGAGTGCAATGGTGCAGTCTCGCCTCACTGCAGCCTCTGCCTCCTGGGTTCAGTTCTTCTGCCTCAGCATCCCAAGTAGCTGGGATTACCGGCACCTGCCATCACACCTGGCTAATTTTTGTATTTTTAGTAGAGATGAGGTTTCACCATGTTAGCCGGGCTGGTCTTGAACTCCTGAGCTCAAGTGAACCGCCCGCCTTGGCCTCCCAAAGTGGTGGGATTACAGGTGTGAGCCACTGCACCCGGCCCAAACCCAGCTAATTTAAAATATTTTTTTTTTTTTTTTTTTGAGACGGAGTCTCGCTCTGTCACCCAGGCTGGAGTGCAGTGGCGCGATCTCGGCTCACTGCAAGCTCCGCCTCCCGGGTTCACGCCATTCTCCTGCCTCAGCTCTCCGAGTAGCTGGGACTACAGGCGCCCGCCACCACGCCCGGCTAATTTTTTTTTTGTATTTTTAGTAGAGACGGGGTTTCACCGTGGTCTCGATCTCCTGACCTCGTGATCCGCCCGCCTCGGCCTCCCAAAGTGCTGGGATTACAAGCGTGAGCCACCGCGCCCGGCCTAATTTAAAATTTTTTAATAAATATAAAAATTCAGCTCATCTTGAACTTTTGACTTCTAGCAGTCCTTCTACCTCAGCCTCTGAAAGTGCTGGGAGTGCAAGCGTGAACCTCCATGACCAGCTTGGGACCATGTCTTAATCATTTTTGTACAACCAGTTTCAGTCAGAATGTTGGGCACATAGTAGGTGAACTAATTTAGTGAATTTCTTAGGCAAATAGGATTTTACAATAAATCTAATTTTCCCCCAGAATATATTTACCATATTTATTTGAATTGAAATAACAAGCATGAGAAGAAGTTTATTTTAATATCAGAACAGGACCATATTGAGAGTCTGATTCAAACTTCCCTTTGATTTGCCCATTGAAATTGAGTCAAAATGAGAGGCATACCTGCCATTAATGGCTTTTATTTTATTTTAATTTAATTTATTTATTTTGAGATGGAATCTCGCTCTGTCACCCAAGCTGGAGTGCAATGGCATGATCTTGGCTTACTGCAACCTCCACCTCCCATGTTCAAGCCATTCTCCTGCCTCAGCCTTCTGAGTAGCTGGGATTACAGGCACCCGCCACCATGCCCGGCTAACTTTTGTATTTTTAAGAGAAGGTTTGACCATGTTGTCCAGGTTGGTCTCAAACTCCTGACCCGAGGTGATCCACCTGCCTCGGCCTCCCAAAGTGCTGGGATTACAGGCGCGAGCCACCATGCTCAGCCCTATTAATAACTTTTGGAAAAAATTTCCAAATACTGGAATATAGAAATTAGCCAAGTATCAGAAACAGCAAATCAGATTATAATGTTTATTTATTATTATTTTTTGAGACAGAATCTCTCTTTGTCACTCAGAGTGCGGTGTGGTAGCATGATCATAGCTCACTGGAGCTGCAACCTCCTGAGCTTAGGCAGTCTACCTGCGTCAGCCTCCAGAGTAGCTGACACCACAGGTGCCTACCACCACACCTGGCTAATTATTATTTGTAGAGACAGGGTCTCATTATGTTGCCCAGGCTGGTCTTGAACTCCTGGGCTCAGTGGATCCTTACTCTTCAGCCTCTCAAAAATTGCTGGGATTACAGGAGTAAGCCACCCACACCTGGCCTGTTTTTTAAATTACGAATAATTTTTACTGATTATTGTACGTTTACATAAAAGGGCGTAAAATATAAACAGCTCAGCTATCACCAAGCGAAGACCCATGTATCTTATCACTCAAGACTGTTCTATTAATGGTTTGCTGTAGAGTTTATATATCTTTGACTTTTAAAAAGTCTAACACTGGCCGGGCATGGTGGCTCACACCTGTAATCCCAGCATCATGGGGGGCTGAGGTGGGTGGATCACTTGAGGTCAGGAGTTTGAGACCAGCCTGGCCAACATGGTGAAACCCTGTCTTTACTAAAAATACAAAAATTAGCCTAGTGTGGTGGCACTTGCCTGTAGTCCCAGCTACTCTGGAGGCTGAGGTGGGAGAATTGCTTGAACCCCAGAGGCCGAGATTGCCTCACTGCACTCCAGCCTCGGCGACAGAGCGAGACTCTGTCTTTAAAAAAAAAAAAAAAAAGATGTAACACTAATTGGTACTTTTGATCTCTTCCTAGACAATGCAAGGACCTTAGCTTAGTTCATTTCCATTCACACCTCCTCTTGATTTATTTGCTGTTTTCCCCACTCACCTCTGTTGCCCAGGCTGGAGTGCAGAGGCACAGTCTTAGCTTACCGCAGCCTCAACCTCCCGTGCTCAAGCGATCCTTTTGCCTCCGCCCCCCAGTAGCTGGGACTACAGGCATGCGCCACCGTACCCGCCTAGTTTTTGTATGTTTTGGTAGAGATGGGGATTCACCTTGTTGGCCAGGCTGGTCTCCGATTCCTGACCTCAAGTGATCCTCCTGCCTCGGGCTCCCAAAGTGCTGGGATTACAAGCACCAGCCAGTTATTTCTTGATTATATGCTAAACAATGAGTGGATTATTCATGAGTCTAATTTTTGTGGAGATGGAGTCTTACTATGTTGTCCAGGCTGATCTCAAACTCCTGGGCTCAAGCAGTCATCCTGCCTGGGCCTCCTCAGGTGTTGGGATTACAGGTATGAGCCACTGTGCTCGTCCGGATCCTTGAATTAATATTATTTCACTCTGATGTTTCTCCCTTGTTATATCTATTTCCAGGTGTGACTTGAATGCCTGGACAGATTTGTTTATTATTGATCATTGTCTTAGCATGTTAGTTGTTATTTTATGCTTACGTCATGCTTACATTAGACAATTTGGGAAAAAAGGAGTGTGATAATTAAAGATATAAGTATGTTGTAGTGCTTTTACCTATGATTTATATATGTGAGCACATTAGAGATAGAAATGGCCGGGCATGGCCGGGCGCAGTGGCTCATTCCTGTAATCCCAGCACTTTGGGAGGCTGTGGTGGGCAGATCACCTGAGGTCAGGAGTTCGAGACCAGCCTGGCCAACATGGTAAAACCCCTTCTCTACTAAAAATACAAAAATTAGCTGGGCATGGTGGCAGGCGCTTGTAATCCCAGCTACACGGGAGGCTGAGGCAGGAGAATCGCTTGAACCTAGGAGGCAGAGGTTTCAGTGAGCCGAGATTATGCCATTGCCCTCCAGCTTGCGTGACACAGTGAGACGCTATCTCAATAAATAAATAAATAAAATAAAATAAAGAAATGGCCGGGCACAATGGCTCATGCTTGTGATCCCAGCACTTCGGGAGACTTCGGTGGGAGCATCACTTGAGCCCAAGGAGTTTGAGACCAGGTCGAGTAATATAGTGAGATCCTGTCTCAAATAAAAAACTAGATATAAATAATAAAATTGGAATTACAACTTTTTTTTTTTTTTTTTTTGAGACGAAGTTTCGTTTTTATTGTCCAGGCTGGAGTGCAACGGTGCGACCTCAGCTCACTGAAACTTCTGCCTCCCAGGTTGAAGCGATTCTCCTGCCTCAGCCTTCTGAGTAGCTGGGATTACAGGCATGTGCCACCACGTACGGCTGATTTTCTATTTTAGTAGAGATGAGGTTTCTCCATGTTGGTTAGGCTGGTCTCAAACTCCCGACCTCAGGTGATCCGCCTGCCTCGTCCTCCCAAAGTGCTGGGATTACAGGGGTGAGCCACTGCGCCCAGCTGGAATTACAACTTTTTAATACTGTGCTTTTCATTTAGTGTGATTCTGTGAACATTTTCTTGTCATTAACATTTTAAAAAATAAGATTTTAATGCTTGTATAGGATTCTGTTACTTGGCTTTAATAGTCAGTCATTCTACTTTTGTTTCAAGTTTTCACTATTAAAGATAAGTCTGCAGTAATCATTTTTGGATACAACCTGTGTAAATTTCTGATCATTGTTTAATTACTGTATCAGTGGGTTTGAATGTTCGTAAGGATTTTTTTTATTGAGGCTTTTAAAAAGGAGAGCTGACAATTACATTTTCAGTTGTTTAGATTCAAGCTGCAAGTCTCTTATTTGGGATCTGATAGATGACTTACGGGTGAAAAGCACTTTGAATTCCTGGAACATATTCAGGGGCTTAACACCTCTTAAGATATTGGACAGAAGTTGGATATATTTACATGTGGAAGTAATCATTGTTAAGAACAAGGAAAAATATGTGACATCACAGGATCAGTTTGTAAATAGAACAGGAACAGTTTGCTCATGACATAAAAAAAAGACAAAGCCCAAATATAAGTGAGCATTAACTGAATTAGAGCATAAGTGTGTCCCCTCTTTTGCATTTAGATCAACTGTGGGCATTATGTATTCTGCTCCTGGCAAGCCTGAGCATCGTCTTGGTTCTCATTTGTGGTGGTTTTATTCTTGGTTAGAATGGATGATTGAGTGATTGCCATTTTCTCTCTTTCAGAAAGTTCTTACCCAGTGTTGTTGGGGCTTTGACTCACGTTTGACCTTTTCGATCTGTCTGGGTTTAGTAGCTACCATGGCTAATCCTACCCCCAACCCCTTTGCACAGGCATAGGTCCTCATGGCTCCCCATTTTCTATTCACATCATTCATGGTGTGCCAGATTCCCATCCAACAATTGAGGTTTTATATAATAATCATACAATAGATACGTGGTGGTTCACAGACCTTCTTATGTTAGGAAAATTCCACACTGATTAAAAGCCACAGTGGTGAGTCATTTGTGATGTGTAATGAGCTTACCTGTCATATCTTTGTTTTATCTGTGTCCCCTCTATCTGGACAGCCTCGTGAAAAACCAGGGCACCTGGAAGGGGACTTGGTCCCCCGAGAGAAAGACCACAGGGCTAGAGGTACAGAGTGGGTGATAATAGTTACTACAGCATTTATGACACTGGCAGGTGTAGGACCCAGGACCCACTCTGGAGTAAGAAGGACACACTGAGCCAGCAGCCAGGACTCTGTTGTCAGACACCATGTGATGTGTTACAGAGATGGAGCAGGAGAGGGCAGAAAGGCATGTAAGTATCTGACAGCATCAGGCTGTCAGAACTCCAGTAGCAAACAGAAAAACAGGGCACACATGAATACCACAGGGCGAGTACAAAGAGGAGGGTTAGAGGCCAGATGGATAAGCTAAAAATAGGATTATTTGGACATCCTGCAGTACTTTCAGCACAGTGTATCTAAAATCGACGTCGTCATAGTGCTTCCACTGACCTTTTCCATTTCCGATAATGACAAGATACATCCTGTCACGAGGCTTGAAGTCTTAGGTCTTCTTTGCTTCTTTTCCCGTGTTCTTTGCATCTAGTCAGTTACTGTATCTCTAGTAATTCTGCCTCCATGTGGAAAGGTCTTGGGGTTCCAACCTTGGCTGTCCCACACATAGGCCCTAAGATAAAGTCACCAAACCTCACCACCTAACGTGGAAGATGACCATCTCACAGGGTTGTCATGAGAATTAGAGATGAAATGCCCGATTACTTCTTGCCCAGACTATTGTAGGTGTTTCCAGGGTCAAAGGACAAAATTACAACAATTTAGTTTAAAGATCTTAATTGGCTTTCTAGAATTGGGCAACACTTCATCTCATAAAATAGAGTATCCTGTGAGCTAAGCAGAGGAGCTTGGCTTTTTAGAGAGAAATGGGCTGAAGAAACCAGAAACAAAGAACTAAAAGCAGATGAGTTGTTTCAAAGGGACTTTTCTTGTAAGGCAGGGGCAGGAAGACAGAACAATACAAAAATAACTGATGGTTAGCATCAGGTGACTTCAGGTTATCTGAACCTGAGCACGGTGACTGCATTTTGGTTTGTAGTCTAGTATGTTGGGGCCCTATTGTGCAGGAGCTCGATCTGCAACAATGGCCGCCTATAATTTTTATTTAACACCAGATTGAATTCCTGCCTCTAATTTAGCCTTCCCACTTCTGCCAGTTTGTTCTTTCTAACAACATAGCTCTGATCATGTCATATCCTTCCTCAAAACCTCTATGGCATTTTCATTAACTATTAGAATTCCTATCCTAGTTTCGAGGCCTCTTCACCACCTGGCCCAATCCGACATTTTTGGTTCCATCCTCCAACATTTCCTTTTATACCTCCTGACCCTGGCGTTCCAGCCACATTGAACTTGCTGTCTTGAGGACATGTCCTTGTCTCGGTGGCATTGCTCATACTTGGAATTGTTCTTTTCCACACCTCTCAGGCTCCAAATCTTCATCTTTCGAGTTCCTGTTCAAATGCTCCCATCTCTGTTGCAGGTCCCTGCAACTCCTGACTGTAACTCTCCTTAACTTCCATGATTCTTTCTCTGAGCTCTTGTCACATTCACTGCTTTATGCTTTTTGTTTTTTGGGTACATGATACATTTAACTTCATGTTCTGAGTCCTGGGGAGTTCTTCCTAAGCACTTAGCAAGTATGTGTTGTAGGCAATTAGTAGCTATATATGATCAGTAGACTCCACGGGGGAATAATAACAAGTGGATTAAGAGTTGACAGGTCCCTAGGGACTGAGAGTGCAGGAAAGCACATGCGTAAAGCAGGTGCATTAACACTGGCTTTAGAAGATCTAGAAAACTAGTAACCAAGAGCTTTTAGTATGGTTCTTGTTAAGGTGTGAAGAGGTGAGATAACTCATTTGAGTGACTATTGTATGCCAGTCACCGGTCTAGGTATTTTATGTATATTCACTCATTTGAACTCTGGCCAGATGACATTCCGTTCTGTAATATTACCCCTTGACCTCTTTTTTTTTTTTTTTTTTTTTGAGATGGAGTTTTCGCTCTTGTTGCCCAGGCTAGAGTACAGTGGCGCAATCTCGGCTCGCTGTAACTTCCACCTTCCAGGTTCAAGCGATTCTCCTGCCTCAGCTTCCAGAGTAGCTGGGGTTACAGGCATGCGCCACCATGCCCGGCTAATTTTGTATTTTTAGTGGAGACGGGGTTTCTTCATGTTGGTCAGGCTCGTCTTAAACTCTTGACTTCTGGTGATCTGCCCGCCTTGGCCTCCCAAAATGCTAGGATTACAGGCATGAGCCACTGTGCCCGGCCCCGTTGACTTCTTGTTACATTTAGAATAAAATACAAAGTCAGGTGGTGGCTCGCGCACGTAATCCCAGGACTTCGGGAGGCCGAGGCAGGAGGATCACTTGAGTCTGAGAGTTCAAGACCAGCTTGGGCAACATAGTGACACACCTCATCTCTAATTAAAACAAAACAAAGCAAAACTCCTTAAGTAGCCCTACAGGACCCCAGACTCACACTGTACGACTTCCTCACCTTTCCATCTTCTCTGACCAACTCCTTACCTCTGCTCCCTCCTTTAAAGCTTTTTGCCCATGAATCCCAAATTTATGTTTTTTCATTTCAACTTTAAAACCCTACCCTATTATGATAACAATAATGGAGTACATTGCCTTTGTGTGGTTCTTCATACTTTTTTTTTTTTTTTTTTGAGATGGAGTTTCGCTCTTGTTGCCCAGGCTGGAGTGCAGTGGTGCCATCTCAGCTCACTGCCATCTCCACCCCCTGCTGGGTTCAGGCGATTCTCCTGCCTTGGCCTCTGCAGTAGCTGGGATTACAGGCACACGCTAACATGTCCAGCTAATTTTTCTATTTTTAGCAGAGATGGGGTTTCACCACGTTGGCCAAACTGGTCTCGAACTCCTGACCTCAGGTGATCCATCTGCCTCGGCCTCCTAAAGTGCTAGGATTACAGGCCACCGCGCCCAGCTCTTCATAATTTTTCAAAGCACATTCCTCTTATTTCATTTGATCTTATTTCAGTCCACAATTTTCCACATACCTTTTCTCAAAAATATGAGTATAGAAGAGTTGGGTGCAGTGGCTCACGCCTGTAATCCCAGCACCTTGGGAGTCTGAGGCGGGCGGATCACTTGAGACCAGCCTGGCCAACATGGTGAAACCCTGTCTCTAATAAAAATACAAAAAAATTTAGCCAGGTGTGGTGGCAGGTGCCTGTAATTGCAGCTTACAGGCTCCTACTGAGGCGAGAGACTCACTTGAACCCAGGTGGTGGAGGTTGCAGTGAGCCGAGCTTGCGCCACTGCACTCCAGCCTGGGTGACAGTGCGAGACTCCATCTCAAAAAAAAAAAAAAAAAAAGTATAGAGGGATTGAAATGCTAAGAAAATTTGACAGTTTATCAAATAACATCTTTGCCATACACCTTAATGCCAGTTGTGGGACTGGCCTGTGGCTCCTTTAAGCCTTGGAGTTGTAACAGAAAGTTTTCTTCAAATAGTTTTGTTAATCACACTGTTTAAAATGTGCTGTGAAATTTCTTGGATCTTTGGAGAGAAACAAGATACTGTTACAGTAATTACTGTGGAGATGTTACTGGAAAGGGGATCCAGACCCCAAGAAGAGGGTTCTTGGACCTCGTGCAAGAAATAATTCAGATTGAGTCCATAGAGTAAAGTGAATGTAAGTTTATTAAGTAAAGAAACAAAAGAATGGTTACTCCATAGGCAGAGCAGTAGCTTGGGCTGCTCGACTGATAATACCATAATTACTTATTCATTATATGCTAAACAAGGGGCGGGTTATTCATGAGTTTTCCAGGAAAGGGGTGGGCAATTCCCAGAAATGAGAGTTCCTCCCCTTTTCAGGCCATATAGGGTAACTACCTGACGTTGCCATGGCATTTGTAAACTGTCGTGGTGCTGGTGGGAGTGTCTTTTAGCATTCATGCTAATGTATTATAACTAGTGCGTAATGAGTAGTGAGGACAGCCAGAGCTCACTTTTGTCACCATCTTGGTTTTGGTGGGTTTTGGCCGGCTTCTTTACCATCACCTGTTTTATCGGCAAGGTCTTTGTGACCTGTACCTTGTGCCGACCTCCCATCTCATCCTGTGACTTAGAAGGCCTAACCTCCTGGGAGTGCAGCCCAGTGGGTCTTAGCCACATTTTACCAAGCCCCTGTTCATAATGGAGTCTCTTTGGTTCAGATGCCTTTGACGGAGAAGGTAACTTTTCACTATATATTCTTTTGTACAATTCAGGTGTTTGGTTAAACACATGCTTGTAATATCTGTTTAAATTAGTTATATGTGTATGTATACTCTGGGAAGTGGCTGTTCTCATTATTATAATTTTTTTCAAAAAAGCAATCAGCTTTTATTTGACAATTTGGAAAATACAGGAAGAAAAAAAGTTATCCCAGCCAGGCACAGTGGCTCATGCCTATAATCCTAGCACTTTGGGAGGCCGAGGCGGGTGGATCATGAGGTCAGGAGTTCAAGACCAGCCTGACCAAGACAGTGAAACCCCATCTCTACTAAAAATACAAAAATTAGCCGGGTGTGGTGGCAGGCACCTGTAATTCCAGCTACTCAGGAGGCTGAGGCAGGAGAATTGCTTGAACCTGGCAGGTGGAGGTTGCAGTGAGCCGAGATCATGCCACTACACTCCAGCCTGGGTGACAGAGTGAGACTCCATCTCAAAAAAAAAAAAAAAAAGAAAGAAAAAAGAAGTTACTTCGAATCCTACAATAATCCTGAAACAACCAATTGGGATTGTTATTTAAAAATAAACTTTTTTTTTCCCCTGAGACAGGGTCTCACTCTTTCACCCAGGCTGGAGGGCAGTGGCACGATCTCAGCTCACTGGAACCTCTGCCTCCCTGGTTGAAGTGATTCTCCTGCCTCAGCCTCCTGAGTAGCTGGGATTACAGGCATCCACCACCACGCCCAACTAATTTGTATTTTAAGAAATAGGGTTTCACCATGTTGGCCAGGCTGGTCTCAAACTCCTAATCTCAAGTGATCCACCCACCTCGGCCTCCCAAAGTGGTGGGATTACAGGTGTGAGCCACCGTGCCCGGCCAAAAATAAACTCTTGAATGGCTGTTCTGTAAAACATTTACACTTCTTTTAAACAGGTATTTCCAAATATGTGGATTTTTGTTTATTTGGTTTTGAGGGAAGGTCTTACTATGTTGCCCAGGTTGGAGTGCAGTGGCGCATCAGCTCACTGTAGCCTCAAACTCCTGGGCTCAGGCGATCCTCCCACCTCAGCCTCCTGAGTAGCTGGGACTACAGGCGTGCGCCACTATGCCTGGCTCATTTTTTTGTTTGTTGAGATGGGGTCTCACTGTGTTGCCCAGGCTTGTCTTGAGCTCCTGGGCTCAACTGATCTTCCCACCTCAGCCTCCCAAAGTGCTGGGATTACAGACATGAGCCACTGTGTTCAACCCAAATAATGATTTTTGTGGTAGGATATGCCATTAGTTAGTGTTGTTAGTAAGAGGCTTTCTCTGTGTATCTTCACTCCATTTGAGAAGAGTAAAACATAGAACTCTGCCATAAGTTTCTGAACTTAGAATAGTAAAGAAGTAACAAGCCAGTCTTGGCCTGGCCCAATGATGTGCACCTGTAGGCCCAGCTACTTGGGAGGCAGAGGTGGGAGGATTGCTTGAGCCCAGGAGTTTGAGGCCAGCCTGGGCAATATAGACACCTTGTCTCTCAACAGACAACAACCCAGTCTTAGCTGGTGCCTCACTTAAACTCTGCGATCCTTACTACCCCAGCCCCGTCAAAGTTAATATGTGTGTGTATTGTCCAGCAGTGACAGGAAGAATAAAGGAAATAGAAATGAAGAGGTAGAATGATCAGGATTTTGCAGTTGGTTGGGTGTGCAGGATAAAGATGGTAAACTCAGATGATCAAGTTTCATGTATGGACAGGAGACTTGTAGAGGTTAGGTTTTGGAACCTAAATTCCTGGATTCAAATCCCATCTCTACAGCTTGGTAGTTGTTTGTTCCTGGGCAGTGTTTTTTAACCTCTGAGCCTCAGTTTGCTATGTATAACATGGGAATAATTTAGTACCCACTTCGTTAGGTTATTGGAGGGCTTAAGAGAGATTCCACATAAAGCACTTAGCATAGTGCCTGAATGTTTTTCATTAATTATTAATAGCGAGGCCATTTTTTAAGTTAGAGAACAAATAAGGAGGAGCCGAAGTGGGAGATGTTAAAGAAGATGATTTTCATTTAGAGGAGCTGAGTTTAAAGTAGCCAAGGGCAGTATTCAGAAGACAGGACTACTGGCCTGGCCTGGCCTGGAAAGGGTTATTAGTATGATCCTGGATCCACTATGTAGCTTTGCATTCATTCTCTGAAACTGCTTCCTAAATGGCTTCAAAGCTCTCAAAGCTCCACTGGTTTGAACCTGTAAAATGTTTGATTAACTGATACAACTTGGGTTGCTTACCTTTAGCTCTAGAGTGTAGCTGACTCACTGGAAAGTTTTTGTGCTTTTTCAACCACTGGTGCCAGGGCTGCTGCCTGTGTTTGTGTGTGTTGTTCACTGCTCTGTGGTGCCTGGGCCAGGGGGAATGAGATAAAATCCTGCTGTTGTCTTCACTCCAAGCCTTGTGCACTTGGCTGCAACTGAATGGGCTGGCAGCATTTCTGCCTTGGGAATGTTTTTCTGCTCCCTCGATGGGTGGGGCTTAGTGTTGAGAGTCAAGCCACTGAGAAAGTTGCCTGTGGCCAGCCTGACTCCATGTGGTCAGTGTAATTTTCTATTATAAGGATTGCATCCTGGGGTTACTTAAATTCTTTTTTTGTTTTTTTTTCTTGTTGCAGATCATCAATGCTGTGGTACTGTTGATTTTATTGAGTGCCCTGGTTGATCCGGATCAGTATCACTTCTCAAGTTCTGAACTGGGAGGTGACTTTGAGTTCATGGATGATGCCAGTAAGTAGTAGATATTTGGATATTTTCAAGGGCAGGGAATCTGACTGCCAGCACTTCCTATTAAATTACAAATATAGACTCATGAGCTCATTTGAGCTGATACATAACTTGTCATTGCAAATCAAATATTTGTGTGCGTCTAACGTTCTGTCTTCTAGGTGCGAGAGTCTAAATAAGATATATTTTCATCTTATGTTAACTTACCCATTTAAAAAACTATTGTATTATCATAGACTTTCTACCCTGGGCCTTGTGGCCTTTTTTGAGAGGAAGAGGTATAAATGCCAGGAAGGAAGGTGAAAAGGCTTGTGCTTATCTCCTTGTGTCTTCTATTATGTTTCAGTATTTATTTTTATTCTAGGAGTGATCCTTTTCCATTCTAGAAATGATGTTGCAGATTATTTGGGGGAATTTAGGGCCTTTCCCCAGTGAATGGAAATATGTACAAGGATGTGGATGTGGGGTAAGCAGGGAGGAAGCTAGGCTCCCAGCTTCAAGATCACTGCAGCCTCATCATTTTATAATCATTATGCTGAGTCCATGCCAAAGGAGAGGAGTAGTGCTGTGCATAATCTCAAGCAGAAGATAGTACAGATTTATTTCTCATTGGCTTTGGAGAACTTCAAGTGAGTTTTTCTTAAAAACTGTTGGAGCAAAGTAAGAGGGGGGAGAGTGGCTCAACGTGCGGTTTTAGAGATCGGAAGCATTCGAAAGACATGATGAGGGCTCTGTTTCTCCAAGTAAGAAAAAGCTGTTCAGTGGTTTTAACTAAATGCATGAACTGATGTGTGCATTTAAGATCCCTTTTGCTGCTGAGTAGGGGACTGGGTGTGTGAGCCCAGAGTCTGGGAGAGTGGTATTGGGGATACCACCTAGGCTGCACTGGGGATAGAGAACAGGGAAGGATTTGGCAACTTGCTGTTTTGGGCAGCGAAGGAGATGGAGGAATCAAAGATGACTTCTGCTTTCCAGTTTTAGGAGATGACCTGCGTCTTAACTGAGCTGAGAAAGTTCGGAGTCAGGTGGTGGGAACAGGCTTGCGGGAGAAAACTAGACTTTAATTTCAGTAACTAGCTGAGCACATTTGTTTGGAATTGATACGGTTTGGCTGTGTCCCCACCCAAATCTCGAATTGTACCTCCCAGAATTCCCCTGTATTGTGGGAGGGACCCAGGGGGAGGTAATTGAATTGCGGGAACTGCTCTTTCCCTTGCTATTCTTATGATAGTGAGTAAGTCTCACGAGATCGAGGCCGAGGCCAGCAGATCAGCTGAGGCCAGGAGTTCAAGACCAGCCTGGCCAAGGTGACAAACCCCGTCTCTACTAAAAATAGAAAAATTAGCCCACTGTGGTGGTGGGTGCCTGTAATCCCAGCTACTTGGGAGGCTGAGGCAGGAGAATTGCTTGAACCCCAAGTGGCGGAGGTTGCAGTGAGCTGAGATCGCGCCAGTGCACTTCAGCCTGGGCAGCAGGCCACTTTTGCTTTTTCCTCATTCTCTCTTGTCACCGCCATGTAAGAAGTCCCTTTCACCCTTTGCCATGATTCTGAGAAAATGAGTTTAAAAATTTGTTTTTGAGACTGGGTCCCACTATGTCACCAGGCTTGAGTGCAGTGTTGCACACAATCTGGGCTTACTGCAATCCCTACCTCTTGGGCTCAAGCGATTCTCCCACCTTAGCCTCCCAAGTAGCTGTAACTAGAGGCATGAGCCACCGCGCCTGGCTAATTTTTTGTAGAGATGGGGTTTTGTCATGTTGCCCAGGCTGGTCTCAAACTCCTGAGCTCAAGCAATTCGTCATTCTCGACCTCCCAAAGTGCTAGGATTACAGTCATGAGCCAACCTACCCACCCTCAATTTTTTCAGTGTTATAAAAATTGACTATACTGGGAAAGAATGTGGAACTGTCATAGATTGGAGGAGACACAGTTAAATGCACTGTGGGATCCTGGATTAGATTCTGGAAAAGAAAAAGGACATTGAGGGGGAACAGGTAAAATTCAAATTAGTTGTACAGTTTAATTAACAGTGTTGTACCAATGTTAATTTCCTGGTTTTGGTAGTTATGCTAGAGCTAGGTAAATTGTTAATAGGGGAAGCAGGGTGAAGGGTATACGTGAATTCTGCTGTGTTTGTAACTTTCCTATATGTCTAAAATGACATCAGAATAAAAAGTTAAAGCAAAAGTAGTTCAATCCACTGACTTAGAAGCTCAAAGAGTAATGTTGGAAAAGCATGTATGTGTGGCATATTGTGTTACACACTCATAGCCTTGAGCAGAAGTAGACTTCATGGAATTTTATTTGTGAGATTTTGTTTGGCAAAGAATTATAACAGCAAGTGTTCATACTATGCATAATATGAAACAGGAGTTCATCCATATTAATTTCTAATTAATTTTGTGGTAGATTTATCTTTCTGGTCCAACTTACTTTCTTCACTGGGCAGACAAACTTAGCCTGAAGAAATAAATGGCCAGATAAGTTGTCAGGAAATGATGGCTATTTATATATACAGTCACCTGATTTAGGCTAAAGACACCACTACATTTATTGGAGAAAGGATGGTCTTTTCAATAAATGGTTCTGGGTGAAATTAATAAGAGAAAGACAGACACCTCACAAAAGAAGATATCCATAAGAGAATCTTCTCCACATTACAAATTATATGGAATTGCAAATTACAACTACAGTAGTAAATTACCGTGCCCCTTCAAAATGACCAACATTAACGCAGTTAACCATACCTATTGGTATCGATGCCAAACAGCTGGAACTCTCAAATCACGGCTGGGAATGTAAATCACGCCAACCACTTTGGAAAACTAAAGCTAAATGTACATCTGCCCTATGGCCCTGCATTCCACTCCTTGATATATGTACACTCCAGGAGTGAGTGTTACACAACTCAGTCCTAGATATATACCCTAGGGAAACAGGTGCTTCATAAATCCGTCATCAGCCATGTATAAAAATGGTCATAGTAGCTTTACTTATGATAGCCAAAAGTTGGAAACAATCCAGATTTCCAATGGCAGAATGGGCAAAAATGAAGCAGAGATGAAATGATATAAGCAAAATGGGTGGTGAGAATTAACTGTACTGTGTGTATGCTTATATATGTATGTGCATGTTTTGAAAGTTTTGATAATGAAAACTGAGACATAGGAAACAGCAACAGAAAAGAATGATGAACCTGAGGAGGGCCAGCTTTCTTGATGGCTCTCAGCATCACAAACTAAGGTTCATCTCGCTCTGGCATTTGGAAAGGGCCCTTGGCTGCCTACCTGCCCTCTTCACATACCACAGACTAACTTGGCAGTCTGCACAGCTTGCCGGCTTGTGCATAAAGATCCTGACAGCCTTGAGGAAATAGAACTACAGCAGCAGGGGAAGCTGAGCCAGGGGAACCATCCTGGCCCTTTATTTTCTTTACTTTTGTGTTTTATTTTTTGAGACAGGGTCTTGCTCTGTCGCCCAGGCTGGAGTACAGTGGCACAATCTTGGCTGACTGCAACCTCTGCCTCATGGGCTCAAGCAGTTCTCCCACCTCAGTCTCCTGAGTAGCTGGGACCATAGGTGTGTACCACCATGCCTGGCTAATTTTTGTATTTTTAGTAGAGACGGGGTTTTGCCATGTTGCCCAAGTTGGTCTTGAACTCCTGGGCTCAAGCGATCCATCCACCTTGGCCTCCAAAAGTCCTGAGATTGCAGGAGTGAGCCACCGCGCCTGGCCTGGCTCTTTATTTTCATCAATCTGCCTTCCCGTCCTTTGGAAAAAAATAGCATACTCTACATCTTGACTTTTTTTTTTTAAAGGATAAGTCAATGAATTATTTGGATTTTTTTTTTTTTTTTTTTTTTTGAGTTGGAGTCTTACTCTGTCACCTGGGCTGGAGTACAGTGGTGCTATCTTGGCTCACTGCAACCTCCACCTCCCAGGTTCAAGTGATGCTTCTGCCTTGGCCTCCCGAGTAGCTGGGATTACAGGCATGTACCACCTTTTGTGTTTTTAGTAGAGACAGGGTTTCACCATGTTGGACAGTCTGTTCTTGAACTCTTGACCTCAAGTGATCCACCTGCCTCGGCCTCCCAGAGTGTTGGGATTACAGGCATGAGCCACTGCGCCCGTCCTAGATGTTTATTTTCAAGGAGACTTTTTGCAAAAGTACACACCTTTGTATGTATGAGAAGACCACTAGAGTTGGTGAAGTCACTTGGATCATCTAGGCTAGCCATTTTACTATTCTTCTCTAGAGTTGAAGAATGGATGGAAGGCCATGGTTACTGGAGCTGGGAATGAGTCACCTAGATTTAACCTCTTTGTGAGGACCAGTGACATTTGGACTAGGACTACCACCAACCCAAGACAACCTCAGAGTGGGAGGCACCCTCACTCTACTTCCCTCCTTGTGATCTCATTCCCTCACCGGAGGGCAGAGGGCAAAAGAGCTGTATGTTGATAGCCCAAACACGTCACTGCCTGGGGCAGAGAACAGGGTGTTGAAGAATGGATTTGGAACAGCACCAGAAGCCAGCTGGTAGAGCCACTCCACTACTTACCTTGATGTTCCACCTAACCAAACAGTGTACATTTCCCTACTTTGCCTACAAGAATACTATAAAAAGCTCTGCTAATGTCTTACTGAAATCTTAGGATGTTATATTAGTCAGGGTTCCTTAGAGGGACAGAACTAATGGGATATATTTAAGGAAGTTTATTAAGGAGGATTGACTTATATGATCACAAAGTAAAGTCCCATGATAGGCCACATGCAAGTTGAGGAGCAAGGAAGCCAGTGGTGGATCAGTCCAAGTCCCAAAACCTCAAAAGTAGGGAAGCTGACAGTGCAGCCTTCAGTTTGTGGCCAAAGGCCGGAGAGCCCCTGGAAAACCACTGGTGTAAGTCCAGGAGTCCAAAAACGGAAGAATCTGGTGTCTGATGTTCGAGGGCAAGAAGCATCCAGCACGGGAGAAAGATGGAAGCCAGAAGACTCAGCAGGCCTGCTCTTCATCTTCTCCTGCCTGCTTTATTCTAGCCGAGCTGGCAGCTGATTAGATGGTACCCACCCAGATTGAAGGTGGGTCTTCGTCTCCCAGTCTGCTGACTGAAATGTTAATCTCCTTTGGCAACGCCCTCATGGGCACACCCAGGAACAATACTTTGCATCCTTCAATCCAGTCAAGTTGACACTCCAGATGCATTAAGCCTACAGAATCCCTTGGAGCTGTTGAGGTCCTGTTTGCCACTGGCTAAAAAGGAGTTAGATCAGCTTTGGTGTCCAGTATTCCTCCTTTTGTGCTCTTAACGTGCTCACCGGCTGCTTCTCCAGTGCATTTTATTGTTGTTGTTTACATTTTAATGTTTTTGAAATCAGGATGTGATTTGCAGTTTAGTAGAGATTTAGTATGAGGATTATGTTTTCCCCTCTAGATCTCTATGTCGAAAAAATGCAAAGCTTTTAGAGAAGTTGCATGTACAATGAAAACCAATATTATTTTTCTCGTTGGCAATAACTTGTTCTGCCAGATCTAGGAAAAGCAGTTTAAAAAAACCAATAGTTTGGGGTTCATTTTTATAAAATTATTTCTTATGAAATATTGAGTAGGTATAAAAGAATATTTATAAAATATTTATTACCTGTAGCAAATAATGGTGCTACAAGCAGTTGTGTACCTGCCAAGTTGGTTTAAGATATTTTTAGGGCCGGGCGCGGTGGCTCACGCTTGTAATCCCAGCACTTTGGGAGGCCAAGGCGGGCAGATCATGAGTTCAGAAGATCGAGACCACGGTGAAACCCCGTCTCTACTAAAAATACAAAAAAAATTAGCCGGGCGTGGTGGCGGGCGCCTGTAGTCCCAGCTACTCGGAGAGGCTGAGGCAGGAGAATGGCGTGAACCCGGGAGGCGGAGCTTGCAGTGAGCCGAGATTGTGCCACTGCACTCCAGCCTGGGCGATAGAGCGAGACTCCGTCTCAAAAAAAAAAAAAAGATATTTTTGTCCGGGTGCGGTGACTTATGCCTGTAATCCCATAGTGGCAATGCCCAGGCAATTGAAGCTGCAATGAGCCATGATCGCACCACTGCAACTCCAGCTTGCTCCCAAGACAAGACCAAACAAGACCCCTTATTTACCAGAGATTGACTAAAGAGAAAAAGAAGTTGAAGGCTGGGCACGGTGGCTCATGCCTGTAATCCCAGAACTTTGGGAGGCCAAGGCTGGCAGATCACTTGAAGTTAGGAGTTCGAGACCAGCCTGGCCAACTTGGTGAAACCCCCGTCTACTAAAAATACAAAAATTGGCATGGTGGAGCACACCTGTAGTCTCAGCTACTTAGGGGGCTGAAGTGGGAGACTCGTTTGAGCCTGGGATGTGGAATTTGCATTGAGCCAATGTTGTCCCACTGCATTCCAGCCCGGGCGACAGTGAGACTCTGTCTCAAAAAAATAAAAATAAAAAAGAAAAGAATAAAATAAAATAGAATAACCAGATGGTATGGCTGTCTTATAGCAAGCAAGAGAGTGGGACAAGGTGAAGCGAGATTAGAGAGGTAGACTGCTCCGGAATAAAGAGGAACATCAAGGCCTTGATAAGAAATGACGGTTTTATTTTTATTTATTTATTTTTTTTGAGACGGAGTCTCGCTCTGTCGCCCAGGCTGGAGTGCAGTGGCGCAATCTCAGCTCACTGCAAGCTCCGCCTCCCAGGTTCACGCCATTCTCCTGCCTCAGCCTCCCAAGTAGCTGGGTCTGCAGGTGCCCACCACCACGCCCGGCTAATTTTTTGTATTTTTAATAGAGACGGGGTTTCACCGTGTTAGCCAGGATGGTCTTGATCTCCTGGACCTCATGATCCGCCCTCCTCAGCCTCCCAAAGTATTGGGATTACAGGCGTGAGCCACCGCACCCGGCTGGAGGTTTTATTTTAAATAAGATGGGAAGCTATGAAGACTTTCATTAGAGCTTTGAGGCACACATGAGTTTATAAAATAGAAGTTAGACACCTATATATCTATAAAGTAATACCTAATTCATTATTTATATAATCCAGTGGACCAGAAGAACAAACATTAAAAAAATCTGTAAACCAATATCCCTTTTTCTATTTTGAAATAATCTTAGTATAAAGTATTTACTAACTTTATACTAGTTTATTTACAAAACGCCTCTGAGAAGAGACTGAGAGTATTCAGTGGATCCACTACTGATTGTCTTTTTTAAAAAATTTCTTTTTAATCTTTCGGCAGATATGTGCATTGCCATTGCGATTTCTCTTCTCATGATCCTGATATGTGCTATGGCTACTTACGGAGCGTACAAGGTAAGCAGCTTGCAGTAAGATGCTGGCCTTTTCCTTGGTCTCTTACATGTGTAATCTGTGCTGCTGTCTATAGTAAGTGAGAAGTGACTTTCCAGTTCTCTGTTAAGAATCTCTGTTTAAATCTCTCGTTTGTATTATGTAGTACTAGGAAAACCAATATTATACTGGAAATTTTTTTTTTTTTTTGGGGGAAGACAGGGTCTCACTCTGTCACACAGGCTGGAGTAGAGTGGCGTGATCTTAGCTCACTGCAATTTCCACCTCCCAAGTTCAAGTGATTCTCCCACTTCAGCCTCCAGAGTAGCTGGGACTACAGGTGTGCGCCACCACACCTTGCTGATTTTTGCATTTTTTAGTAGAGACGTGATTTCACCATGTTGGGCAGGCTAGTCTCGAACTCCTGACCTTAAGTGATCCACCCACCTCAGCCTCCCAAAATGCTGGGATTACAGGTGTGAGCCACCACACACAGCCAGTCCTGGAAATGTTCACTGAAGCTTATTTGTTGACTGCTTATATTTGGCATACTGGTTTCCACCATGACCTGGATTAATGAATTCCAATTTTTCCATTTCCTTTCAGATTAATAACATACTTCTTTGAATTTAACAAAATATTGTTTTATAATATTGAACACATTAACTTTCTATTTTCTGTTCTGTTTAGCAACGTGCAGCCTGGATCATCCCATTCTTCTGTTACCAGATCTTTGACTTTGCCCTGAACATGTTGGTTGCAATCACTGTGCTTATTTATCCAAACTCCATTCAGGAATACATACGGCAACTGGTATGTGGACCTCTTACTGCTCCTTTTCATTAATTCTTTTCATTAGGGAAGCTGGTTAAGTAAGGGATGTGTAGAGATACACAGACATTAATTTCAAGATTTTTAGCTTGCAGCTGAGTTACCGATAAGAAATTTCTTTTTTTTTTTTTTTCTGAGGTAGAGTCTTGCTCTCGTCACCCAGGCTGGAGTGCAGTGATGCGATCTCAGCTCACTGCAACCTCTGCCTCCAGGGTCTCAGCCTCTCAGCTAGCTGGGATTATAGGCATGTACCAACATACCTGGCTAATTTTGTATTTTTAGTAGAGATGGGGTTTCACCATGTTGGTCAGGCTGGTCTCAAACTCCTGACCTCAGGTGATCCACCCATCTTGGCCTCCCAAAGTGCTGGGATTACGGGTGTGAGCCACTGTTCCTGGCCTGATTAGAAAGTTTTGAGGGCTGGGGTTATGATTGGTGGCAGTGATGGTGGTGTTTGATGTGCCTACCTAAATTATAGTCCAGTTACTAATAGTCTTATTTGGTAAAATGTAGATTTCTCAGTTATCAACAAAGGATAGCTTTTTGCCTCTGCTAGTGTATTGAAAGTGGAACTCTGCTCAAAAACAAACAAAATAATTAGCTGGGAGAGGTGGCACATGCCTGTGACCCAAGCTACTCGGGAGGCTGAGGCAGGAAAATTGCTTGAACCTGGGAGGTGGAGGCTGCCGTGAGCCAAGATCATGCCACTGCGCTCCAGCCTGGGCAATAGAGTGAGGCCTCATCTAAAAAAAAAAGAAGAAAGTGGAAAGAAAGTGGAACGCTGCTGTATACCAGCTCCCAAATTTGTTTGACCGTAGAATCCCTTTCTCAAGCATCATTTTGGGACTAGTTTATGGTTAAATGTCCTTTGTTGACCATATGAGTGAATATTGGTGGTAGGGTATTAAGAAGCTTATAATGGCTAAGAGGTTGGAATAACTTTATTTATTTTTGAGACAGGGTCTCTGTCACCCAGGCTGGAGTGCAGTGGCGTGATTATGGCTTGCTGCAGCGTTGACCTCCTGGGCTCCCGTGATCCTCCCATCTCAACCTCTTGAGTAGCTGGCACTACAGGCATGCACCACCATGCCCACCTAATTTTTCCTGTTGTATCTTTTGTGGAGATGGGGTTTCACCATGTTTCCCAGGCTTGTCTCAAACTCCTAGACTCAAGTGATCCTCCAACCTTGGCCCCCCAAAGTGCTGGCATTATAGATGTGACTCACTGTACCAGGCCAACTTTACTTTTTTTTTTGAGACAGAGTCTCACTCTGTCACCCAGGCTGGAGTGCAGTGTTGTGATCTCGGCTCACTGCAACCTCCACCTCCCTGGGTTCAAGCCATTCTCCTGCCTCAGTCTCTCGAGTAGCTGGGATTACAGGCACCCGCTACCATGCCGGGCAAATTTTTTGTATGTTTAGTAGAGATGGGGTTTCACCATCTTTTCCAGGCTGGTCTCAAACATTTAGCCTCAGGGGATCCACCCTCATTGGCCTCCCAGAGTGCTGGGAATACAGGCGCCCACTACCATGTCTGGCTAATTTTTGTATTTCTTTTTTTAGTAGAGGTGGGTTTTGCCATGTTGACCAGGCTGGTCTCGAACTCCTGACCTCAGGTGATCCGCCCACCTTGGCCTCCCAAAGTGCTGAGATTATAGGCATGAGCCACCATGCCCAGCCTGCAACCTCGATCTTCTGGGCTCAAGTGATCCTCCCACCTTAGCCTCCCCAGTAGTTTGGACTATAGACATGCACCACCATGCCCGGCTAAATTTGTATTTTTAGTAGAGTTGGGGTTTGACTATGTTGTCCAGGCTGGTCTCAAACACCTGTCCTCAAGCAATCTGCCTGCCTCAGCCTCCCAAAGTGCTGAAATTACAGGCGTGAGCCACTGTGCTTGGCCAAGTTATTTTATTAATAAAAGAATAAAGTTGCATGATCTGATCACAAAGAATGATGATTTTCTTAGATATTTTGTCCCAAGTGAAAGGAGACTGAAAACCATTAGGTGGTGTTCACCCTGGTGAGCAGGAGCCAAGCCCATGAGTCATGAGCCTTCTCCATGTTCGTCCTCAACATTGGAAACAACTTTGTTTTGGAATATTGCTCGTGAGAAATCAAAACACATGGTGTTGAATAGTGAAGGAGAGATAAAAGATGAGATAGCACAGTAGGCTGCCTTCCCATTCACTTGCCTAGGCCAGTGATGTAGGCGTTGATCAATGCTGTGTGAGTGTTTTGTGGGGAAAGTCCGGCAACTCCCTCTAACCATAGTAGCAGACTTTGATCCTCCTGAAAAGGTTCCCTTTGACCTGGTTGTTAAGCATTGTGGATGGTAGTGCTTGATTATTTTCCTCCAGCCTGGAAGTACTTGCTAGTAAAAGAGAATATGCTGTCTTGGGAGAAGTACCATCAACAGAAATGCTCTTTGCAAAGAAGACATCATTTTAGTAGCTTTCTGTCCCTTGCCCTGCATACGCCCTTTAGAATGGTTCAGAACTTTTGAGACATGGTCTGGCTCTGTCGCCCAGGTGGCTGGAGTGCAGTGGCATGATCTCGCCCACTGCAACCTCCACCACCAGTGATTTGCTCACCCCAGCCTCCCAAGTAGCTGAGCTGGGTGACAGAGAGAAATGCCATCTCAAAAAAAAAAAAAAAAAAAAAGGAATGGTTCAGAACTTGCAGAGAATACAAATTTCAGAGATCTCTGGATATATACAAAATGTCCCTGGATACAGATCACTGACTTCTTTTATATGGTAGGAGGGCAGAGTCAGGCTAGAAATTTTGCATTGGTTCTAAATAATAGCTGTCTGCTTTAATCAGTTGCTTTCTGATAAGCATGTCTGAATTGGTGCCCAAGGAATACTGTCTGGAATGATTAATGAGATTTGCTAATGAGGCCCTTTTCTTTTGCAGCCTCCTAATTTTCCCTACAGAGATGATGTCATGTCAGTGAATCCTACCTGTTTGGTCCTTATTATTCTTCTGTTTATTAGCATTATCTTGACTTTTAAGGTAAGCATGAGGGTTTTACTTATAGTCTAAAAATATTAAGCGTATTCCTGAATGCCAAAGAAGTAAACAAACTTTGGTCAGTTTATTGTCTTTCTTTGGACATCCAAATTGCTTTTTGATTTCCTAAGATTACAATTCCTTATGCTGTCTATATTAGAGGTAAACACTAACCAAAATTCCACAGTTTGATCAAGGAGTCCAAAATATATTTGGACAGAGATAAGTTAACATAGTGTTATACATTACATAGTATATAATATTGCAACGTCTGTTACAAGGTCTGTGTAATGGATATTCTTTTGTAATTTTTTGCTAAAAGTGTAATATTTTTTGAATATTGTTCCATCTCAATCCATTATATGAATATCATTAATAAATTACTTGTTGAACATTGAGACATTTTTTACTTTTTCACTTAATAGGGCTGCAGTGAATATCTTTAAGTACATCCCTATATTTATGCATTTATCTCGAGATAAATTTCCTTTTTTCTTTTTGTTTTTGAGATGGAGTCTCGCTCTGTCGCCCAGGTTGGAGTGCAGTGGCGCAACCTCGGCTTACTGCAAGCTTCGCCTCCCGGCTTCACGCCATTCTCCTGCCTCAGCCTCCCCAGTAGCTGGGACCACAGATGCCCGCCACCATGCCCGGCAAATTTTTTTGTATTTTTAGTAGAGATGGGGTTTCACTGTGTTAGCCAGGATGGTCTCGATCTCCTGACCTCATGATCTGCCTGCCTTGGCCTCCCAAAGCTGGGATTACAGGCGAGAGCCACCACACCCGGCTTCAAGATAAATTTCTTAAAATCAGGGTGTTCATGGTTGGAAAGCCTTTGATAGGTTGTCAAATTGATGCCCCCCAAAGTTAAATGACTTCTACTTCCAGCAGCAGTGCCTCACCCTTATCAATCAATTATTGCAAATTCTTTTTCATCTTCATCAATCTGTTTATAAAAACATCATTATAACTTGTGCTTGTGAGCTACTAATGGGTAGAAAACTCTCATGGCTCTTTATGCTTTCAACTTTTTTCTTTTCTTGTTTCTTTTTCTTTTTTTTTTTTTTTTTTTTGAGGTAGGGTCTCTCCCTATCGTCTAGGCTGCCTCCTGCCTTGGTTTCCCAAAGTTTTGCGATTACAGGTGTGAGCCACTACACCCAGCATACTTTGAATTTTTGAATCTCACTGCCTTTCATTGTCTTAATTTTGGCATAAAATTATGTCATTCTTCAAAAATCATTCGTCAGTAAACTTGGGAAAGCTGCATTGAGGCAGAAAATTCATATAGGTACTGTGATGAAAAGGAGTAGAAAGAAAGTGGTTCATTGGAAACCAGTTGGCCAGGTGAAATGGTTCACACCTGTGATCCCAACACTTTGAGAGGCTGAAGTGAAGATCGTTTGAGCTGGGAGTGTGAAGCTGTAGTGTGCTATGACAGCAGCACTGTACTTCAGCCTGGGTGACAGAGTGAGACCCCGTCTTGTTGTTGTTGTTGTTGAGACAGAGTCCACTCTGTCGCCCAGGCTGGAGTGCAGAGATGAGATCTCGGCTCACTGCAACCTCTGCCTCCTAGGTTCAAGCAATTCTTCTGCCTCAGTCTCATGAGTAGCTGGGACTACGGGTGCCTGCCACCACACCCAGCTAATTTTTGTATTTTAGTAGAGACAGGTTTCACTATGTTGGCCATACTGGTGTCGAACTCCTGACCTCAGGTGATTTGCCTGCCTTGGCCTCCCAAAGTGCTGGGATTACAGGCATAAGCCACTGCACCTGGCTGGGGACGCCATCTCTTAAAAAATAAATAAGGCCGGGTGTGGTGGCTCATGCCTGTAATCCCAGCACTTTGGGAGGCCAAGACGGGTGGATCACGAGATCAGGAGATGGAGACCATCCTGGCTAACATGGTGAAGCCCTGTCTCTACTAAAAATACAAAAAATTAGTTGGGCATGGTGGCGGGCGCCTGTACTCCCAGCTACTTGGGAAGCTGAGGCAGGAGAATGGCATGAACCCAGGAGGCAGAGCTTGCAATGAGATGAGATCGAGCCACTGCACTCCAGCCTGGGCGACTCTATCTCAAAAAAAAAAATAAATAATGAAATGTTGGGGTGATCAGACACAACACCAGGTCGTGGGGGTTGTGAAGTCCGGCAGAGTCAAAGGAATGAGACAAGACAAGTTAAGAGTACATAGAGTGGGTCCAGGGGTCCAGCGCCAGTTTGGAGGCTGCGAAGGCCCCGAGCTCTGGGAGCCCACACTATTTATTGGTAATCAAACAAAGAAGCAGGTAGTGAGGACTTGTGGATGTAGGCGTAGACAGGTGAGGATGTGAGGATAGAAAGGTAGCGGTGCATCAAGCGTAGCTGTGACAGTTTCGCATATTCTCTGCTACTTGAGATAAGGGAGAACAGGTTCTTCTAATTCGAGATACAATCAATTTGTGATCTTGGGAGAGCAAGGAGCAAGGGGCCAGCGAGTCTGGATATATTCCAGAGGCTACAAGGGGTTTTATGCCTTGAGCCCTAGGTTCTCTCCAAGCTGCAAGGGGTTTTATGCTCTGGGCTTAGACTGTAGTGCAGCAGGGCAGCCTTCCACCCTTTGGCACAGAGCTTGGTGTTCCATAGGCCACAAGGGGTTGTAGACCCTGGACCCAGGACATGTTCCAGACTCTTTTACATTATGTCAGAAGCCCTGCCTCAGCTCTTCCGCCAACAGAAATAAAAAAATTAAAAATAAATAAATAATGAAAGAAAATGAATTGAGTCTAAATTTCCATCATAAAACACCATGATTTCATGTGTCATTCAGCAGTTAAGGATGTGAGTGATTTACACACGGATGTTGGGCGTTACTGCCTTGCAGCTCAGCTCGTCCGCTCCAGTTTCTTGGCTGGTATTTGGCGCCACATGTTGCCCTCTGACCTCCAAGCCCATGAGGCTAGGGCTGCCTACCATCCAGGCTGCAGGCAGAGCCGGCAGTGACCCCTGGTGAAAGGCCACAGACTCACATCTCACTCATTGTAGTTTGTCTTTGAAGGGTAGACTCCCTTTTTGGTCTCTCTCCCATGACTTAAAATTTGTGTGTGTGAGTAATTTTTCTAGATTTTTTTTTTTTGAGATGGAGTCTCACTCTGTTGCCCAGGCTGGAGTGCAGTGGTGCGATCTCGGCTCGCTGCAGCCTCCGCTCCTGGGTTCACGCCATTCTCCTGCCTCAGCCTCCTGAGTAGCTGGGACTACAGGCACCCGCCACCACGCCTGGCTAATTTTTTTTGTATTTTTAGTAGAGACGGGGTTTCACCATGTTAGCCAGGATGATCTCGATCTTCTGACCTCGTGATCTGCCCTCCTCGTGATCTGCCTCCCAAAGTGCTGGGATTACAGGCGTGAGCCACTGCACCTGTCCCAATTTTTCTAGATTTTATAAATCTTACCTGCAGGAAGGTTAGTCTGACCAAGCTAACTCTGCTATTACCAGAAACTCAGAAGCTAGAACCTCACAATTATCTTTAAAAAGACTTTTTAAATCTTTTAAACATTTTCACTTGTACTTATTTGAAATGCCCACATCACATTTTGAGTCAGAGGACTTAGGGTTGGCTTCTGTCAGTATGACTTCTATTTTATTTATTTATTTATTTATTTATTTATTTATTTTGAAAGGCACAACCGTGTTCATCATTATTAGTCATATAGTCTAAATTAGCAAAACCATAGCAGAATAATAATACTCATTGATATATTAATATAGACATTAAAAGATATTTTTGAATGCACTTAATTTTTTAAAAAATTTTTGTGGGTACATACTAAGTATATTTATGGGGTATATGAGATACTTTGATACAGTGCAGAATAATCACATCATGGAAAATTGGGCGTCCATCCCCTTAAGCATTTAGTCGTACTGTTTTAGTTATTTATTTTTTTTTGAGACAAGAGTGTCACTCTGTCGCCCAGGCTGGAGTGCAGTGGCGTGATCCCGGCTCACTGCATCCTCCGCCTCCCAGGTTCAAGTGATTCTCCTGTCTCAGCCTCCCGAGTAGTTGGGACTACAAGTGCCCGCCACCATGCCTGACTAATTTTTTGTATTTTTAGTAGAGGCAGGGTTTCATCATGTTAGCCAGGATGGTCTCTATCTCCTGACTTTGTGATCCGCCCACCTCAGCCTCCCAAAGTGCTGGGATTACAGGCGTGAGCCACCATACCTTTTAGTTATTTTTAAATGTTGTCAGTACTGCCTTTAGCTTTAGTCAGAGCCTTGGTTTCTTTATTTACTAAATAGTGATAATAATTAATAAAACATTCTGCAGCATGACTGAGATAATGGATGGGAAGGTGCATCATTCATTTATTCAGCAAATATTTATTAAGAAGCTCTCATGTGGCAGGCTCTGTTCTAGTACTGTGGTTTGGTAGTGAATAAGAAAAATCCCTGTCCTATGGTGCTTTTATAAATTGCAAAACACAAATATTGTCTCATAAATGGGACCATACTAATTGTTCACATCAGTGTCTCCAACCTGGGAGAAATGTATACGTGTGTGTGATAAAATTTTATTTTATATATTTTTATTATATATATTATATAATTTTTTATAGATGAGGGGTTCTCACTGTGTTGCCCAGGCTGGTCTCAAACTTTTGGCCTCAAGTAATTCTCCTGCCTCAGCCTCCGTCAGTGTTGGGATTATAAGTGTGAGCCAGTGGGCCCTGGCCAGTGCCTTCATTTTTATATCCCTCTGAGCACTAAACTGATGCGTTGCACCTAGAGACTCCATAATTATTGTTTTTTTTTTTTTTTTTTTTTAAGACAGGGTCTCGTTCTGTGGCCCAGGCTGGAGAGAAGTGGCCTAGTGTGATCTTAGCTGACCACTACCTCTGTGTCCCGGGCTCTGGTGATCCTCCTGCCTGGCCAGTAGTAGCTGGTACTGTAGGCACACATCACTACACCTGGCAAGTTTTTCCATTTTTATTAGAGATGAGGTTTCGTTATGTCACCCAGGCTGGTCTGGAACTCCTGGGCTCAAGTGATCCATCTGCCTCCTCCTCCCAAAGTGCTGGGATTATAGGCATAAGCCACCTTGCCTGGCCAAGACTCAGTAATTGTTAGTTTAGATTAATAGGAATATGTATCTTTTGGTTTCATATACTGGTTCACTGGATTAGTGCCTCTCATCACCAAAATTTGCTCTTACTTTGCGATAAGTGTTATCACCACAATTCTTTGAAGCCCCAAAACAAGACAGTTGTCAGCTTTGCTCTGCCCTAAGACAGAAAAGGAAGCGCAGTGATTACCCCCTACCTCTGCAGATAGATGGTGGAAAGAATCTATCAGTGCAAGTTAATTTGGGAAATACACTAAATAGTTCTTTTTTTTTTTTTTTTGAGACAGAGTCTTGCTCTGTCGCCCAGGCTGGAGTGCAGTGGCGCAATCTCGGCTCACTGCAAGCTCTGCCTCCCGGGTTCACGCCGTTCTCCTGCCTCAGCCTCCCGAGGTAGCTGGGACCACAGGCGCCCACCACCACCCCCGGCTAATTTTTTTGTATTTTTAGTAGAGACGGGGTTTCACCGTGTGAGCAAGGATGGTCTCAATATCCTGACCTTGTAATCCGCCTGCCTCTGCCTCCTAAAGTGCTGGGATTACAGGCGTGAGCCACCGTGCCCGGCCCACTAAATAGTTCTAATTCAATATTACAGAAGTGTCAAGTAAGAAATAAGGTCAATGAAAGAAGTACCTGGGCTTTTAAAGACAGCAGGTCGAGGTTTTTCCCCTTTTGGAGTGTGTAGTAGGTGAATACATGTGGCCTTGCAAAGGCCCCTTGAGAATGCCTATTCTGGGCATTCTATACGAATACAATCATCATACAATATGTTTTTTTGGTTGTGTGTGTGTGTGTTTTTTTTTTTTTTTTTTTTTTGAGATGGAGTCTCACTCTGTCACCCAGGCTGGAGTGCAGTGGCGCAATCTCAGCTCACTGCAACCTCCACCTCCCAGGTTCACTCGATTCTCCTGTCTCAGCCTCCCACATAGCTGGGATTACAGACATGCATCCCATTGTCTGGCTAATTTTTGTATGTTTAGTGGAGATGGGGTTTCACCATGTTGGCCAGGCTGGTCTCAAACTCTTGGGCTCAAGTGATCCACCCACCTTGGCCTCCCAACGTGCTGGGATTACTATTGTGAGCCATTGTGCCCAGTCCCATTATTATTTTTATTTATTTATTTATTTTTGGAGATGGAGTCTCACTCTGTCACCCAGGGTGGAGTGCAGTGGCACGATCTTGGCTCACTGCTACCTCCGCCTCCTGGGTTCAAGCAATTCTCCTGCCTCAGCCTCCTGAGTAGCTGGGACTACAGGTGCATGCCGCCACACCCAGCTAATTTTTTGTATTTTAGTAGAGATGGGGTTTCACCATGTTTCCCAGGCTGTTCTGGAACTCCTGAAGTCTGGCAATCCACCCGCCTTGGCCTCCCAAAGTGTTAGGATTACAGGCGTGAGCCACTGTGCCCGGCCCCACCCCATTATTTTTATTGTTGTTAATATTACATTGTATGGATGGTGCCACATTTTGTCTATCCATTCATCAGTTGAGGGACATTTGGGTTGCTTCCACTTTTTGGCGATTATGAATAATGCTGCTGTGAACATTCAAGTTTTTGTGTGGATGTATGTTTTCATTTTATTAGGTATATATTATATATATAATGTATATATAATATATATATTATATAATATATGTAGAATACCTAGGAGTGGAATTGCTGGGTCATGTTGTAACTCTGTTTAACCTTTCAAGGAACTGCTGGACTTTTCCAGAGTGGCTGCAACCATTTTACATTCTCATAAGCAATGTATTTCCTGGATTTTAGCAATCTAGTTTCTCTATGTGTTTAAACTTCTTTTAATCAAATAATTTTAATGTTAAGGGATTTTGAAATCATTTAGTACTAATCCAATTACACATGATGGAATGAAAGTACAGAGTTCATAGCTTGAACATCTCCCATGAACTCATGTTTCATTTCTAAGCAGTATTTATGTTGGACATTAATTTTAAGTATCTTCGTCAGATATTTCGTTAATAAAGGGGAAACGTTTTAGTGAATTTTATTGACTGTGAGATAAATTTATATGCTATGAAATTTTTTTAAAAATTGGCTTGTGTAATAAAATCACAGATAATCATATAGAAGAAAAATTTCCAAAGAAGCAGTTAAACTGTGGCGATAAATGAGTTAGTACATTTGATTGTTCTGTGAATCAGGAGCAATAAATGTTAATTGTGTGCTTGTTCTTTCCAGATGCTTATTCTTAGAAATTTCTCATTCAACCCTCAACCCCTCCCCTCTCCCACCTTGCCCCAGTACCACCCCCATACCCCCACTGATGTAATAGAATACGGCTCCAGTAGCACATTGTGCCAAGAAGTTACTATACCCAACATTTGTACTTTCAGGGACTTTTGTTTAGTAGAGCTGTTATAATATGTGCATTTATTGCTTATGTCCATAAAAGTTTTATAATATGGCTTTATCTGTGTGGTATTCTAAATTACCTGCAGTTTGAAAATTAAAAATCTGATAATCACTCCTCATTTTCAGGGTTACTTGATTAGCTGTGTTTGGAACTGCTACCGATACATCAATGGCAGGAACTCCTCTGATGTCCTGGTTTATGTTACCAGCAATGACACTACGGTAGGTGTGATGTCACTTATGGTAGAGATCTTGCCCACTCCTCTACTGTATGATGATCTTTAAATGTTTCTAGTGTTTGCTACATTTTATTGTTACTGAAACATACTCATGAGCTGCTTAGTTATCAAAAGATTCATCTTAGTTATCAAAATACTCATTTAACTATGAAGTTAAATGAAATGTATTTTGTTTTTCTTACAGGATATTAAAATCTAGATGGCTCAACTCTGGTTTATTTTGAAATATATTACAGATAGATAATATATGTGCTGTAATTATTTATCTTAAACCTGCATTATTAAACCATGGTATATAATTCTAGATATCGCTTCTGCATTGTGTGACATTATATTAACTCACTTTATATGTGAAGTTAAACCGAGATGGGATGTTTACAGGTAGGTAAAAAAGAACTGCAAAGTTAGTATGTCTTTTTAATTTACCTTATGTATGTATTCTTAGTAAAATAATTTAGGTGATCTCTGTTCTGCTACTAGTTGCTCATACTTTAAAATTGCAAACCTGTCATAAAAGATCTTTGAAAGCATGTCTTCACTGGAAGAGTCCATGAAAACATATGCACTTTATGTAAATTATCTTGAAATTTCCTGGCTCATGGTAAGATGAAGGTATAACTCCTCACGGTGTCTCTGTCGTCACTGCCTGATGTAATGTGCGGTACCAGGAAGTGCTCTATGCATGGTTAGTGAAAACGATGGGGATGGATGACATGTAACTGTGTGGCATGGGACAGGATGGGTGGTCAAAACGGATAGGATTGGACTGGACAGGTGAAAGGAACACATAAATGGTAGAAGGTCAAATTTATACTAGAGTTTTGTGTTTTGGGTTTTTTTAGTTTGTTTTTTTCTGGTGACTTGCTCACTCTGACCTTACCAAAATAATCCAGCCTGTTCCTTACTTTACTTTCTTGTGTATAAAATGAGACTAAAACAATTACAGACTTTGTATTAAATATATGGGTGTAGGCTACTGTATTACTGAGATGTCTGTGTGATAGCTAAAGCATGTTATACACTGACAGTTTTCCTAAATGCTCACCACACATTTTTTGAGTTCAATCAAATATGCATGAGCAGTGGTTTAATAGACAGCCGTGACCAGATGCACAAAACCTGGCATACGCAGATGCTGAGGAGGCTTGTTTTGGGAGTCTGCAGAATTCTGTATATTGATTACAGTAATCACGTGTTCTGTTCAACCCCTTTAAAATATCATTCCTGGGTCTGCAACTCTCTTTTAAAGAAATATCTATTCAAAATTTTTGTGATTTTGATAAAATTACTGGCTTAAGAATTTTTTTCTTTTTCTCTGAGTTGTTGGGTATTTTTTCATTTGTTTTACCCATTAACTTTTTTTGTTTATTTGTTTTTTGAGTTTCGCCCAGGCTGGAGTGAAGTGGCGTGATCTCGTCTCACTGCAACCTCCACCCCCTGGGTTCAAGTGATTCTCCTGCCTCAGCCTGCCAAGTATCTGGGATTATAGGTGCCCACCACCATGCCCGGCTAATTTTTGTATTTTCAGTAGAGATAGGGTGTTGCCACGTTGGCCAGATCGGTCTCGAACTCCTGACTTCAGGTGATCCACCTGCCTTGGCCTCCCAAAGTGCCAGGATTACAGATGTGAGCCACTGTGCCCGGCCTGTTTTACCCATTAACTTTTGCAGAAGGCAAGTTGTTGAGTGTTTAGCCATCTATAAATTTTTTCTTTTTCTTAAAACAAAAAAGTCTATAATTAGTGTTCTACTGAACTAATGAAAAATGTAAGCAAGGTTTGAGATTTTTAAGTTTGAAGAACCAATAAAGTTGTTACACAAGATACATCAGAACCTCTTTGTAAATTTCATGGCGCATAGGGCTTATAAAGCCACCATCTTATAGAAGTATCTCAGAGCAGAGAATAATGCCCATATTGCATGTGCTTGTTTTGATATGGTGGTGTTATGAAAGAGGAGGCGATACATAGGTTTTCATTCACAGTTCCTGGCTCTTAACTCTTCATAGCCATTGTTAGTCTTTGGTTATTACCCTAGGTGTGTCAGGTCTTAGGGAATCTCTGACTTACTCTTGCACTAAGGCAGGATTCTAATCTTCCCCTTCCTTTCTAATTGTGGGTCTTAAGACCTTCCATAAAGAGGGCTCAGCCTTGTACCCTGAGGGAAGGAATGCTGACCGTCCTTAGGAATGCTGAAGCTTCCTTAGGGATAGCTGAACTCCTGGAGGTTCCTTGAGGGTGGTACATCCAGGAAGGGCTTGGAAGCTCCGTGTTCCTTCACCCATATCTGTGAATCTCTTCATCTGTATCCCTTGTAGTATCCTTATAATAAACCAGTAAATCTCAGTAAGTGTTTCTGAGTCCAAAATGTTATGGGAACCTCAACTTGAAGGCTGCTTGGTCAGAAGCTCCTGGGGCCCAGACTTGCAGAGTGTTGGAGTGGGGAGGGGACACTTTTGGGGACTGAGCCCTTAACCTGTGGGATCTGACACTGTTTCCAGGTGTAGATAGTATTATGTGTGCATCTAAGTGAAGAGACAACCTGAAAAGGCTAAGTGTGAGCAACAAGGCTGTTTATTCACTTGGGTGCAAGCGGGCTCAGTCTGAAAAGAGAGTCAGCGAAGGGTGGTGGGATTGGAGCTAGTTTTATAGGTTAGGAGTAAGCAGTGGAAAGTTACAGTTAGGGGCCATTTATTGCGGGCAGGGGAAGGGGTCACAGGCGGGAAGGGTCACAGGGCACAATGTCACAAGGTTGATCGATCAGTTAGGGTAGTCTGTTACAATGGTAGAATGTTGCAAGGTTGGCTAATAAGCTAAGACGGCAGCTAGCTGTTTTTCTTCTTTTGTGGTTTTCCTGTTGTCCTAGACTTTCTGGCTCCAGGAGGCCTTCTGGATGTGTACGTGTGGGTCACAGAGGTTAGGATAGCTTGACCATGGTGCAGCTTTCTCAGAAGACCTCACATTCCTGTCTTTTTATATTAATAATGGAAAAACAAAAATGAGAAAGAGTCATGAAGTGTGGCGAAAATTTATGGTGTAAATTTTGGGGGTGGTATGGAGGGATGATGGGAGATTTTTCTCAGGGCTGCTTCGAGCGGGATTAGGGGTGGCGTGGGTACCTAAAGTGAGAGAGAAAGGTTAAATCGAAGGGAGACCTTGGGGCAGGGGGTGACATTGTCGAGTTGTTAAAAGGAGCATATGTCGAATTTACTGATTAGTAATAGCTTGGATGCTGTTTTGTATGAACTGAGAGATTAGCCTGAAAAGACAAGGTCCGAATAAGAGAAGGAGAAAGATGAGTGCTAAAGGGCCTGTTAGTGGGAGGAGCCATGAAGCTAAGCTAGAGAATGGCCAAGTAGGTCCAGTATAACTATCTGCCTGATTAGTGAGTTTTTGAGCTCTGTCTTTAAGTTTTTTGATGTTGTTGTATACAAGGCCTGACTGATTTAAGTAAAAGCAGCATTCTTCATTTAAGAATAGGTGGAGTCCTCCTTTTTCAGCAGTAAGCAGATTGAGGCCTCGGTGATTTTGGAGGACAACTGAGGCTAAGGAATCGACTTGGGATTGGAGGACAGAAAGTGTTTGAGTTATATCGGTAAGGCTAGCGGAGAAGTCATTGGAGAGACTGCAAAATGTGGTGATAGAAGTTGCAAGGCCTGCTACTCCTGTTCCGATTGCAGCAGTGGAAAATCCTAATCCTATAAGCAAGGGAATTAATGGAATGACTCTTTTTTGTCTTGTTGGAGTTATGAGGGGAATGGGGAGTTGCTCGCTTCCGTTTGCAAACTGGGTATTGGGAGTAAGGAAGATTTGAAGTGCAGGTGCCTGTCCAATTAGCAGGGAGGCACATGTAGGTGGAAGAGCCACTGCATTCCAGCCTGGGCTACGGAACGATACTCTGTCTCAAAAAAAAAAAAAAAGAAGAAAGAAAAGAAAAATTCAGCAGAAAGAGTCCTTGAGGCAGGCAGAGCTGGAAGTGCAGAGTAAAAAGGTAAGAGTGTGTTCTGGAAGTGGGGTCCTGCACCTAGACCCCTAAGGATCCAGCAAGGGTAGCAGCTGTTAGAGGTTGTAGTGGGGTTTGGTAGGGGAGCTGCGTGGAGGGAGAGGTTCTGTTTTCATGGTGTATAAGAAAGCGCTTGGTATCTATAAGTAGCCATTCACTGTTATTTATAAGACTAGGTATAAGCAGGCAAGAAGAAGGACTTGGAAGGGAATCTGTTGAACAGAGGGAGGGTAGCCAAGGATGGAGCGAGACAGCAGTAAGCGTTTTTCTAGACAAAAGTTGCTACCAATGTTTTAAAGACTGTTAGTGATGAGAGTGGGACTGGAATGCTCCAATTTGCTGGTTGATGTGAGTGTTGGGGCTTTGGAGGTGAAGAGTAAAGGAACATAAGGAAGACGGGAGGTTATGTAAGGGAATTCCAGTAGGTAATTGTTGGCAGATGCACAAGGGAGCGGCAATGGGGATAGTTGTCTGTGTAGCGAGGTGTCCAAGAACAGAGGGTGTGGAATTGATGTAGGGAGATAGACCTCATAGGTAGGTAGGGAGAAGAGCAGCAGCCTGTTAGTATGAGATATTGGGGGAGTTTCTGCTGAATTTTTCTTTTCTTTCTTCTTTTTTTTTTTTTTTTTTGAGACAGAGTATCGCTCCGTAGCCCAGGCTGGAATGCAGTGGCACGACCTCGCTCACTGCTACCTCTGCCTCCCAGGTCCTGGTTCAAGCGATTCTCCTGCCTCAGCCTCCCGAGTAGCTGGGATTATAGGCACGTGCCACCATGCCCAGCTAATTTTTGTATTTTTGGTAGAGATGGGGTTTCACCATGTTGGCCAGGCTGGTCTTGAACTCCTGACCTCATGATCCACCTGCCTCGGCCTCCTAATGTCCTGGGATTACAGGCACGAGCCACCGCACCCGGCCCCTGCTGAATTTTCCAGAAAGTAAAGAAGTTGTTCGGGAGGGTAAAGGTGTGGGGGTCACTGAAAGAGGTTTGGAGGTGTAAGGAGATGGGGGAGGTTGCCTAGTCAGCTAGTAGGGCAGGGACAGCTGTGTAGTAGGAGGAAGAGAGGGAAATGCATAGCCAACAATTTTTTTTTGCTAAGGAAGGATTAGAGATGGTGAGGAGACAGTGGGTGGGTGAGGTTGATGGTATGTTGGAGATAATTAGGGAGGGGTAGAGGGTAGCAGGAGACTAGGACCCAAAGTGAGTAGAAAAGAACTTCATCAAGGTGGAAGAATTGGAGAGTGCCTTGCCACACAAGGTCACCTATCCACTCGAGGAGAGAGTTAAGGGTGGCACCTTGAGGGTGAGACCAGGAGATGTCAGTTACAATGGTCTGGAGGAAAAGCGCAAGCCACGGCAATGCAGACAAAAACAGGGCATTTAGAAGTAGGCGAGAATGGTGATTAGGGACCTAGGTAGACATTAAATAGTGGGGTGACTATGTAAAGGCCTATTGTAAATGAAAGATACAAAGGGCTATTGTTCTTTTTCAGGAATGCGAGTAAGTTTAAGGGAAGTGGGGGAGAGTACTTGTCACTTCCAGAAGGAGGTAGAGGAGTTAGGCTGGTGGTCAGATGGGCACAGTTTTATCCTGGAGTGATGAACCCAGTGGGGAAGGTTCTGTAGACAGACCGCGGTTGGAGTGCTGTAAACGACCTGGTAGGGTCCTGTCCACCGAGGTTGTAGAGTTTGAGAGGTTAGTTCTTAACAAGAACTGACCGTCGGGGCTAGGGTATCTTTATATGGCTGGGTATCTGGAGTGGGTAAAAGGAAATTGGCAGCTCGGCAGATTTCATGTCTAGCTTGTTGAAGGACTGGAAGATAGTTACCAAGAGGGCTGGTGTCTGGAATGAGGTTGGGCCCGTGTAAAAATGTGCGGCCATATAGGAGATCAAAGGGGCTATACCCTGTGGGTTTTTGAGGGATGGCTCGAATTCGGAGGAGAGCAAAGGGTAGAAGAATGGTCCAATCTTTTTTGAGTTGGAGGGTGAGTTTGGTAAGATGTGTTTTTAAAAGACTGTTGGCCTTTTCTACTTTTCCTGAGGATTGAGGATGATAAGGGTCATGGAGATTCCATTGAATACTGAGGGCTTGGGAAACTGCTTGGGTGATCTGACTAATGAAGGCTGAACTGTTACCAGATTGTATGGAGGTAGGAAGACCAAATCGAGGAATTATGTCAGTTAGGCAAGAAATGACTGCAGTGGCTTTTTCTGTCCCTGTAGGAAAGGCTTCAACCCATCTGGTAAAGGTATCAACCCAGACTAGGAGGTGTTTGAATTTGCAGACTCGGAACATATGTGTGAAATCTATTTGCCAATCTTGTGCGGCTTGGTGTGTGGTAAAGGGAGGGAGTTTTAGGAAGCCTTGGGGAGTAGTAGTGTGGCAGATAGAACAGTGAGATGTGCTTGTTTTGAGAATGGATTTCCATAATGGGAAAGAAATGAGGGGTTCTAAAAGATGAGTGAGAGGTTTGTATCCTACATGGAAGTGGTCATGAAAGGAAGAAAGGATAGCCCGGGCTTGTGAGGCAGGGAGAAGGAATTTTCCATGGTCTAAGAACCACTTGCCTTGAGTTGGCCAATACTTCTCTTTCTCGTCTATCACTCCCACCTATTCTTCTTCTGAAAACCTGTTCTACCAGTCCTTCTCTGACAATATTTTTTAAAAAGATATTTAAAAAAATAAAATAGGGCCAGGCGCAGTGGCTCACACCTGTAATCCCAGCACTTTGAGAGGCCGAGGTGGGTAGATCACTTGAGGTCAGGAGTTTGAGACCAGCCTGGCCAACATGGTGAAACCCCGTCACTCCTAAAAATACAAAAGTTAGCCGGGCATGGTGGCACATGCCTGTAATCCCAGCTACTTGGGAGCCTGGGGCAGGAGGATTGCTTGAACCTAGGAGGTGGAGGTTGCAGTGAGCTGAGATCACGCCATTGCACTCCAGCCCAGGAAATAGCAGCGAAACTCCATCTCAATCAATTAATCACTCAATAACAAAATGGTATTGTTATTTTTTAAAGAGTTATTATTTTACCTAAAATAATAAGTTTCTAATCCCATAAAATATCCACTAAGTGCTCAGGTTTCCAATTGTGTCATAAAGGGATAATTTTCTAGCCCTTTATTTGAAACAGGATATATGGGTCAATATGTAGTTTGTCTTTATAATTTTTTGTTGAAGAAATTAGGTTGTCCCACAGTCTAGATGATTCCGATTGCATGCCTCTCATGTAGTCTTCTGCATTACCAGTGAATTATTTGGATCTAGAGGCTTTTTGTGTTCAGATTTGCCTGTTTGCTTTGCAAGACTACTTCATAGGTGACGATTTTTTCTTCCATTAGGAAGCAGATAACGTCTTGATTAACCATCTTTTTGGAAGTCAAGAACCATCGATACTTAATACCTAGATTTATTGATTATTAGGGTTACAATATGATTATAATTCCTATTTCGTTTATTATTTAGAATATTTGTATAAGGAGAAGCTTTCCCTCATGTACTATTTGGCTACCCATTGTATTTGTGACATGGATAAATATACATGGTTTTGTTCTCTTTGTCAGTTTTCAAAATAATGAACTGGTTCCTCATTCTCTAGTGGTGACCAGTAAGGTTGTTTTAAAGTAATAAATGAACTGATGAAAACTTGCAGTGGCTCACACCTGTAATTCTAGTGCTTTGGGAGGATCACTGGAGGCCAGGAGTTTGAGACCAGCCTGGTCAACATAGTGAGACCCCTGTCTCTACAGGGAAAAAAAAAAAAAAGTCCAGGTGGCCTGTGCCTGTAGTTTCAGCTACTTGGGAGGCTGAGGTGGGAGGATGCTTGAGCCTGGGACTTAGCTGGAAGCTGCAGTGAGCTGTGATTGTGCCACTGCACTCCAGCCTAGGTGACACAGCAAGACTCTTTAAAAAATAAAAATAAAAAAGGGAGAGCTATTAATGTCATGTTGAAAAATACAACCATTTTGATAAAGTTTATAAGTACCTCTAAATAAAATTTGTTACTCTGTACCTGTTTTCAGTCTTTCAAAAAGGAAAAATAAACTTTCTCTGAACAGCTGATATAGTTAATATAATTAATGCTCAAGTTGTGCTATCTTTGGCCACTTGGAGTCTCTTCAAGTTGGTTTCTGAGTCTTTTGACATGTCCCTGGTTTTGTGTGTGTATGTGTGTGTGTTTGAAGAGACAAGGTCTCACTCTTTTACCCTGGCTGGAGTGCAGTGGTGTGATCATGCACCTGGGCCTCAAACTTAAGCAATCCTCCTGCCTCAGCCTCCTGAGTAGCTGGGACCACAGGTGTGAGCCACTGAGACCACCCTAGTAGTCTTTGATCACTTTCTTATTGTCTGGTATGACAAGATGCTCTAGGCTCATCTTGTACATTTCTTGCCCCAAATGTGGAATGAGCCATTTCTCCATGCAGCCCTGCCTATGTTTTGTAGGAAATGACATCTGGAGACCATACTCTGGTTTTCTGGGGTTAGAGGACAGGCTTTTTGTTTTGGTTTCGGCTTTTTAAAGCAGGACTCTGCATGTTTAAAGATTGTTTAGAACTAAAGGAGTTAATGTTACCATTATTAATTAAGAAAACCGAAGTTACTGAAGCCTCCCTCTGAGACTCTAATGGGGGTTGGAATGATCTAGATTTGCCATTTTCCCTGGTCTCCATAGCTGTGTTAAGAACTTCACCATGTGTAATAATGTATGTTTCTCTTTTGTTCACATCTTTGTTGCGAATCCACATTTACATAATAACGTCATGCCTTGCTTTCACTTACTTCCAGATATTAGGCCAGATAGCTTTTCTCCCAGGCTGAATAGTTTCAGGTTGACCTCTGTGGAAAGATACTGGGGGCTCTTGCTGGTAGAAAATAAACACCACTCTTATTCAACATAGTGATGGAAGTTCTGGCCAGGGTAATCAGGCAAGAGAAAGAAATAAATGGTATTCAATTAGGAAAAGAGGAAGTCAAATTGTCCCTGTTTGCAGATGACATGATTGTATATGTAGAAAACCCCATCGTCTCAGCCCAAAATCTCCTTAAGCTGATTAGCAACTTCAGCAAAGTCTCAGGATACAAAATCAATGTACAAAAATCACAAGCATTCTTGTACACCAATCACAGACAAACAGAGAGCCAAATCATGAGTGAACTCCCATTCACAATTGCTTCAAAGAGAATCAAATACCTAGGAATCCAACTTACAAGGGATGTGAAGGACCTCTTCAAGGCGAACTACAAACCACTGCTCAATGAAATAAAAGAGGATACAAACACATGGAAGCACATTCCATGCTCATGGGTTGGAAGAATCAATATTGTGAAAATGGCCATACTGCCCAAGGTAATTTATAGATTCAATGCCATCCCCATCAAGCTACCAATGACTTTCTTCACAGAATTGGAAAAAACTACTTTAAAGTTCATATGGAACCAAAAAAGAGCCCGCGTTGCCAAGTCAATCCTAAGCCAAAAGAACAAAGCTGGAGGCATCACGCTACCTGACTTCAAACTATACTACAAGGCTACAGTAACCAAAACAGCATGGTACTGGTACCACAACAGAGACATAGATGAATGGAACAGAACAGAGCCCTCAGAAATAATGCCACATATCTACAACTATCTGATCTTTGACAAACCTGACAAAAACAAGCAATGGGGAAAAGATTCCCTATTTAATAAATGGTGCTGGGAAAACTGGCTAGCCATATATAGAAAGCTGAAACTGGATCCCTTCCTTACACCTTATACAAAAATTAATTCAAGATGGATTAAAGACTTACATTTTAGACCCAAAACCATAAAAACCCTAGAAGAAAGCCTAGGCAATACCATTCAGGACATAGGCGTGGGCAAGGACTTCATGTCTAAAACACCAAAAGCAATGGCAACAAAAGCCAAAATTGACAAATGGGATCTAATTAAACTAAAGAGCTTCTGCACAGCAAAAGAAACTACCATCAGAGTGAACAGGCAACCTACAGAATGGGAGAAAATTTTTGCAACCTACTCATCTGACAAAGGGCTAATATCCAGAATCTACAATGAACTCAAACAAATTTACAAGAAAAAAACAAACAATCCCATCAAAAAGTGGGCAAAGGACATGAACAGACACTTCTCAAAGGAAGACATTTATGCAGCCAAAAAACACATGCAAAAATGCTCATCATCACTGGCCATCAGAGAAATGCAAATCAAAACCACAATGAACTACCATCTCACACCAGTTAGAATGGCCATCATTAAAAAGTCAGGAAACAACAGGTGCTGGAGAGGATGTGGAGAAATAGGAACACTTTTATACTGTTGGTGGGACTGTAAACTAGTTCAACCATTGTGGAAGTCAGTGTGGCAATTCCTCAGGGATCTAGAACTAGAAATACCATTTGACCCAGCCATCCCATTACTGGGTATATACCCAAAGGACTATAAATCATGCTGCTATAAAGACACATGCACACGTATGTTTGTTGCGGCACTATTCACAATAGCAAAGACTTGGAACCAACCCAAATGTCCAACAACGATAGACTGGATTAAGAAAATGTGGCACATATACACCATGGAATACTATGCAGCCATAAAAAATGATGAGTTCATGTCTTTTGTAGGGACATGGATGAAATTGGAAAACATCATTCTCAGCAAACTATCGCAAGGATAAAAAACCAAACACCGCATGTTCTCACTCATAGGTGGGAACTGAACAGTGAGAACTCATGGACACAGGAAGGGGAACATCACACTCTGGGGACTGTTGTGGGGTGGGGGGAGGGGGGAGGGACAGCATTAGGAGATATACCTAATGCTAAATGACGAGTTAATGGGTGCAGCACACCAACACGGCACATGGATACATACGTAACAAACCTGCACATTGTGCACATGTACCCTGAAACCTAAAGTATAATAAAAAAAAAAAAAATGTGGTTTTTCCTCCTCTTCTCTAAACAGTATACATATTATTATCCAGATGTGCTCTTTCCCAAAATTCTTCTCGGAGGGAGGATGGAGAAGAGTTAACTAGATATTGGAGATCATTCCGTGGGTTAATCTCTCCTCCAGTTTCCCAGCTAAACCAAACCACACACTTTGAAAGGAATGCCTAACACAGAAGGTCACAAACTGTTTATGATGCTTTAGAGTCATCCCACCCGCAGCACCCTTAGGCCATTGTAATAAGTGACGTAACTGTTGATTTTATTGAGCAGTCATGTCCAAATGACTTAATAGTAGTCATTGGGGCAGTATCTAACAAGTGCTGGCACATTTTCCTTGAAAATTTAAAATATAACAAGGTGCCCTTTTTTGAGTCTGCAGCTCCCTCGGGCGGGCCCGCTGGTGGTGCCTTGGAGCCCCCTTTCTTTTAGGGCAGTGTTATGAAAATCACATGGTGGGTGTATATTGTGTAATACCACACTCTCCACTCCTGCCAAAATTTGGTCATAAGAGGAAAACATTTAAATACAAATCCTGTAGATCAGGGGTCCCCAAGCACCGGGCCACACAGCAGGAGGTGAGCAGTGGGCAAGCAAGCATTACAACCTGAGCACCGCTTATTAGATTAGCAGCAGCATTACATTTTCATAGGAGCACAGACCCTATTGTGAACTGTGCATGCAACGGATCTAGGCTGCATGCTCCATTTGAGAATCTAATGCTTGATCTGAGGTGGAAGAGTTTCATCCCGAAACCATCATCACACATCCCCCCTCACCCCGCCTCCACCCATCAACCCCTTAGCAAAATTGTCTTCCATGAAACCGGGGACCGCCGATGTAGATTAAGATAATAGGTTTCTTTCACATTAAGCTTTATTCGAATTAAGTTTTTTTTGTTTTTGTTTTTTTTTTTTTGAGTCTCGCTTTGTCAAGCTGGAATACATAGGAGCGATACATCAGCTCACTGCACTCTCCACCCCCTGGGTTCAAGTGATTCTCCTGCCTCAGCCTCGTGAGTAGCTGGGACTACAGGCACACGCCACCATGCCTGGCTAATTTTTGTATTTTTAGTAGAGACAGAGTTTCACCATATTGGTCAGGCCGGTCTCGAACTCCTGACCTCAGGTGATCCACCTGCCTTGGCCTCCCAAATTGCTGGGATTACAGGCATGAGCTACTGCACCCGGCCATAAATTAAGGTTTTAAAAAGTATTTCTTAAACCTATGTGACCTTGTTTACTAATACTAATAAAGGCCCAGATGGTGATAAGAGCCAGTATTATGTTAAATCTGAATGTAGGGAACCTGATTCCTCTGGAATTGTGGCACTCAAAAAGCAGTGAGGTTGATATTTAGCCAAAATGGTATCTAAGAATTCTGATTCCAGATAAAAGAATCATAGTCTTGGCTAATGTAGGAAAATTCCTATTTAGGGGAAAACAGGAAAATTTTCAACTCCATAGTATTTATTATGCCATGTCATATTGTAGGCTCTTACCCAGATTAATGTTATATGCAAACTTATTGTTTTAACTTCAAAAAGTATTTTGCTATGTGGGGGCCTTCTTTTGCATCTAACTGCTTGAAAAACGCAATTGAAGAAAGGTGAGTGTGGCTTCTTTGGTTTCAGAAAATAAACATAAAGAGAAAAATATATATATATATACACATATGAGGTGAGTGATGACTGGGGCAGAGGCCAGGTTATCTTCTCAGTGTCCTTTTCTCAATAAATTCTCTTTGAGGCACCTGAGATTAATTAAGGCTGACCTTGGGTTGTCAAAAAACCACAAAACAGGTATTGCCTGACTAAGGGGGAATGGGAGTGGAGTCAGATTTAGTAGTGGTTGCAATGACTTTCAAAAATTGTGCATGAAAAATTTGATGTTTTTCCTCCTGCCACTTTTTTTTTTTTTTTTTTGGGGGGAGACAGAGTCTCTGTTGCCCAGGCTGGAGTGCGTTGGCGTGATCTTGGCTCACTGCAGCCTCTGCTTCCCAGGTTCACATTATTCTCCTGTCTTAGCCTCCTGAGTAGCTGAGACTACAGGCACATGCCACTATGCCTGGCTAATTTTTGTATGTTTATTAGAGACAGGGTTTCACCATGTTGGCCAGGCTGGTCTGAAACTGCTGACCTCAGGTGATCCACCTGCCTCGGCCACCCAAAGCACTCGTGCCACTTTTAAAAGTAGGTTATTACTTCCGAGTATAGTTTGGATATGGTTAGAAACAAGTTCTTGACTGCATAATGAGTTCTGTTTTTTTTTTCCCCTTCATAAAAGTCATAATTAACTTTCTTTTTTTTTTTTTTTTTTTTTTTTTTGAGACGGAGTCTCGCTCTCACCCAGGCTGGAGTGCAGTGGGGCGATCTCGGCTCACTGCAAGCTCCGCCTCCCGGGTTCACGCCATTCTCCTGCCTCAGCCTCTCCTAGTAGCTGGGACTACAGGCGCCCGCCACCACGCCCGGCTAATTTTTTGTATTTTTAGTAGAGACGGGGTTTCACCGTGGTCTCGATCTCCTGACCCGCCGAGCTCGGCCTCCCAAAGTGCTGGGATTACAAGCATGAGCCACCGCACCCAGCCTGTCATAATTAACTTTCCAAAATGGTTTGAAGAAGGCTTTGCCTGAGAGTAGTTACTAGGTTGGCTATCAGTGTAGCATCCCTTTCAGTCCTGTACACACCAAATTCAGGTACATTAAAAGCAGCTCACAACGAAACAGTTTTTACCACTGTCATATGCATAAATGAACCAGAGGGCCCAGGGGACGGTGAGGGAAGAAGGGGAGAGAAAGAAGATTCTTCAGGAATTGGACTGGAAGAGTTTGAAACTCTAGCCTGTCATTATTGGCTTTCAAGCTTCTTGCCTACTAAGTTTAGAAGAGAGATCTTATTGCTAATATCTCAATTTTAGGTATCACTTTTCCCTTATAATTTAGTAATTTATATAATCTCTCCAAGCATTTTCTTTTCTTTTGATTTTAAAAGCCCAAAACAAAAGTGACAGGTTGATATGGAATAGATTTGGTAAAATCGCAAATAAGCTGGGAGAGCACTAGGAGATTGTTTCCAGAGGCAGGGTTAGAGGCAGTGAAGGTCTGGCCCAGGGCAGGAGTGCCGGGAGTGAGGCAGGCAGATGGGAGAGCTGTCAGAGGTAGATCGTTGAGGGAACTAGAATGAGAGGAGTTCTCTTGTGTGTGACTATCACTTAACATATACAATCATGTACTTGCAGGGTAGGGTAACACCTTGAACGTCATCTGGCCCAGCCATCTTTTGATGCCTTCATTTCCTCAACAGTGTGCCCACCAGTTCCATCCAGTGAGGGCTGAGTGACTGCACTGATGCTCTACTCCTCTCTGCATCTCTTAGACCTCCCTACTCTTGTGTTTGTATCATAGGTTTCTCCGCAGACAAGTGGCAGTTGCCACCCACCAGGCCTTGTGCCAAATGCTTTACATAGATTAACTCAATCACACAAGAGTCCTTCACATAGTAGGTCCTATTAATTCCTGTGTTGCAAAAGAGGAAACTGAGGCACCAAGAGGGTAACTTCCCGAGGTCACCCTGCTAGTTGAGTGGCAGGAGGGGGAGTACAACCTTATCAGCTTGGCTGCAGGCTGTTCTGACCCAGTCACCTCCTCCTAACTGTTGTCCAGTTGGGACTGCAGCTGGGGCCAAGTGTTCTCACCGCTGTGTCTGGCTGTATTGCCCAGGATGAGGAATGAAACGTGGACACTTTTTCATTCAGACAGTTCTTCTCGAGTACAGTCAGAAACTTCAAAAGCAGTGGGATTTTCTGGTTTGTTATTTGTTTGCTAGTTTTTACCTTTTCACACAGTGGAAGGGAGGGGTGGGTAACTCAGAGAAAAGAGGTGGAAGAAAAAGAAAGGTTAAAAGTAAATTTTGCATACCCGGGCAGCTGCTTATCTATATAGTTGTGCTACACAGTCCTGCTTCCCATACCCCAGTCCCTGCATTCTCCCGATGTTGTCATATGTGCACACAGCTTCAGATAGACTTACCTGTTGGTTCCAATATCAAAGCATCATGGGTGAGATTGGACTACATGCTCCTGAGATTTTTCTCCCAGAACCTTTTCCTTGGCTGTAATTCTGAGGTTCAAGCTGACACTACGTGACATTAACTCGGCTCCTATTTCTTTCCTTCTGCATAATATTCTTCCAACAATTTGTTTTGTTTTGTTTTGTTTTTGGTGAGATGGAGATTTACTCTTGTTGCCCAGGCTGGAGTGCAATGGTGCGATCTCGGCTCACTGCATCCTCCGTCTCCCAGGTTCAAGCGATTCTCCTGCCTCAGCCTCCCAAGTAGCTGGGATTACAGGCATGTGTCACCATGCCCGGCTAATTTTGTATTTTTAGTAGAGACAGGGTTTCACCATGTTGCCCAGGCTGATCGCGAACTCTTGACCTCAGGTGATCCGCCTGCCTCGGCCTCCCAAAGTGCTGGGATTACAGGCGTGAACCACTGTGCCTGGCCACCAACAATAAAATTTTAAATGTCCTGGTCTGCTGGAAATTATCTCCGAGCCATATAACTTTCCAGTTATTTTATCCCAGAGCAGCATTCGAGAAGACTACACGAGCACTTGTAAACGTTAGGAGGCTTTGCATCTGGGGGATCTCAGAGTGTATTTGAGAGGACATCTAGAGCAGTCAGATCAACACATGGATGTTTGAAACCTAAAGTTCTGAAAGCTTCAAACAAACCTAGTTTTCGTTGTGAACCATTTTACTATGAAACACACACACAACTTATTTAATAACGTGCCTCAGAGTCCATATTGATTTTACTCTAGGGACAAATGAGGCAAGGAATTTTATATTTTTACATTTTAGGAAAGGTTTCTGGGAATGTATTTCCCTTTCCATTATTGCAAGGGAGGTGGCAGGGAAGGATGTGGAGTAGGGGAGGCAGGTGAAATGGGAGTGTGAGATCCAAGGTTATGAGCAGTCCCTGCATCCCTCCTTTTCCTGCCCACGTTCTGCGGCAGCAGCTGGGCATGGTGGGATTGGATCCCCCTGGAACTGTTGTTGTCGTGAAGGAGATGTGTACAGTAGGTGGCGCAGCACATTCAGCCTTCGGGAACATGGAGAGGCAGCTGCTGAAATGCCTTTGATAGGATTACCGAGGTGATAGCACACCGCTTATTTCATTTCCTCAATATTTAAATATCCAATATTTACTTAACTATTATACTTAAGTGTGTAGAACCATTTTAACTTTCAGTTTGGGCCACTGTATTGGTATTTTATAATTTTTGGACCCAACTGAAAATATTTGTGGTGTGAATTCTCTATTTTGAGTACGATCTGTATCAAATAATTCAGATAGCTCCTTTGCTGAGAATTAAGACTAATAATGGCTCCCTCCTATTATGAAGTGAAGAAAACAGAGTAGTTTTGCAGTAAATTGAGGATAAAAATCTACCTCTATCTTGTTTGCCTTTGGAAACAATTCATTGCTCTAGGTGAGAGGAGAGTTTCTCATTAGAACCCCCAAAAATGTGTTTATATTCTCATCTCCCGGTGTCTTAGGTTCATTGAAGACAAGATGTTATCACTTGTCAATAGCACTATTATTTTAGATACCTCTTACTGTGAGGTGCTGTCAGTTACAAAGGCACAGCCAAATTCTTTTTAATTAAAAAGTAAACTTTAATGTTGAAAATGCAAACTTGGGGAAGACAGAAACGATCACACACAAGGCTGTCACTTCACACTTAGAAGGTTGCACAGCGGCCGGGCAGAGGCGCTCCTCACTTCCCAGATGGTGGGTAGCTGGGCAGAGGCGCTCCTCACTTCCCAGACAGTGGGCGGCCGGGCGGAGGCGCTCCTCACTTCCCAGACGGGGTGCACAGCCAAAATTCTGAGATGTTAAGATGTACAAAAATGTATACTTTAGAATAAAAGGTACAGAGTTGTGTGTCTGTGTTTACTTATAGTATATATCATAGGTGGGGCATTTAAAAAGTTTGGAAAAATTATTCTAGATATTTTTCTCTTTTTTCTGAGGCGGATTTTCACTCTTGTTGCCCAGGCTGGAGTGCAATGGCATGATCTTGGCTCACTGCAACCTCCACCTCCTGGGTTCAAGTGATTCTCCTGCCTCAGCCTCCTGAGTAGCTGGGATTACAGGCACCTGCCATCACGCCCAGCTAATTTTTGTAGTTTTAGTAGAGGTGGGGTTTCACCATGTTGGCCAGGCTGGTCTTGAACTTCTGACCTCGGGTGATCCACCTGCCTCGGCCTCCCAAAGTACTGGGATTACAGGCGTGAGCCACTGCGACCAGATATCTTAAAGATAAGCCCAGACTTTGTATTTCTGATTATTCGATCCCAAATGCCCAAATGGTTATTCCAGTTACTCACAAGAGGTTCATAATTCACTTATCTCCCCTTTCCTGTTTGGCTTAAGTAATCTCACATCAAAATAGACAAATATGATGTGACCAATTTAAGATAAATATTTGATGTAAACACTGCATATTTTAAACAAGATGCATTATAGGTGATTGAGGGTTTTACATGGTGGAAAACAAAACATATTTTGGCTACTTGGGATTAATTGGAATGGACCTTTGGAAGACTTAAGTGCCCTTAAATAATGAGACTGCTTGGAGACTGTACTTTCTCATCTGACATCACATCTTCCAAGGTCACAATTAAGGGCAGCGCTTTTCCTTAGTGCAGGCAAAGGCATACTTACATTTCAGGTTTTGGGGGCCATATAGTCTCTATCGCAACTATTCGACTTTGCTGATGAAGCTGGAAAGCAGCTGTAGACAGTATATGTGAATGAATGTGGCTAGGTCCTGATAAAGCTTTACTTATGGACACTGAATTTGGAATTTCTATGATTTTCACATGTCGCAAAACATTTTTCTTTTGAATTTTTTTTCCCTTCAACCATGAAATGACATTTAAAAAGTTCTTAGCTCCCAGGCCATACAATAAAATGGTGACAGGCCCTATTTGGCCCGCATAGTTTACCAACCCCAGCCTTACTAGAAATTTAGGCTGAGTTTTCTAGGCAACTGTAGGACAGCTATCTGAAACATTCCAGATTGTTCAGTAGCCCCTGCTTTTGGCTTGGATAGATCTGAATTGAACTATTCCCTCCTGCAAGAGGGCCGGCAAACAGGAGTACCTAATCTTTGTTTTTTTGTTGTTGTTTTTGAGACAGAGTCTTGCTGTGTTGCCCAGGCTGGAGTGCACTGGCGCGATCTCAGCTCACTACAAGTTCCGCCTCTTGGGTTTAAGCGTTTCTCCTGCCTCAGCCTCCAGAGTAGCTGGGATTACAGGCGCCCACCACCACGCCTAGCTAATTTTTGCATTTTTAGTAGAGACAGTTTCACCGTGTTGGCCAGGCTGGTTTCTAACTCCTGATCTTGTGATCCGCCCGCCTCAGCCTCCCAAAGTGCTGGGATTACAGGCATACAGGCATGAGCCACCACGCCCGGCCTAATATTTGGGGTTTTTGTAAGGATATCTTTTTCCTGCAAAAGTTTTAGTGCTCCCTTATATAATATCTTTTTTTTTTTTTAAAGACAGAATCTCACTCTCTCACCCAGGCTGGAGTGTGGTGGTGCAGTCTTGGCTTACTGCAACCTCCACCTCCTGGGTTCAAGCAATTCCCGTGCCTCAGCCTCCTCAGTAGCTGGGACTACAGGCATATGGCACCACACTCGGCTAAATTTTATATTTCGTATTTAGAGAAGAGGTTTCACCATCTTGGCGAGGCTGGTCTCTACCTTTTGACCTCAAGCGATTCTCCCGGCTCTGCCTCCCAAAGTGTTAGGATTACAGGCGTGAGCCACTGCGTCCGGCCCTTTCGTAATATCTAAATTAAAACTTACATTTGGCCAGGCGCGGTGGCTCATGCCTGTAATACCAGCACTTCGGGAGGCTGAGGCGGGTGGATCATGAGGTCAAGAGATCAAGACCATCCTGGCCAACATGGTGAAACCCCGTCTCTACTAAAATACAAAAAATTAGCTGGCTATGGTGGTGTGCGCCTGTAGTCCCAGCTACTCAGGAGGCTGAGGCAGGGGAATCACTTGAACCTGGGGGGCAGAGATTGCAGTGAGCCGAGATTGCGCCACTGGACTGAGACTCCTTCTCAAACCCACAAAAAACAAAACAACAACAACAACAAAAACCCAAAACTTATATTTAACAAACTATAGTGGAAAATAAATCACTTGCTGGCCAGGCACAGTGGCTCACACCTGTAATCCCAGCACTTTGGGAGGCTGAAGCGAGCAGATCACCTGAGGTCAGGAGTTTGAGACCAGCCTGGCCAACATGGTGAAACTCTGTCTCTATTAGAAACACAAAAATTAGCCAAGTGTGGTGGCGGGCGCATGTAATCCCAGCTACTTGGGAGGCCGAGGCAGGAGAATGCCTTGAACCCAGGAGGCGGAGGTTGCATGAGCCAAGATTGCGTCTTTGCACTCCAGCCTGGGGCAACAAGAGCGAAACTCCATCTCAAATAAATAAATCAATAAATCATTTGTTTACAAAACAGTTGCTAAAGTCTTGAAGAATAGTAGCTGAAGCTGTTATTTATATAGAGTATTACCTGCTGTCATTTATACAAACATCCATTCTATAAATTCCTATTTTAGTTTACTACTAGAAAAGAAACTGACATCTTCTCCTCTTTCGCTTTTTGTCTATCTGTGTATATGTAGAAATAAAAACCTTATAACCCAATAAATTTCCATTTTGCCTTATTTCTGGGTGATTTTAACACTCAGTTGTCTTATTTTGCATGATGATTTTGGGGGGTGGCGGGGAGCAGGATGGGGAGAAGGGGGGTCTCTGTCATACTGGCTGGAGTGCAGTGGCATGATCATGGCTCACTGCAGCCTCAACCCTCCAGGGCTCAAGTGATCCTCCCACCCCAGTCTCCCAAGTAGCTGGGATTACTTGCATGTACCACCACACCCAGCTAATTTTTCTTCTTTGTTGTTGTTGAGATGGGGTCTTGCTATGTTGCCTAGGCTGGTCCCGAACTCCTGGGCTCAAACGATCTGCCTGCCTTGGCCTCCCAAAGTGCCGGGATTACAAGTGTGAGCTTCTGCATCCCGCCAATGCTGTTCTAATACTAGAACTCATTTCACAAGCAAAGAAGTTCAGCAGTGAGCTCATGCTTGTGGAATTCATTGGTATTAACATGTTCCCACCATCCTGAAACAGCTGGCATCCTAGTTCTGTAGTTTCCATTGGGGTTTTGGGTACTTCTAGATTACGTCTCATTGTGGAGGTGGGGTTTCACAAGACTGGAAGACTTCTGTATGAAAACACGTCAGCTCCAAGGCAATGACTTCAAACAGCACGGTACTCCCCCTTGCTTTACTTAGTGTCTGTACTGCACGTGTTCAGGCCCTACTTCCTTGTGTTGAAAGTCGCCTCTTTGACAAGTTGGGTTGTTTCCCAGGCCCTTGCAGAAGCTCATAGGTAAAAGCTTACAACTCACCTGCCAGCTGGGAAGGCCGAAGGAATGGGTAGTCTTTGTCTGCCCACATCCTCGGGCTGAAAGCTTCCCCATGATGACTGACTTCCTCTTTCCATTTTGACTGCCATGATTATCTTTTTATTTTTGAAATGTTGCTTTTAACACCATATTGCACACATCCCTAAAAATCATAGAATCAAAAGGTTTTTTAATCGTCCCATCACTCCCTCCCCCATCCTCCACTTTTTCACCCCAGCAGAAAGCACCCTTAACTCTTTCACTCATTTCTTCTGTACTTTCATATTTAAAAGTAATAGTCTGCTTTGCTAGTTGCTGATGATCAATGTGAGATGCCTTTTGAATAGGATGTAACTCTTACTCTTCCCCCATTTTCTCCGCTGCTTTATCCTCCTCGTGTAGTTTCATCACATTTTGCCTGCATCATCAGCTAGTGTTTACTTTGCCTTTGCAAATATATGAATATTGTTCAGTGCAGAGTTCTGTAGTGTACATTCCCTTTCTCATACAACTCTTGATTTTCCCAAACTAACTCTTGCTTTGTTTTTTTTAGATCCTAAGATTTTGTTTTGTTTTGTTTTTTTACCTTTTACCTAGTCCCAGGCTTTTCTAAGTGGCTATCAGAGCTGTCAGTTTATTAATATTAACTATTAATATTAATAATACTATTTTCCAAAGGTTTGATTCTATAAGACACTTCGTCAGTTCTCTTTTTTTTTTTTTTTTTTTTTTTGAGAGTCTCTTGTCGCCAGGTGGGTCATGGGCAATGGGTCACTGCAACTCCCCGGTTCAGCCTTTCTCTGCCTCACCTCTCCGGTACTGGGCTACAGGCCCGCCACCAGCCAGTAATTTTTTTTTTTTTTTTTTTTAATTTTTTTTTTTTGGGACGGATCTCCTCTGTCCCCAGTTTGGTGGGCAATCTCGGCCACTCACTGCAAGTCCGCCTCCGGTTCGCCTTCTCCTGCCTCACCTCCAAGTGGAATACAGGCCCCCCCCACTAATTTTTTTTTTTTTTATTTTTTTTTTTTTTTTTAAAGAGACGAGGTTTCACCATGTTACCAGGATGGGACTGCGTGAGCCACCGTGCCCGGCCCAACTTCATCAGTTCTCTTTCCTGAGACTTCTCCTCACCCCGTTCCAGGCCAGACAAGGTGCCACACAGTTGTCATCTGGGCATTGATTTACTTATAGCTTTACCTCACCCTTCTTAGGATGTAGGGGACCATGAACAGACTTATGGTGCAATTACCTTGTGCTTCATACTGCCCCCCACACCCAGTGTTAGACCTCAAAATCTCCAAGGATGGTTCTTTGAGGGTCTCATTGGAAGCTCTAGACACCCTCCCCAGGAAAATAAACAAATAGATGGAAAATTTGGCCTGCAATTTCAGGGGACTGGTAGATCCTTGCAGGCCATTTGTGGATCCCCAAGAACCCATGATCACAATCAGCATATCTTTTTTTTTTCTTTCTTTTCTCTTTTCCTTCCTTTTCCTTTTCCCCCCCCCCCCCCTCCCCTCCCCTCCCCTCCCCTCCCCTCCGACAGGGTCTTGCTCTGTCACCCAGGTTGGAGTGCAGTGGTACGATCATGTTTCACTGAAGCCTCAACTCCTTGGGCTCAAACAGTCCTCTCACCTCAGCCTCCTAAGGCTAATTTTTGTATTTTTTGTAGAGACAGGGTCTTGCTATGTTATCCACACTGTTCTGGAACTCCTGAGCTCAAGCAATCCTCCTGCTTTGGCTTCCAAAAGTGTTGGAGTTACAGGTGTGAGCCACTGCACCAACACAATCATATCTTTTAACGTTTTGTGATATATTTTTATGAATATCTGAAGACCCTTGTGTAATTTATACTTCGTATTTTAGGGGAATGTAATGCTAGCAACAGTAGAATTCTAAATAAGCCTTTAGTGACTTAACTAATATTACAGTAAAAGTTCAGTTCTAACCAGAGTATCCAATTTTTTTTTTTTTTTTTTTTGAGACAGAGTTTCGCTTTTGTTGCCCAGGCTGGAGTGCAATGGCGCGATCTCAGCTCACCACAGCCGCTGCCTCCTGGGTTCAAGCAATCCTCCTGCGTCAGCCTCCCGAGTAGCTGGGATTACAGGCGTGCGCCACCACGCCCAGCTAATTTTGTATTTTTAGTAGAAACAGGGTTTCTCCATGTTGGTCAGGCTGGTCTTGAACTCTCGACCTCAGGTGATCGCCCGCCTCAGCCTCCCAAAGTACTGGAATTACAGGCGTGAGCCACCGTGTCTGGCCTAAATATTTTCTATTTTTACCAATAAATAGTTCTTCCCTCCTGAGCATTTTGTTATTTATTATTATTTGATGGAGTGCATTCGTTTTCCCAAAAATATTTTAAAATTTAAATAGAGATGGAGTCTTGCTATTTTGCCCAGGGTAGTCTGGAACTCATGGGTTCAAACATAGACCCACCTCACTCAACTTCCCAGACTGTTGGGATTATAGGCATGTGCTACTGTACCCAGCCAGTTTCCCCAAATTATTAATGTCTTGTAGATTTTTGCCTAGTTGGAATCACTTTTATTCTAGGATGTCAAATTTTGCAACCTTTGATTTATTTCTCCCCCCAGCTGTTCTATATGTTGATGTAGCTGAGAAGAATGAAGTTACCTCTGGTAACACTCTGAATCTTTGTTAAGTTGAATTGAAATGAATGATGAGTTTCTTTCCCACATGTTATGTAGGCTGTCACCTAGCATAAGAACTTCAATAGAAGAGACATTATATATAGATAGAGGGCAATCTTCCTAATGAACTTCTGAGGTCATTAGCAAGAGGGATTTTTCCTTTTGTGTGGAAGCGAGTTCCGCTGTCATCCAGCCATTCCGTAGCTGAACTCATGTTAAAACCAACTCCAAGAAACTGAACTTAGATTAGAATTTGGTTGTATTAAGCATTGCTTGACCTAAAGCAGTCTGTGGTTGCGGTTTTAAACTCATGATTATGTTTATCTAGATGCTCCTTGAGTAGCTGCTGCTTGTCAGGAAGTGACTTCAGAAATAGGACATGACCTATATTCTTAGTTCTGAGAGATTATTTTTGGTCATTCATTGTGAATGGTTAAGTTTTTAAAAACAAAAAGAGTGGTTTTAACTAACACCAGCTTCCACAAATGTCGAAATAATAGAGTTGTCACCAGTTTTGTTCTGTGGCATCTTAATGGGCACATTCTGTGTTCACTGATCCTATGGTTATTTTCTCAGATTTTGTTATACTTGACCGATCCTTGTAGAAAAGAAAAATAGCAAGTGTTTGTAGTGAATATACTGCAGTAGAAACTGTGGCAATGCTTCCTTCACCAGCCCTTCCAATAATATCAGCATCACTTAGATACAAAGATAATGCTGCCCCTACAAGGATTTAAAACTAGTCCCATGTGGAGAACCTTTGAAAGTAGTCCAAAGGCGTCATCTGGAGAATATTTTGCAATCAGCATTTAGTATGTGTTGAAGGAAAAGTGAAAACAAGGGAGTGTGTTAGAAACTTTAATGAAAGGAGAAATTCTTCTCCAAGCATCTTAAGCTTTGGATTAAGGGTCCAAGGCAATAGAATATTTGAAAGAAAAGACTGTCAAGATACTAAAGTACTGGCTGAGCATGGTGGCTCACGCCTATAATCCCTGTACTTTGGGAGGCTGAGGCAGTTGGATCACCTGAGGGCAGAAGTTCTGGACTAGCCTGGCCAATGTGGCAAAACCCCATCTCTACTAAAACAAAAAATTAGCCGGGTGTGGTGGTGCATGTCTGTAATCCCAGCTACTTGGGAGGCTGAGGCAGGAGAATCGCTTGAACCCAGGAGGCAGAGGTTGCACTCAGCCGAGATTGCGCCACTGCACTCCAGCCTGGGTGACAGAGCAAGACTCTGTCTCAAAACAAAAAAAAACCCCCAAATATTTAAAACATTGATTTAAAATGAAACTTTAAAATGAGTTTGAAGGTGAATAACAAATAGTGACAGACTGCCAAATGTAATGTGAAAGTTTTATTTTGACAAAAGGCAGATTTGCAGCACCATTTTTTTTTTCAAGAATATTTTATGTTAATCTTCTGTGAACATTTTGGAGATTTTGATTTGAATATTGTATTTTGCTCAGAAAAAAATGGTGGATGTGATAGCTGATTTTTACCTTTTAAGTAGCTCTACAGGTCGGGCACAGTGGCTCATGCCTGTAATCCCAACACTTTGGGAGGCTGAAGTAGGAGGATCACTTGAGGCCAGGAGTTCTACGCCAGCCTGGGCAACGTGGCAAGACCCCATCTCTATGTTTTAAACATTTAAGTAGCTCTACTGTGTTTTAGGATAGTTTATCTAAAGATAAGTATATGAATCAGTTAATTGTTTAATGCAGTAGTGGGGCATTGTGTTGAAGCTCAGTCATGCTAAAATTAGTATTTCTGGTGCTGGTCACAGCTGTTTCCACTTTTTATAAGTTGCTGTATCTAATGCACACACACATATGTGCGCTGGGGGCTCAGTCCTAAAGTCAAATATGCACACGCAGAGAAGACAGCTGTTGCTTTGTTTTAGAGAATACTTTTTTCTTCCCGCAGCTCAAGCTGACACTTTTGGAATTGCTAGTGGAGATGTTGTTGTTAGATACTGGCTAGAACTTGTGAAGGTCAACCATGAGGCTCTCTTCATGTGCTGACCTGTGCCTATCTTTCCAACTTCATCTCTGCAACATTCTCCCTTCAGTGTTCACTGTAGCAAACACCTTGCGGTTCCCAGAAAGTGCCCTGTGGCCTGCTTCCCTCTTAACTCCCTACTGGAATGTCATCCTCTTTACTGCACGCCTGGTCATCCTACTGAGAGGCCTTCCTTGACTCCCCAGCCTAAATTGGTTGTCTTTGTCTGTACTTTCCTAACTTGTCTGCATCCACCCATTGCTCATGTTGAGTTTTACCTGTGTCTGCCTTCTGCTAGATTGCAGGCCCCTGAACAGACAGTGACATGTTTTCAGGTTCAAGTCGCTGTGAGTGAGTGCCCTGGACACCTAGGTGCTCAGTGGGTGCTGGTTTGTTGGACTTGGTTTCCTGCTGTGCTTCCTTGCCTCAGGCATGTGTTCTGTACTGAGTGTATCTTGCCTACTCCATTCCTTTTCCACGTGGGCAACGCTGAACATTTGCCCCAGAGTCTGTACCTTGGGTAATACCTGACATACAAAGTATTTAGCATATAGGCAAAGATCACTAACCTCTTTCAGGAACAAAGGCCGGGGAGCTGGCGGGCGCGACTCTGGCGCATTGCCTTTGCCTGTGTGTTGCTGGCCAGTTATCTGCTTCTTGCATCACAGCTCCAGAGTCCCATTTAGCTTGACGTGGGCTGGGCCTTGAGGATACTCCTCCTTCACCTCCTGACCCTGTTCAGCCAGGCCAGTAGGGGGCGCTGGAGGAGGAAAGCTGCCACCCCCGCTCCTCCACCCCGCTGCCCTCCACCCCGCTGCCCGCCGCCCCGGTTCCTGTGTGTTTCTGCAGTGTTGAGATCTTGTTGGCAGTGCTCCCCAGGGCCCATTGCGAGCGGAGACAGCGGCGGCAGCGCCTCTCAGGCGGTTTCTAGAGCGGGCAGCGGCTCCCGGGAACGGCTTCCCGCAGGTGATTCTGTGCACACTGGCCTCTACCTGGTTCAGCCGGAAGCTTCTCCACTGTCCAGTGGGCTTCAGCCACACCCTCCCCAGTCGTGTCTCAGCCCAGCTTTGGGGACCTCTGTTCTAGCTTGTTCCTTCCCTGAGTGCCATCCTTCAATCTTCGTATCCATTAGTGCTCTTTTTCCCCCATTAGTCAGTTCCCCGTTCCTCAGTCCCCTGTTAATAATTCTTCATTAAACTGTGTTCACATCACTGTGTGGCTTCTGTGTTCTGATTGGACCCTAGCCAGTACAGGTGCCCTCTTCCTAGGTGGCTGAAGGAACCGTACAGGCTTTTCAGGGGCCGGCCTAAATGGCACCTCCATCACTCCGCAAACATCTGAGTTCCTGCTGTCAGATAGGCACTGGCCCACCCTCAGGGAAGTGAGACCTGGCTTCAGCCCCACAGGAGCTCCAAGACTGGGAGGAGAGAAGTAACGAAGTGTGTAGAGCTAGAAAGGAGGGGTGTGTGTGTGTGTGTGTGTGTGTGTGTGTGTGCAATGTGACAAAAACTTAACAAAATTTTAGTGTTCTGGTAGGAGCTAAAGGGACAGATAAATGAAAATTAACAAAATTGATGAATACCACTTCAAGCATAAGTGATATCCCTGATAGAAAATCTAACCAAGTATGGTTTTGTTTGTGAATAGTCTTTCCCTTTCCACAAATCACTTGAGGTGGGTGAGGTTTTATTTTGTCTTCTCTTCTCTGAACTCCTAAAGGGCAGGGACTGTCTTCTGTCTCAATTATCTTGTCTCAATTATCTTGTACTCACAATGACTATTACATACTAGATGCATAATAAATGTTAGTTTACTGAATGAAGGGTGATATAACTATTCTGTATTCCATTTTCTACTCCAAGAAAGCCGAAATCAGCCAGTGTATAGACCGCCAACTCTGAGGTATCCTTATTTCATAGACATGGAAACTGATGTTAAGTAACTTACCGAAGGCTATGCTGATAAAATGTGACTGACCCAGGCTTTGAATCCAGGCTGATACCAAAAGCTTGGCGTTTTCACAACACTTTGCAGTTCTCACCATGAGTGGTTACTGTAGTCAATCAAGTGCCTGCCCTATTTGTGCACACAGACACACTCACCTAGGGGTCTTTTTTCCTCTTCAGAGCCATTTCTTCTAGAGTCACCGACCTCTGGCCATCCAGGTACACATGGACAGGGTTAGAAAAACTCAGGGCTTGAGAATCGCTTTCCATTTGCTGCTTTAAGGATTCAAAAAGTCTTTTAATGAAGTGTATCCACTTGCTAGAAAATTGAACTTGGTACAAGTTGTGGAACATGTTTAGTTGCATAAAAGTTCAGTAAAAGCTAAACCTCGGGGAACATATGTGCTCTTTAAACACTAAACTCTTGCCGTCCCTCTTTCTTCTCAGGTGCTGCTACCCCCGTATGATGATGCCACTGTGAATAGTGCTGCCAAGGAGCCGCCGCCACCTTACGTGTCTGCCTAAGCCTTCAAGTGGGCGGAGTTGAGGGCAGCAGCTTGACTTTGCAGACATCTGAGCAATAGTTCTGTTATTTACTTTTGCGATGAGCTCTCTGAGCTTGTTTGTTGCTGAAATGCTACTTTTTAAAATTTAGATGTTAGATTGAAAACTGTAGTTTTCAACATAGGCTTTGCTAGAACACTGTGATAGATTAACTGTAGAATTCTTTCTGTATGATTGGGGATATAACGGGCTTCACTAACCTTCCCTAGGCATTGAAACTTCCCCCAAATCTGATGGACCTAGAGTCAGAGAAGTCTGCTTTTGTACCTGCTGGGCCCCAAAGTTGGGCTTTTTTCTCTCTGTTCCATCTCTTTTGAAAATGTAAAATAAAACCAAAAATAGATAACTTTTTCTTCAGCCATTCCAGCATAGAGAACAAAACCTTACGGAAACAGGAATGTCAATTGTGTAATCATTGTTCTAATTAGGTAAATAGAAGTCCTTATATATGTGTTACAAGAATTTCCCCCACAACATCCTTTATGACAAGTTCAATGACAGTTTGCGTTTGGTGGTAAAGGATTTTCTCCATGGCCTGAATTAAGACCATTAGAAAGCAGCAGGCTGTGGTAGCAGTGACCATCTGCTGACTGTTCTTGTGGATCTTGTGTCCGGGGACATGGGGCGACGTGCCTCGTATGTGTTAGAGGGTGGAACGGATATGTTTGGCGCTGCATGGGATCTCGTGCCCCTCTTCTCTTGGATTCACATCCCCACCCAGGGCCCGCTTTTACTAAGTGTTCTGCCCTAGCTTGGTTCAAGGAGGTCATCCAACTGACTTTATCAAGTGGAATTGGGATATATTTGATATACTTTTGCCTAACAACATGGAAAAGGGTTTTCCTTTCCCTGCAAGCTACATCCTACTGCTTTGAACTTCCAAGTATGTCTAGTCACCTTTTAAAATGTAAACATTTTCAGAAAAATGAGGATTGCCTTCCTTGTATGCACTTTTTACCTTGACTACCTGAATTGCAAGGGATTTTTATATATTCCTATGTTCCAAAGTCAGCAACTCTCCTGTTGGTTCCTTATTGAATGTGCTACTATAAATTAAGTCTTTTGCAATTAAAATGAGGTTTGCCCACATCCAAGATGACCTTGTGACTTTGTCTGAGGACATTTCCCTACACATATGGCCAGGCAGATGCATCCAGTTCAGCCTAAGGAGTAGGCTTTTTTTGGGGGAGGGGGTGGGGATTTTTAATCTTTTATTTTAATTTTCAAGACGGTTAAAATATTGAAATGTTTAAGTGGATAACTATATTATTCATAAAATGACTGAGTGAAAACTAATACACTATGAGATGAAAAGTACTTGTCAGGGATTTTCAAGCTTTTGCTCAAGTAATTACTATGAAATAATTTCTAGAAATGAAGAACAATCTGTGAAGTATAAATTACCATTGGTGTGGGGGGAAAAAGCCAAACAGAAGTAGAAAAAGGTGTAGCCGGCGTACAAATGTTATCTACAGTGTATTTTTATATTTTTTATACTTGACCAGGTCTCTTATGTCCTTTTTCTGGAAAACTACTTTTAACTACCAAAGTGGTTATAAATGAAAAAGTGGCCAATAAAGTGACTACTATCCTCAGGGCTTTAAACCAGTTGGGATAACGTGGTAAGAGAAAAAGTTCAAGGTGTAAAGCTACCCCCATACCCATTATTACTGTGACTATCTATGGCTTCACTAAATCTTACAGAAATAAGGAAGGCAGACCATGAAAAGAGGAGCTGTACTGCTAGCTAAATTAAGGTAGTCTGGTTTGGCTGGACTACCTTCTGGTAGAGCAAAACCCCATCTGATCCCACCCAAGAAAGATAGGAAACTGGCTCCATAAGCCATCTGAGTAAAAGCTAATATGGGAATATAAGTTTTTGTCAGCAGCATGACCAGTGGTGGCGCAATGAAAGGGATTAGTCCTGCCAGAGTTACATATAATGCTGACTTCGGGCTGTCAGTTAGGTAAGTGATGGTGCTTGGTGGCCTGGCTGGAAGTGCTTGCTTCTGCTGCTTTTTAAAGCTGCAGGGGGATGTATGATAGCACTGTGTCTTGCTCATATACACTGGAAATGAGGAAAGCCAAGGCCTTAGAAATGGGGAAAAGTTGTGCTGGAGAGACATCTTGAGAGAAAGTGTATCTGTTCTGCTGGTTCTTAGTCCCACTGGGAAAGAGTACTTCAGCATCTTTGAAGATGCTTGAGAAAACTTCTGGATGAAGCGAAGCATACTGGCCCCTATTGAAAGTCTTTTTCAGGAAGATGCCAGGCAGTTCTGATTAACATATTGTTACAGCTAAGCGGGGGCACTGAATCAGGGTCACGTTTCCTTGGTGCCTCCCATCCCAACCTGCACCTGTGGCGACTTAGACTTGCCAGCAATTGCACGGAGAGTAGGAGTAGGCTTTATGGCTTGTTTTACACACAGTGTTTTTAATATCCCAGTCCTGATAAAATCAGCATCTTAGGCCAAGAGGAATGGGGGACAAACAGACTCGAGCTTCCAACATTCCTAACCATGCATTCAGCTGTTTTGCATATGGTTGCTTTATGTCCATCGTGTACTTTTAATAAGCAGTTAAGATTTTTGCTACATTCCAAGGGAGATTAAAATAGGAAGGAAGGGGGATTTTTATCCCAAAGAATCAGCTATTTCTTTTGGTGTATCTCATTGGCATTCTTTATAAACTCTACCTAAGTAATTCTGTTTCTTGAAGCTTTATGTGTAGAAGATTGACATAAAGTTAAACACATGGGTTGCTAGAAATGGAGAGGGCACCAGAGGCAGTTGCTCATGCCTATAATCCCAGCACCTTGGAAGAAGGGGAGACAGGAGGATCGCTGGAGCTCAGAAGTTAGAGAGCAGCCTGGGCAACATAGTGAGACTTCATCTCTGTGCAAAATTTAAAAATTAGCTGGGCACGATGGCATGTTCCTGTAGTCCCAGCTATTCAGGAGGCTGAGATGGGAGCATAACTTGAGCCCAGGAGGTTGAGGCTGCAGTGAACTGTGGCCATGATCATGCTGCTTGCACTTCAGCCTGAAGGACAGACTGAGACATTGTCTTGAAACAAAAAGAATAGAAAAGCCCTATCAGATAGTTTCATGATCCCTGGGGAAGGGACATAGGAAATCACAGTTAATTGCATGTTGTTCCCCATGATTTTATAGCTCTTTGCCTAATCATTTTTGCAGTATGAAAAGTGATACATGGTCAGGCCAGGCACAGTGGCTCATGCCTATAATTCCAACACTTTGGGAGGCCAGAGTGGGTGGATCATCTGAGGTCAGGTGTTCGAGACCAGCCTAGCTGGCCAGCATGGGAAAACCCCGTTTCTACTAAAGACACAAAAATTATCTGGGCATGGTGGTGCACACCTGTAATCTCAGCTACTTGGGAGGCTGAGGCAGGAGAATAATTTGAGCCCAGGAGGTGGAGATTGCAGTGAGCTGAGATTGCACCACTGCACTCCAGCCTGGGCAACAGAGCCAGACTCCATCTCAGGGGAAAAAAAAAAAAAATGATGCATGGTCAAATGGAAGGAAGTGCTGATTTTGAGTCACATAGGGTTCTTGGAGAGAAAACAAGACTGCTGATCTTGTTCATGCAGCACTCAGATAGCACCATAGACTGAGATATCCCTTCATTCTTAGAGATCCCATATAGTGCTGGTAATGCTGGCTTTTCCTGACTTGTTGCATAACTCAGGCTAAGGTCAAGAGCTGCCTCCATATTTACCTCTGCAGAGTAAGAAATTGTTCCCTTCTTGTCTCCACTATGGGAAGGTTGTGATGTTGGATTAAAATTACCCAGCAGAGCACATCACGTGCCTTAGCAGTTCACTGTATCTTTTTGTCTCATTGCTAATCCAGATAAATGCCTCACTTTTCAATGTATTTCAAATCCATTTTGATATCTAGCCTCTTTCTCCTATTTTGTTGTCCACAGAGAAACAAGCAGTTATTCCTGCAATTTTTCAAGTCTGTTTGCTGGGGTAGAAGGAAGAGGAAAACATACACACCCTTTGACTTAAATTGTAGTCTGTCCACCCTAGAAACAGCTTCCGTTGAACAAGCTAGTCAGATTTCCAGGATACCAAGTTATGTAAAAGAGGCTTAAGGCCAATAGTCCCTCTCCTTCCTGCACCCTCTTCCTACATGAATACTACATGCGGCAGCTCCTCCAGAGTCTGATATCCTTGTTCCTGCCCCCTTCCTTTCATCCTCAAGAATGCAAGAAATGGCCAGGTGCGGTGGCTCACACCTGTAATCTCAGCACTTTAGGAGGTCGAGGTGGGCGAATCATTTGAGGTCAGGAATTTGAGACCAGCCTGGCCAACATGGTGAAACCTGTCTCTACTAAAAATAGAAAAATTAGCTGGGCGTGGTAGCATGCACCTGCAATCCCAGCTACTCGGGAGGCTGAGGCATGAGAATCACTTGAGCCAAGGAGGCCGAGGTTGCAGTGAGCCAAGATTGCACCACTTCACTCCAGCCTGGGCTCGAAAAAATAGAAAGGAAAGGAGGGAGGGAGGGAAATAAACTTCCCCTACTCTGAGCCTTTTTGTCCCCTCCCCGTTTTTTATGAGAGAGAGAGAGGAGGAGGGGGATGGGGAGGGGGAGAGGGAGGAGGAAAGAAGAAAAGAGGAGAGAGAGAAAAGAAAGGGAGGAAGGGAGAGAGGGAGGGAGGAAGAAAGAAATTTCTCCTACTCCAAGCCTTTCCAAGCCTTTCCACCCCCTCCCTATTTTTTACTCTAGCCCTAAACATATTTGTGTAGTTTGACTGCTTAACCAAACCACATCTCATTCCATTTGTCTTTCCTCTACCCTCAGCTCATTAACCAACAATACTGATTACTAATGATCTCAATAGACCATCTGTATAAACTGTAACCATTAAAGTTTTCTCCATAGACGGATGTATTGTATTTGAAAGTATTCATCATTTGAGGAAAATCTTGCTGTGCGAAGTGAGCATTTTTTTGTGACAGAGGAAAACTAATGAGACTATAAAAACATGTACTTTCCCTCTTTGTTTTTTAGAGATGTGTTTAGGTTTTGCAGCCAGTCTGGAAACTGACTTAAGTATCATTAAACTGCATTGGTGCTGGTCATGTGGGCAGTCTGGGGTTCTGGAGGGGATAGGGCAGGTATCTTTGCCAAGGTGTTGAAAGAGCAACTCATGCAAAAGAACTGCCAGCAGAAAGTGCAGGCTAAGGCTTTTCAAGGCTCCCCCTTCAGACCTAACAAACACCAAAAATAGTGCCCATGGCCCATATAAAAGGGGCTTTTGGCAGCTCAGATACATGTTTTAAAAGCGAAGGAAAAAGGCATTACAAGGATGTCTCCACACCCATGGAATCACGTAAAGTGTTTCTGCACACTGGCCAAGTCTTCTGCTAAATGGCTCATAGTGTATGGAAACCAGCCAGATCTGCAACCTTCTGCCCAGAAGCCCATGGAGGTCTTCTGCTAACTAGAGTACCAAGACAGCAGGCGAGAAGCTGTCGGTTGGCCAACCCAGAAAAAGTTAGTCTTAGCACCATATACCCATCTATGTGACCCTTACCAGCAAGAGCAGCTGCTGCTGTAGAATGAAGAATTTGGCTTAAAACAGTACAACAGACTCAAGTTTTGTTTTATTCCACCTAAAACTTAGATATGCTTTAAAAAAAAAAAAAGCAACAACAAAAAAGTTTATTTAAACAACAAGATGCTTGGCTTGAAGGGAAAACGAAAACTAGGATTCTTTTTTTAGAGTGATTTATCCCTACTTAAAGACAGATTGCCCTACATATAACAGCTACATACAAGAAAGTTATAAAATTGTCATTGGTTTTACAATTAAAATTCTCCAGCTGAACAAGGTATGCAAGGATTTTTATGTTTTTGTTGTTGAAACAAGAGCAAAATAACTTGCAGGAATATAAAGAGTTGAATGAGCATGCCACAATGGAGAAAGGGTATTTTCACAGAAACAATATTTTTCCCCATCCCATTTCCACTTGATGTCAATCAAAAGATACCAGCTGTTTAGTTTTTAAAAAACACAACAGGTGGGGCGCAGTGTCTTATGCCCGTAATCCCCGCACTTTGGGAGGGGGGTGGATCACTTGAGCTCAGGAGTTCGAGACTAGCTTAGGCAACGTGACGAAACCTTGTCTCTACAGAAAGTACAAAAAAATTTAGCCGGTTATGGTGGGCAGCCTCTAGTCCCAGCTACTCAGGAGCCTGAGCTGGGAGAATTGCTTGAGCCTTGGAGGTGGAGGTTGCAGTGAGCTAAGATTGTGCCATTGCACTCCAGCCTGGGTGACAGAGTGAGACTCTGTCTCAAAAAGAAAAAAATGAACATGCTTGAGCACATGTAGCAATTACTTCATGTACAGTAAAGGAATGGGGAAGGGGGAAATGAAGGAATAGAGAAACCTATACCGTAGTAGTCAGGATGTGGTGGAACCACATTGCAGTTTCCTAATTGGGAATATAATCTTGGTCTCTAAGAACAGAGTTCTGGAGTAAAGAAGCAGGTTCCCTTTCCAGTAGACACCTCCTGTCTGCTGCTGCAACACATCAATTGTATCTTCATTCTCCTTTTCCAACTGTGCAAGTGTGTCTGTTTCATTGGTGCCTATCAAATTGGAGTCTGATCTGCCTCCTTGACAAACCCTGTCCTTCACAATAGGCTTCCATTAGTTTACTAAGGTGTATGCTTCTTTCCTTTTTGTTTTCTGTTTTTTGGAGTGTTTTTTTTTTTTTTTTTTGGAGACAGATTCTCTATCACCCAGGATGGAGTGCAGTGGCACGATCTCAGCTCATTGCAACCTCCACCTCCCAGGTTTAGGCGATTCTCGTGCCTCAGCCTTCCGAGTAGCTGGGATTACAGGCGCGTGCCACCACGCCTGGCTAATTTTTGTATTTTTAGTAGAGACGGGTTTTCGCCATGTTGGCCAGGCTTGTCTCGAACTCCTGGCCTCAAGTGAACTGCCCACTTTGGCCTTCCAAAGTGCTGGGATTACAGGCATGAGCAACCGCACCTGGCCTAGTTTACTAAGTGGTGTATGCCTCTTAAACTGCACCACAGGCCAAGTGCAGTGGTTTTTTTTTTTTTTTTTTTTGAGACAGAGTCTTGCCCTGTCACCCAGACTGGAGTGCAATAGCACGATCTCGGATCACTGCAACCTCCACCTCCCAGGTTCAAGCGATTCTCCTGCCTCGGCTTCCTGAGTAGCTGGGATTACAGGCACCTGCTATCACACCTGGCTAATTTTTGTATTTTTAGTAGAGACGGGGTTTCACCATGCTGGCCAGGCTGGTCTCGAACTGCCGACGTCAGGTGACCCGTCCGCCTCGGCCTCCCAAAGTGCTGGGATTACAGGCGTGAGCCACCACACCCAGCCCTGTCTTGACTCTTTCCTTGGGCTTTTTGTTGGCCATGGCCAGCATCTCCTCAGCTGCTGTTTCACAAAAGAGGTATCAGGTCTGCACCAAACCAGGAGCGGCAGAAGTAGATACAGTTTGTTTTGTTTTGTTTTTTTGAGCCAGAGTCTTGCTGTGTCTCCAGGCTGGTGTGCAGTGGCATGATCTCAGCTCACTGCAACCTCCGCCTCCCAGGTTCAAGCAATTCTCCTGCCTCAGCCTCCTGAGTAGCTGGGAGTACAGGCATGCGCCACCATGCCCAGCTAATTTTTGTATTTTTAGTAAAGACGAAGTTTCACTATGTTGGCCAGGATAGTCTTGATCTCTTGACCTCATGATCCACCAGCCTTGGCCTCCCAAAGTGCTGGGATTACAGTGAGCCCGGCCTTTTTTTTTTTTTTTTTAAGTCATTAAGTTGTGTAAGCACAACTTTTAATAAGATGGAAACCTTTTAACCCAGGAAATAAAAATTATATATCCCTTGATGTATGTCAACATGTAGCAGGTACATTTCTTCAATAGAGCAAAGATAGTTTTCTAAGGAACTGTGATTAAGGGTAGGATGCACATAGTTCACCAGCAGTGAGGGTTGGAGCTGCATTTCTCTAAGGAAAGGCTAGGATTGAGTGTGGCATCATCTTGGCTGCTACTTACTAGTCACAGGTCTGGGCTGCGGTGTCTCAGCCCCTGCTATCCAAGTGACACGTTCCAATTTCTGGGCTCCTAGATGAGGATGTCCAAGCTAGGCCTACTCAGGGGCAGATGACTCTTCACCTGTGCCTAAGGAAAGCCCTGGCTCTGGGAAGACAAGGAGCAATGGGTCTGCTGTCTGTGACCAGCAACAGCATAAAGGACCGTGTTGTCTCATGTGGCAGGGACACCCCTTGCACCCAGTGTGGTGGCCTTTGTGTGATATCCATTTTATTCACTTTAACTAAAGGAATGTATTTCTTTTCTTTTCTCTCTTTTTTTTTTTTTTTAATTCAGAAACAGGATCTCGCTAAATTGCCCAGGCTGATCTTGAACTCCTTGGCTCAAGTGATCCTCTGCCTCAGCCTGTTGGGATTATAGGCATGAGCCACCATACCTGGCCAAGGAATGTATTTCAAATTATTCTTTTTCTGTATTTTACTTTGCAGGGTGTTCCTTGACTTGTTTTTAACTGTAGGTCTTTATTAAATTTACCTTTCCTACATTTAGTTGCCTTCAGTAAATAATAATAGCAGCTCTAAATCCCAGTCTTCTCTATCTTGACAACCTGTTGACATTTCATATTCATGGTGTCCAAAATGGAAAATTGTCCTCCCTTTCCCCCAGATCTCCTTCTGTTGATTTAATGTGTCTCCGTTGGTGCCCTCCCCATCATTCCCGTCTTCCTGACTGAAGATCACAGGTCCTCTTCGCCTCACCCCTCTTTCTTTCCCTGTGGCTTCTACCCTTTTATGAGGTAGCATAACATTTACCATTTACCAAGCCCTTCCTGTATGCAGACATGCTTAGATATATTATTAACTCTATCCCCATTTTACAGGTGAGGAAACTGAGGGTTTTAGAGGTAAATAACTGGGCCAAAGTCATATAGTAAGTGGCAGAGGACTTGAATGCAGATTGAATACATCAAAGTAGGTAATGCATTTCTTTGAGACATCTAGAATTTCAGAATTCTGTACATATAACTTCTTGCTTCTTAACAATCATCAATTTCTACTAATATGAATTAATACATCCCAAGAAGGAAAGCAGGTTGTGCAAAGCTGTGTAAACTGTAAACTTGGAGTGGATCTTCAACTTGAAGTTCGTGTTACATAAGTAAAGCTGTCAGTTTCCCATTTAATTAGACTGGAAAATGCTCTGCAAATATCAACTTTTCATTGTTATAAAGAATGTATTCAGGCAGGAAGAGGGATCAACAGAGGTGGGCCTTTTAGAGTGGTTTTTTTTTTTTTTTTTTTTTTTTTTTTGAGACGGAGTCTCGCTCTGTCACCCAGGCTGGAGTGCAGTGGCGCAATCTCGGCTCACTGCAAGCTCCGCCTCCCGGGTTCACGCCATTCTCCTGCCTCAGCCTCTCCAAGTAGCTGGGACTACAGGCGCCCGCCAACACGCCCGGCTAATTTTTTTTGTAGTTTTAGTAGAGACGGGGTTTCACCGTGGTCTCGATCTCCTGACCTCGTGATCCGCCCGCCTCGGCCTCCCAAAGTGCTGGGATTACAAGCGTGAGCCACCGCGCCCGGCCGAGTGGTTGTTTTTAAGGGAGCAATTTCCTTTTGAGGAATTGTCCCTGCCCCTGCCCCAGAAAGCCAGTATCACTGTCTATTTTCACACCTATCCAATAGAGACAGAAAAGAGTAGTCACTTCCCATGGGAGTGTAAGCTTTTTTTTTTGCCCTGTTGAAGTTAATGCATTGTATCATCTGCGTCCCTGAGAGTTAAACCTCCTTAAACATCTTAATAGAAAATCCAGGTATGAGCTGGGCATCAAGACACATTGCAAACTCGCAGGTTTTAATAAAATTACGTAAGTAATGGATTTCAAGAAAGAACTGAAAATAAAGCCAATAACTCATCCTTTTGGTCTCCATCTGAAAATGACTTCCTTCTAGAAGCCTATGGCCTACTAATCTGAGTGGCATTTTTTTTTTTTTTTTTTTTTGAGATGGAGTCTCTCGCTCTGTCACCCAGGTTGGAGTGCAGTGGCATGATCTCGGCTCACTGCAACCTCTGCCTCCCTGGTTCAAGTGATCCTCCCACCTCAGCCTCCTGAGTAGCTGGGACCACAGGTGTGCACCACCACGCCCAGCTAATTTTTGTATTTTTAGTAGAGATGGGGTGTTGCCATGTTGGCCAGGCTGGTCTTGAACTCCTGGCCTCAAGTGATCCAATCCCCTTGGCCTCCCAAAGTGCTGGGATTACAGGCATGAGCCACCGCACCTGGCCCTAGGTGGCATTCATTTTATGTTCTTCCATGGCATCCTCAGCATCCCCAGTCAAGGTATATCTTCCGCTCTATGGTTACTGCTTTTCTTGTCAATAGTCCCCCAGTAGATTATAAACTCATAGAGGGTCTATGTGTTACTTATCGCTCTGTTCGTGTATGGCACATGTCTGGCAGATAGAAGGAACTCAAAATATATTTACTAGAATAAAATAAAATAAGTACATAAGGAAAATTAAAGCCAGCTGTAATCCCATCCCAGTGACTGCAACAAATTTTTAAAAGCAACTTAGTGGAGCTCAAGTTCCACAGAGACAATTTAGAAGAGGCCACTAGAAAAAAATTCCATTCCACCAGGCGTGGTGGCTCACACCTATGATACCAGCACTTTGGGAGGCCGAGGTGGGCAGATCATTTGAGGCCAGGAGTTCGAGACCAGCCTGGCCAACATGGCGAAACCCTGTCTCTACTAAAAATACAAAAATTAGCCAGGTGTGGTGGCACATGCCTGTGGTCCCAGCTACTCGGGTGGCTGAGGTGGGAGAATCACCTGAGCCTGAAAGGTTGACGCTGCAGTGAGTCACGATTACACCACTGCACTCTAGCCTGGACAACAGAGTGAGACCCTGTCTCAAAAAAAAAAAAAAAAAAAAAGAAAGAAAAGGAAAAGAAAGAAAAAAGAAAAGCAAAAAAGGAAAAGAAAACAAAAAAGAAAGAAAAAGAAAAAAATTCATTCATTCCTATAGATGATGCAAGGAGACCATGGGAAGGTCACTGCTCCAGCAACCCCGCCAAAGCCACAGCTGGAGTAGTGTGCACTGGGCTGGGGGGCTTTTAGGGGAGTGTCGACTTTTAGAAGAAAGTTGTAAAGGTGATAACAGCAACACAGTAATAAAAGGATTGCTTTCCGAAGAAAGATTAAAGGCCCGCTAAGATGAGAGGCTACCTGTCTGCCTAAATTTGAAATCAAAAGGAAACCAGCATTCTTAGTTCTTACTATTCTTGTGATCAAGTCCCATTCAGGTGAGCTTAATTCAGCTGGAATCTGAATACAAAATTAAATTGCTAGAAGTGTCTCCTCTTAGGAACTTTCTCTTTTCCCTTTCCTAGTAAATCACTGTTAAAGTTAAAGCAATAAATGACCAAATCTAAGACCTTGGTGGAACCCTGAGATCTTGGATAAATGGGGGGAAATTCTCAACAGCTACTATGCAACTTAAAGATAGTGACCTGTTCACCTACTTCCTGGTCACTTCAGATTTAAATGAAATCCCTGTAAGACCATGCATGATAAACCTTGTTTGTCTTTCATCCTTTATAAGAAGATCGCAAAATTCCAATAGTAAAAGCAATGTAAATTCCCCTGTGGCAGGTACCGTAGACTCAAACACCGCAGGCAATTTCTGCAGTGGAAATGAATTTTTTTTTTCTTCAGATACTGTCTCACACTGTCACCCAGGGGAGAGTGGCATGATCACGGCTCACGGCAGCCTCAAACTCCTTGGCTCAAGTGATCCTCCCACGTCAGCCTCTCTGAGTAACTGGGATTACAGACATGCGCCACCATGCCTGGCTAATTTTTTTTTAATGTTTTGTAGAGACAGGGGTCTTGTTATATTGCCCAGGCTGGTCTCTAACTCCTGGCCTTAAGCAATCCTTCCACCTCAACCTTCCAAAGCACTCAGATTACAGGTATGAGTCACTGCAACTGGCCTTCAAACTTTGTTCTTTTTCTTTCAAGATTATTTTGGCTACTCTGAATCCCTTAAATTGCCATATGAACTTTAGCATCAACCTGTCAGTTTCTGCAAGGAAGCCTCTGTGATTTCAATAGGAATTATGTTGAATCTGTAGGTCAATTTGGGGATATTGCCATTTTATTACGTCTTCCAATCCATGAATATGGAATGTCTTTCCATTTTAGATCTTCTGTAATTTCAATAATGTTTGCAGCTTTTAGAGTATAGAGTTTGCACTTCATTTGCTGAATTTCTTTTCTTTTTTTTTTTTTTTTTTCTCTTTTTTGAGACGGAGTCTCACTCGGTTGCCCAGGTTGGAGTGCAATGACACGATCTTGACTCATTGCAACCTCTGCCTTCCAGGCTCAAGTGATTCTCCTGCCTCAGCCTCCTGAGTAGCTGGGACTGCTGGCTTGTGCCACCAAGCCAGGCTAATTTTGTATTGTTAATAGAGACAGGGTTTTACCATGTTGGCCAGGCTGGTCTCGAACTCCTGACCTCAAGTGATTCACCCACCTCGGCATCTAAAGTATTGGGATTACAGGTGTGAGCCACCATACTCGGCCTATTTTTGTTATTCTTGAATCCCCATTTATTGAGCTCTGTCAGTGTGCTGGGGGATTTTATAGAATAGATGCACATAGACATTGCCCAAGTGTCTGGCAAACTGATTTAACACCAGGCATCCCATACAGACATAGACTCGTTAATATCCTTGAGAGAAGGTAGTTAGTTGAGTGTCACAATGATGAGGCTATCCGCTTCTAATAGCCGACCACTTTGTGCCAATTTCTAGGTTTAGGAATGAAAGCAGCAGCAATCTGTGTTGCTGAGCGATGCTTCCATAAATAGCAGGTCCATCCTCCATTTCCAAAGTGAAACATAGTCTGCAGGTAGACAGGCAGTGTTTCAGCTTTGTCAGTATCCAAGAAAACAAATCATATTTGTACTCACTTGCCTACGCATTAAGGCTCCCCACTTTATAGAGATGGGGTCTTGCTGTGTTGCCCAAGCCAGGCTCACACTCCTGGGCTCAAGGGATCCTCTGTCTCAGCTTCTCAAGTAGCTGGGACTACAGCCAACTGCGACTGCCTATTATCTCTCTTTTTTTTTTTTTTTTTTTGAGACAGAGTCTTGCTCTTTCACCCAGGCTGGAGCTCAGTGGCGCGATCTCGGCTCACTGCAACCTCCGCCTCCCGGGTTCATGCCATTCTCCTGCCTCAGCCTCCTGAGTAGCTGGGACTACAGGCGCCCGCCACCACGCCCGGCTAATTTTTTGTATTTTTAGTAGAGACGGGGTTTCACCGTGTTAGCCAGGATGGTCTTGATCTCCTGACCTTGTGATCCACCCGCCTTGGCCTCCCAAAGTGCTGGGATTACAGGTGTGAGCCACCACGCCCGGCCTATCTCTCTCTTTTTTAAAATCTGAGACAGGGTCTTGCTCTGTTGCTTAGGCTGGAGTCTGGAGTGCAGTGGTGCAATCACAGCTCATGGCAGCCTCGACCTCCCCAGCTCAAGTGATCCTCCCATCTCAGCCTCCCAAATTGCTGGGACTACAGGCACATGCCACCACATCCAGCTAATTTTTAAATTTTTTGCAGAGATGGGGTCTCACTGTGTTGCTCAGGCTGGTCTCGAACTCCTGAGCTCAAGTGATCCTCTTGCCTAGGTCTCCTAAAGGGCTGACATGTTAGGCATGAGCCACTGTGCCAAGCCTTATCTCATCTTTGATAGGAAGCTGCATCAATCTGATTCCACAAAACTGTAAGGCTCTAAAATCCTGGTTAGAGCCAGTGTAACCCAGTCCCTTCTACAGCATGGCATAGGGCAAGATCTATAAATAAGCAAAAGGCCCAGTCCCTGTCGTCAGGAGCTCATGGTCCAAGTCAAAATCACATAAAAACATTTGAGTCCCCTTTGAAATGAGTATTGTTTTCTTGAACAAATTTTCAACTTGCTGTAGTTTTTTCCTGATCGCTTTCATCCTGTCTTTCCAAGATGGGATATGTTTATTTAGAAATTACTTCACCTGGGACAGCTGCTTCTCTCTTTTGCTCAGGCCCGTAGCGCTGGCAGGATGGGCGAGTGTCGTGGACTTCGTACTGCTAGGAGGCTCTGTAGTCACCGACAAGATCAGAAGTGGCATGATAAACAGTACAAGAAAGCCCATTTGGGCACAGCCCTGAAGGCCAACCCTTTTGGAGGTGCTTCTCACGCAAAACGAATTGTGCTGGAAAAAGTAGGAGTTGAAGCCAAAAAGCCAAATTCTGCCATTAGGAAGAGTGTCAGGGTCCAATGGATCAAGGATGGCAAGAAAATCACAGCCTTTGTACTCAGTGATGGTTGCTTGAAACTTATTGAGGAAAACCATAAAGTTCTGGTTGCTGGATTTGGTCAAAAAGGTCATGCTGTTGGTGATATTTCTAGAGTTCGCTTTCAGGTTGTCAAAGTAGCCTATGTTTCTTGGCCCTACCCAAAGGCAAGAAGGAAAGACCAAGATCATAAATTTTAATGGTGAAAACACTGTAGTAATAAATGTTCATATGCCAAAAAAAAAAAAGAAAGAAATTATGTCACCTGGGACAATGGTGCCATCAGTCAGCCTGTCCTCAAAGGAACCCTCTGGACATGGACCCAGCTGTCCATGTAGATGGGGTATCCCAAAGGGAGCTCTGCCCTGCCTACAGGGTTCCCTTCCCTGGGCTGGAGTCCAAGCTCATCCACTACCTTGCAACATTCCCTTAACCCTGCATCTCCAGCTCCAACAAATGGGCAGCTGGCCGGATATGATGTTTCCTCTCCTGGCCTTCTACTTGAGGGAGACAGGGAGGAGCTCTAATAGTTTACATGGGACTCAAACACTGTCTGTCACCTAGGGAAACAGGGCACGTGAGATGACATTGCAATTTTACATGTCTCCTCATGAATTCAGTAGAGCTTTATTTTAGGTTTATAGGTCCGTGAGGCAACCTGTCTGTTCTTCAGTTTCCTTATACTGTACTCTGATCCCCTTTGGATTTGACAGTCTCATTTCAATCTGCCCTCTAGGCCAGATAGCTAGGTCTCAAGTAAGAAGGATTCTAATGCAAAACAAAAAGTTCTAATGTTTACAAGGAGCAAAGGGATGCTTATGTTTAAAGTCTATATTCGAGGCTGTTCACGAGTGTGAGGCCTGGGTCAAATGACTCCCCCAGCCCAAATCCTTACTCAACAATTGACTACGTGGAGATAGAGAACTGAGAGTTGGTCCCAAGTATAGCTACTCAGGTTGTGATTAGTTTAAACAGATACCAATTCCAGTTAACTCGTGAGCTCTTAGGAGTTTTCAGATAATACATACCTCATTTTTGTCTGCTTACATGAGTGCCCACATAGGAACTGAACATCTTTTTTTTTTTTTTTTGGGACAGAGTCTCACTGTCACCCAGTCTGGAGTGCAGTGGTGCAATCTCGGCTCATTGCAACTTCCGCCTCCCATGTTTAAGTGATTCTCCAGCCTCAGGCTCCCGAGTAGCTGAGATTACAGGCGTGTGCCACTACACCCAGCTAATTTTTGTATTATTATTGTTATTATTAATTTTTATTTTTATTTTTTGAGATGGACTCTAGCTTTGTTGCTCAGGCTGGAGGGCAGTGGCACAATCTCAGCTCACTGCAACCTCCGCCTCCCAGGTTCAAGCAATTCTCCTGAGTAGCTGGGATTATAGGCTCCCACTATCACACCCGGCTACCTTTTGTATTTTTAGTAGAGACGGGGTTTCACCATGTTGACCAGGCTGGTCTAGAACTCCTGACCTCAAGTGATCTGTTCGCCTCAGCCTCCCAAAGTGCTGGGATTACAGGTGTGAGACATCGCCCAGTCCCAGAACTAAAAATCTTAACCCCACACTTCTGAATAAGGTTCTCTGTACATCTAGCACATGGCAGGACTTCTAGCAGAAAAGGCAATTTTGGCCTTTTCCTAACCTATAGTCTTAATTATCAACTTGCAATTGATCCTGAAGGTAACCCAGAAATCATGTCATTGTTTGTTCTGACTTTATATTTCAGGACATTGAACTTGCTTTTCCTTCATTTTTTTCTGGCAGACCTGAAGATCATCCCACAAGGTAGAACAACTCATTTGACCTATTTGACTTGGCCCCAAGTGTAATTTGTACATAGATTAACTATTCTGAAGAATTCCAATAGAACTCCCTGGGGGGAAAACACTCATTTTAATTGGCATACACCAAAGTCACTGGAATCAGTTACTAAATTACAATTTCCTTACAATTTGGAAGGGTTTGGGGATTGTTATTGTTTTCCTGGTAAATTACTGGATCACACTGGTGTCTTGGAATAAGTCAACACATTTTAAATTTAAGTTTCCATAAACCGTAGCTCAACTTCCCAAGTTCCTAGGGGATTTTCACTGGCCCAGACTCAAGAAGAATTTTCTTCTATGGGATCCAAGACTTCAGAGACCAAACATTTCCTGAAGACTTTCCTCTGCTTTCTGACCTCCATCTACCTCCTCCCAAAGACATAACAAAAAAACTATTTCTGATCAGTGCAGGCAGCCAAGAGTGCCCAGTGGGCTTAAGGTACTGGGTAAAGGAACAGGAATCCACAATTCTTTCTTGGTGTTAAGGTATCATTGACTTGCCTGATGGCTCGAGTATGTTAACCCCTTGCTTCATGGCTGGAATTTTAATTACCCCTCCTGGAGCTTTTCTGAAGAATTGATTTTGAACGTGGCGTTTATTCATATTTCAGAAATCAACTCTATCATCAAATAGGAGTGATGGTTAATTACAAAACAAAGTCCGCCCAAAGCACAAATTATCAGACTGTGGCACATCCAGAGGTTTTGAAACTAGTTAGTGCTGCTGCCTCTGCTGGTAGCTTGTTAAAACCTGAACCGGGGCCTGGCGCAGTGGCTCACGCCTGTAATCCCAGCACTTTGGGAGGCCGAGGCGGGCGGATCACGAGGTCAGGAGATCGAGACCATCCTGGCTAACGCGGTGAAACCCCGTCTCTACTAAAAATACAAAAAAAATTAGCCGGCTGTGGTGGCAAGGCGCCTGTAGTACCAGCTACTCTGAAGCAGGAGAATGGCGTGAACCCGGGAGGCAGAGCTTGCAGTGAGCCGAGATCGCGCCACTGCACTCCAGCCTGGGCGACTCCGTCTCAAAAAAAACAAAACAAAAAAAACCTGAACTGGGTGCGTTGGTTAGTGGTTTGGGAACAGAATTTTGGAGCTTTATAGGAGATATCCCGGTCTGTTATACATCCACTCACCCCAGCCTCCAGGAAATGGGGAGCTGGTAGAGTGGGGTGCCGGCCACTTCGACTGTCGCTGGCCAATCCTGTCTTCTGCATCCCTCCAAGGCTCCATGGGGACATCCAAGGTGAGGTTCCTCCATTTTGCAAAGTTGCAAATGTCTCTGCTCATAATTTCAAAAGTCTTGTCTGAACTAGACTTTCCCTGCTCCCTCGGGGTAGGATTTTTGTCTCCTCTCCATCCTGGCATCTTTACCTCCTCCCCACCCCGAGGCCTGGTCCCCAGCCAGTGGACGCTCTGTTAATATGAACTGGCACTGGTGGGGTGCTCTGGGCACTGGCAAGACAGCTCTTGGCGCTTGTCATCAATTAGCCCAATTCTCACCACTTTTTTCTCCATCCCCGCGTCAGTGGGTGCGTCCCGCAGATCATGACCCCAAGTTCTAGATATAAGATTCCTGCCATGTCTCCTTTCCCCCAGAAGACCCCTCCCCGCACTCCCACCCCGACAGGCCCCTAAAGCTGCCTGTGTTCTGTGCCTGCGGCTCCGGACCCCTGGAGTCTGATGCCCGCCTGGGCTCAGGCACGGACAGAGTGGAGCCAGGTGGCAGCAGGCAGGGTGCGCCGCCAGAGTGCCCAGCTCCCCGGGCTGCCCACAGGGTGGGGCCACCCTCGCCTCCGCTCCCTCTCCACGCCTTCCCTATCCCCAAAGAGGACACCCCTCCTTCCGCCCGGCCCGCTCCCCACCCTCGCCGCGGCACCGCCTCCCCAGCCGCCCGCCCGCTCTTGCCCAGCGCCTCCCAGGCAGCCAGCGAGCGAAGGGAGCGCTCTGGGATGGGACTTGGAGCAAGCGGCGGCGGCGGAGACAGAGGCAGAGGCAGAGGCAGAGGCTGGGGCTCCGTCCTCGCCTCCCACGAGCGATCCCCGAGGAGAGCTGCGGCCCTCAGCGAGGCGAAGAGGCCGACGAGGAAGACCCGGGTGGCTGCGCCCCTGCCTCGCTTCCCAGGCGCCGGCGGCTGCAGGTGAGCGCGGCGCGCTTTCCCCCGGCTCTGCGCGGCCGGGCGGCCTCGAGGTGCAGGCGGACCGACCCACCGACAGACATACCGAGCCTGGGCTGCCCGACGCGCAGGCGCCCTCCCCAGGCCCGCACTGCAGCCCCCAGCGCCCCGGCGCCGCCTCCGAGGCGCCTTCGACCCCTCCGAGGACAGCGGGAGAGGGAGGGCGGCGCTGCCAGACCCCTCGGCGGGAGAAGTCCCGCCACCCCGGCCGGGAGAGCTGGGCGCGCTCCCTGCGCAGGACGAGCCGCTCCGCAGCCGCCCCGGAGTGCCCCGTGGGGGCGCTGTGGCCCGCAGAGGGGACGCCCAGACCCCGGCCACCGCGACCCAGGGAAAGGGAGACCTGTTGAGCGGGTATGCGGGGTGGTTCCTATTCCACGGACAGCTGATGGCTCCCTCTTCCGTCTTCGGAACCTGGTATTTTCATGCTCGTATCATCTGGATTCTGTTCTTGGGTCTCTATAGCAGCTAAACCTCTAGCTTCCCTACATTGTGGAAGAGGGAGAGAAAGGGGAAGGCATTTTGTGGTAGTTGCTAGAAACCCCAGAACAGTTTGGAGCCGTTTGGGGAGAGGACAGAGAAATGGGGACTGTCCCTGGTAGGGTCTCCAGGACTGGGGGCACAGGAAGGTGCTCTCCTCAGGGACACTCGCGCCCACCCTGAACAAACCCAATTGACCAAGTTTCAATTTGTCATAAATCAGGAAGCCACAATGCATCCGCACCAAGCACACTTACAATCAGCCTTTAAGGAATGGGGCAGTCAAGAGACTTCAGGGACCCGTGGTCGAGAGCAGAGACTGAGGTCAGCCTGCTTGGGTTTCGACCCCAGCTGTGAAGTTTACAGGGTTGATAACTTGAAGGTACCTAAGTATGCCGCAGTTTCCTCATCTGTCTAATGAGGATGGTAATACTCACAGAGCTGTGAGCACTAAAGGAGATATGGCGGCCGGGCGCGGTGGCTCACGCCTGTCATGCCAGCACTCTGGGAAGCCTGGGTGGGCGGATCACCTGAGGTCAGGAGTTCGAGACCAGCCTGACCAAAATGGAGAAACCCCGTCTCTACTAAAAATATAAAATTAGCCAGACTTGGTGGCGCATGCCTGTAATCCCAGCTACTCGGGAGGTTGAGGCAGGAGAATCGCTTGAACCCAGGAGGCGGAGATTGCAGTGAGCCGAGATCGTGCCATTGCACTCCAGCCTGGGCAACAAGAGCTAAACTCCGTCTCAAAAGAAAAAAAAAGATATGGCAAGTAAAGTCCTTAGAACATTTCCAGGAGCATTCTAAGATTAGGTGAGCTCCATGGCTTGTCTTTGCAGAAATAGCAAGGAGCTGCTATGAACAGTGAATGCACCTCTTCCCCAGTTCAGAAAGAGAGGCTCTCCATGGGTACGTGAGGGTGGCAGATAAGCCACGTGTATTCAACTGGTATTTCCATGCAGGAGTCCACACTGGCGCAGTTCTCCCTGCTTGCTTCCAAAGGGACAACCTCATAAAACCATGTCAAAATACCAAGATGGGTTTATGGCCGGGAATGTTTCCTCTCAGCCCCTGAAACTTGGCGCTTAGAAGCCTCTGTGGAGAATGAGATACTTGTGGCTCTTCACCTTGCATTTTCCTATCTGTCCACACTTTTTACTTTTATTTCTGCCAATAGAATTCAATCTCAGGCCCCCAAGTTACCAGGACACTGTCTTCTATAAATCGGGGCTCTGGGGTTTCTTGTTCCCAGGCAACCCAGGGCCACCAAGGCCTGAGCTTGCCTGTTGGAGGTGTCAGAGCAGAGTCCAAATCTGAAACACCTTCTAGCAGCTGTTATGCCCTAAGCTCTTATCAGCGAGTGCCATATGTCCTTGTTTAGCAAAAGGTAGTTAAAAGTGTGGCCTGAGATTTAAAGAAAAGGAGAGATGTTTGCTCTTTGAAATAAGACAGCCATTGGAGGTTCTGGAAAAATAATTCTACAGTTTATCTAGAAACCGTTCTGACTGGCACCTAAGAGAGGGCAAGGAGTGAGGTGGGGAGACGAAAAGGGGGAGAGACAGGCTTAGGCCTCAGGAAAAGCAGGCTGAAGAGGGTGTGATGGGTGTAACACTGGCCTGAGCAAGGTGTTGGGTGTGAGGCTGGACTAGCAGTGGGAGAGGTGAGTGGTTTAAGACCAGTCAAGTTGGCAGAGAGCCTCTAGTGCTGCCCCTGGCACTCGCTGCCCTCTGATCTGTAGCACATGCAGGAGCGTCCCTTCCAGGGATTCCCCGTCTTCTAGGGAAGCTATGGAGGACTCCCCTGTTTAAAGCATATGGCAAGATAACTCAGGAGGGCCAGGGAAAGAGGGAGGCTGAGCATATGCCAAGGGGAGAATGGGGAATGTCATTGCTGTTGCTAGTGAATGGTGCCAGGGAGGTCCTTCCAAGGGACAACTTGCCACTTGGAGCTTCAGCCCAGGGGGCCATCCTTGAACCCTGCCATGTGGCTCAGCAGACAGCCACCACAGCCTGAAGGGGGCTCAGATGGAATGGCAGGGCTGGGCTGTTGTCAGTCATTGGTGGTAATGACTATGACAGTGGCTTTGACATGGATGAGATGGAGTTGGGGTACAACCCAAAGCACACTGCTCTTGGTGCCCGAAGGACCTGGGTTGCAGTTCAAGCCCCTCATACCTGCAAAGATTTTGGAAAGTTACTTAGACTCTCTGTGCCTGACATCTGTTTCTTCATCTGTAAACGAAGAATAAGATTTTTTGGGAGAATTAAATTAGTTAACACGTGTTCAGTGCCTAGCTCAGAATAAATGCTCAATATTTGTTAGCTATACTTACTATTATTGTCTGAGCCTCGGTTATATCATCTGTCAAATGGGCATGATACTATGTCATAGGGTTGTTGTAAGGGTTAAATGAAATAATTAATGTGAATTTATCCAACAGTGTGTGAAGGGTGTAAAGTACTCAAAGTGAGTCAATTGAAATGGAAAATTTCACAAAATACCTGCATGTAAAAATCAGTGGCTGAGCAGGTGGATTAGCTAACATTTTTGGAAAGTTATTCTAAAAGTACTGTCAGAGGAACGTTTATCTACTTATGGAAAGTGGGGCTCACTGCCCATGGGGATACCGTGTAGTTATTTTACGTTGTTGTATTAGTTGCCTATTGCTGCTATAACAAATTTCACAAACATAGTGGCTTAAAACAACCCAAAGTTGTTATCTTGCGGTTCTGAAGTTCAGAACTCTGAAATGGGTTTCATAGAGCTAAAATCAAGGTGTCAGCAGGGCTCTGTGGTTCCTTTGGTAGGCTCTTGGGAAAATGTCTTTCACTTTCTGACTTCTAAAACCTGATAGCATTTCTTGGCTCCTGGTTCCTTCTTCCATCCTCAAAGCCAGTAACAGCATCTTCCGACCCTCCTCCCCATCCGGACTCTCCTGTCTCCCTGTTACAAAACCATACGTAGAAAATCTGGGCCGGGCGCGGTGGCTCACGCTTGTAATCCCAGCACTTTGGGAGGCCGAGGCGGGCGGATCACGAGGTCAGGAGATGGAGACCACGGTGAAACCCCGTCTCTACTAAAAATAGAAAAAATTAGCCGGGCGTGGTGGCGGGCGCATGTAGTCCCAGCTACTCGGAGAGGCTGAGGCAGGAGAATGGCGTGAACCTGGGAGGCGGAGCTTGCAGTGAGCCGAGATCGTGCCACTGCACTCCAGCCTGGGCGACAGAGCGAGACTGTCTCAAAAAAAAAAAAGAAAAGAAAGAAAAGAAAATCTGGGCTAATCACCGCATCTCAGAATTCCTAAGTCAGGCCGGGCCCGGTGGCTCACGCTTGTAATCCCAGCACTTTGGGAGGCCGAGGCGGGCGGATCATGAGGTCAGGAGATCGAGACCACGGTGAAACCGCGTCTCTACTAAAAATACAAAAAAATTAGCCAGGCATGGTGGCGGGCGCCTGTCGTCCCAGCTACTCGGAGAGGCTGAGGCAGGAGAATGGCGTGAACCCGGGAGGCGGAGCTTGCAGTGAGCCGAGATTGCGCCACTGCACTCCAGCCTGGGCGACAGAGCGAGACTCCGTCTCAAAAAAAAAAAAAAAAAAAAAAAAAAAAAGAATTCCTAAGTCAATCACATCTCCAAAGTCCCCCCGTTTTTTTTTTTCAAGACAGAGTCTCGTTCTATCGCCCAGGCTAGAGTACAATGGCGTGATCTCGGCTCATTGCAGTCTCCGCCTCCCAGGTTCAAGTGTTCTCTTGCTTCAGCCTCCCAAATAGATGGGATTACAGCCATGAACTACCACGCCTGGCTAATTTTTTATGTTTTTAGTAGAGGTGGGGTTTCACCGTATTGGCCACACTGGTTTGGAACTCCTAACCTTAGGTGATCCGCCCACTCTGGCCTCCCAAAGTCCTAGGATTACAGGCGTGAGCCACTGCACCCGGCCCAAAGTCCCTTTTGCCATGTAAGGCAACACAGTTTGGGGATTAGGCCATAGACATCTTTGGCATATTATTCTATCTGCCAGAAATATTAGAGTATTAGATTGGGCATGATGGTAAGAAAAACTATTTAGAAAAAAGAAAGAAATATTAGAGTATTAGAGAAAATGATCTAAATCAAAGAGTTTTAGCTCACTTCTGTTTAGGGCTTCTCCCTGTACCCTCCCAGTTGAGTTTGTTTTCACATGTCTTTTTTTTCTTTTTTTTTTTTTTTTTTTTCCCCAAGACAGAGTTTCTCTGTGTTGCCCAGGCTGGAGTGCAGTGGCACAATCTCTGCTCACTGCAACCTCTGCCTCCTAGGTTCAGGCAATCCTCCTACCTCAGCCTCCCAAGTTGCAACACCATGCCCGGCTAATTTTTGTATGTTTAGTAGAGATAGGGTTTCACCGTGTTGGCCAGGCTAGTCTCAAACTCTGACCTCATGATCTACCTGACTCAGCCTCCCAAAGTGCTGAGTTTACAGGTGTGAGCCACCATGCTCGGCTGTTTTCACATGTCTTAAAGACCAAAAGCTCAAGACCAGAGGGGTCAAGGCTAAGGATCAAATCTCCGTTTGTCAGCCCAGAGCTTCTTGAAACTCAGTTCAGAAGTGGCTCCTTCCTGTCCTTTTTGGGCTTTCTCCCTCCCCTTGAGTAACCTTCAAATTTGTTTGTTTTTTAGATTTTTGTAAAAAGTTTTTTTTACAGAGACGGGGTCTCGCCATGTTGTCCAGGCTGGTCTCGAACTCCTGAGTTCAAGTGATCCTCTTGCCTCAGCCTCTCAAAGTGCTGAGATTACAGGCGTGAGCCACCACACCTGGCCAGTAACCCTCAACTTTGGCCCTTAGAACAGTCTCTGTTGCCCCATCAACAGCATTTGCTGACTTTTCTAGCTGCTTCTCCTCCTCCATTTCTAGTGAAATAGAAAAAACGCCCCCATGTCCAGAGCAAGATCTCTGTGAAGCAAATCACTCTAGTGACGTTTGACCTCCCTGAGATTCCCAGACGGTGTCTGTACTAGTTTCCTATTGCTGCTGTAACAAGTTAGCACAAACTTAGTGACTTAAAACACAGATTTATTATCTTACAGTTCTGGAGGCCACAATTCTGAAATGGTTCTCATGGGGCTAAAAATCCAGGTGTCAGCAGGGAGAATTTGTTCCCCTGCCTTTTCCAACTTCCAGAGGCTGCGCACATTGCTTGGTTTGCTTCCATCTTCAAAGCCAGCAATGTCAGGCTGCATCTTTCTCTCACTGCCACCCCTCAGATCTCTCTTCTGCTTCCTCTTCTTCTTCTTTTTTTTTTTTTTTTTTTTTGAGACAAGGTTTTGCCCTGTCGCCCGGGCTGTCGTGCAGTGGTGCGATCGCGGCTCGCTGAAGCCTCAGTCTCCCGGGTTTAAGTGACCCTCTTACTTAGGCTCCCAAGTAGCTGGGACTACAAGGATGTGCCACCATGTCTGGCTAAATTTTTTTTAAATTTTCATTTTTTGTAGAGACAGGGTCTCTCTATCTTGCCCAGGCTGATCTTCAACTCCTGGGCTCAAGCAATCCTTCTGCCTTGGTTTCCCAAAGTGCTGGGATTACAGGCATGAGCCACCATGCCCTGACCTCTTCTACTTTTTTTTTTTGAGACGGAGTCTTGCTCTGTTGCCCAGGCTGGAATGCAGTGGTGTGATCTCGGCTCACTGCACCCTCTGGCTCCTGGGTTCAAGCGATTCTCCTGCTTCAGCCTCCTGAGTAGCTGGGATTACAGGCATGAGCCACCATGCCTGGCTAATTTTTCTATTTTTAGTAGAGATGGGGTTTCACCATGTTAGTCAGGCTGGTCTTGAACTTTTGACCTTGGGATCTGTCTGCCTCGGCCTCCCAAAGTGCTGGGATTGCAGGCGTGAGCCACCGCCCCCAGCCCCTCTTCTACTTTTGAGGACGCTTGTGATTACATTGGCCCACCTAGGTAATCCAGGATCATCTCCCCCTTTTTAAGGTCATCTGATTAGCAACCTTAATTCCCTTTGCTATCTAAGATCACATATTCCCAGCTTCTGGGAATTATGATGTAGACATCTTTGGAGGGCAATTATTCTGCCTGCCACAGGACCTGAGAAGGAGCTCCAAATAGTGACCGCCTGGGCTGCCTCATTCTTAATAACCACCCCCTTCCAGGATGTGCACAATGGCCCACTCAAGAGAGAACACCTGTTAAACTCTTCAAAATTTCTGCTGCAGCTCTCAGGTCTCTCGGTCCCTCTGTTGGTGGAAGGACCTGAGGGCAATAGAGCCTGGAACTGCACACTTTATTTGTTAAGTTAATTTTTTTCTTTTAAATCAGAGGAACATATAAAAAGGTGCACAAATCATGAGGGAAATCTCAATGGAGTTTTACAGGTGAGCACTCTCCACTGTCATGTAACTGCCCGCAAGATCTGCACCCATAGCCCCCTTTGGACCCCAAATAAATTATCATCTTCCCCTAAGGCAACTACTATTTTACCGTCTATCACCATAGGTTAATTTTGTCTGCTTTGTCTTACTTTATTTTTTATTTTTATTTTGCTCTCTGGATCTGTGTAGAGTATTTGCCTGTTTTTTTTTTTTTTTTGAGATGAAGTCTCGCTCTATTTCCCAGGCTGGAGTGCAGTGGCATGATCTCGGCTCACTGCAAGTTCTGCCTCCCGGGTTCACACCATTCTCCTGCCTCAGCCTCCCGAGTAGCTGGGACTACAGGTGACCGCCACCACGCCCGGCTAATTTTTTGTATTTTTAGTAGAGACGGGGTTTCACCGTGTTAGCCAGGATGGTCTTGATCTCCTGACCTCATGATCCGCCCGCCTCAGCACCCCAAAGTGCTGGGATTACAGGTGTGAGCCACCACACTCGGCCGAGTATTTGCCTGCTTTTCAAGCAAACTTTTCTTTTTTTCTTTTGAGACATGGTCTGACTGTCACCCAGGCTGGAGTGCAGTGGTGTGATCCTAGCTCACTGCAACCTCCTGGCTCTAGCCAACCTCCCGGCTCTAGCCAACCTCCCACCTCAGCCTCCCGAGTAGCTGAGACTACAGGCATGTGCCACCATGCTTGGCTAATTATTGTATTTTTTTAAGTTTTATTTTTTGAGACGGAGTTTCGCTCTTGTTGCCCAGGCTGGAGTGCAGTGGTGCAATCTTGGCTCACTGCAACCTCCGCCTCCCAGGTTCAAGTGATTCTCCTGCCTCAGCCTCCCGAGTAGTTGGGATTACAGGCATGCACCATCATGCCTGGCTAGTTTTGTATTTTTAGTAGAGATGGGATTTCTCCATGTTGGTCAGGCTGGTCTCGAACTCCCAACCTCAGGTGATCTGCCTGCCTCGGCCTCCCAAAGTGCTGGGATTACAAGCATGAGCCACCGCGCCTGGACAATTTATGTATTTTTTGTAGAGACAAGGTCTCACTATATTGACCAGGCTGGTCTCGAACTCCTGAGCTCAAGCAATCTGCTTGCCTTGGCCTCCCAAAGTGCTAGCATTACAGGCTTAAGCCACTGCGTCTGGCCTACAAACTTCTTATTGAAGTATACATACAAAAAAGTACACTAATCAAAGATGCAGCTAGATTAGTTTTCATGACATAAACCCACGTGTAACCAGCATTTTGATCAATAAATACAACATTGCCAGCACCCAGAATCCCCCTTCCGGCTCTTTCTGTGCACTAACAAGCCAAGTATAACCAAAGTCCTGATTCCTATGATTGTAGATAGATTTTGTCAATTTTTGAATGTTATTTTGTTCAATATTATATTTGTAAATTTCTCATGTTATCATATGCCATAATTAATTCTTTTTATTGCTGTGTAATATCCCATTATATGGCTACACCACAGTTTTTCTGTACTATTGTTAAGGACTGTTGAGATTGTTTCCATTCACACTCTTTATTTTTTTTTTTTTTTTGAGATAAGGTCTCTCTCTGTCACCCAGGCTGAAGCACAGTGGCATGATCATAGTTCACTGCAGCCTCAACCTCCTGGTGCTCAAGCAATCCTCCCACCTCAGCCTCCCGAGTAGCTGGGACTATAAGTGTGTACCACCATGCTCAGCTAATTAAAAAAAATTTTTTGGGGGGGCTGGGCACAGTGGCTTATGCCCGTAATCCTAGCACTTTGGGAGGCCAAGGCGGGCGGATCATCTGAGGTTGGGAGTTTGAGACCAGCCTGACTAACATGGAGAAACCCCGTCTCTACTAAAAATACAAGATTAGCCAGGTGTGGTGGTGCATGCCTGTAATCCCAGCTATTCTGGAGGCTGAGGCAGGAGAATCGCTTGAACCCAGGAGGCGGAGGTTGCAGTGAGTCGAGGTTGCGCCATTGCATTCCAGCCTGAGCAACAAGAGTGAAACTCAGTCTCAAAAAAAAAAAATTTTTTTTTCTTGTAGAGACGAAGTTTCACTATATTGCCTAGACTGGTCTCAAATTCCTGGGCTCAAGTGTTCCTCCCACTTCAGCCTCCCAAAGTGCCAGGATTACAGGCATGAGCTTCTGCTCCTGGCCTACTTCATTTTGAAAGGGAATGACTACCTACCCATATCTCAGTTGTCATAAATGCAATTCAACCTGCAGAAATTCAGGAAGGGAAGATTGTATTTAGCACTGGTGCCAAATGCGTTCATTAGGAGAGCCTTAAAAAGAGTCTACTGGTTAGGATTAAGTTCAGCTGCAAGTTACAGAAAAAATGAAATGACAGTGGGTTAAAGAAAGAAGTTTATTTCTGTCTTGTGCTCAAGAAGTCTAGAGACAGTGAGTGTCCAAAGTGTGTGTGGGGTAAGGCCCCATGCCCTGTGCCTGGTTGCTTTTAGCATGCATAGCTTCCGTTTCCATGCAGTCTCACCCAGGATTTCGGGATGACTGCTGAGTACTAAACCAAAACCAAAACCAAAACCAAAACCAAAAACAAAAACAAAAACAACAACAACAACAAAAAACTGATGTTAGAGAGGCAGGTAAGGCTTTTGAAAACATTGTTTTATGGAAAAGAAAAGTTTTATGGAACATTTATAAAATGAAAAAAGCAGTTTTTCTAAATTAACACGTTATTTTATAACTTAAAATGTTTTAAATATGTATTTGTGAATTAACTGATACATTATTATAAGTAGATACTTGATATTTCATCTATATCCTTTAAAATATTCGAGTTGACCAAGAAATTGTATGTGGGGTCTTCCAATCAGGAAAAATAGGAGGCAGACACAGTGCCTCACACCTGTAATCCCAGGACTTGGGAGGCCAAGGCTGGAGGATCATTGAGCCCAGGAGCTTGTGACCAGCTGGACAACATGGCAACACCCCATCTCTACAAAAAATACAAAAACGTGGTGGTGCTGGTGTAGTCTCAGTTACTGGGGAGGCTGAGGCAGGAGGATCGCTTGAGCCCGGGAGGTCAAGGCTACAATGAGCCATTATTGTGCAACTCCAACCTGGGCAGCAATGCAAGACTCTGTCTCAAAAAAAAAAAAAAAAAAAAAAAAAAAAAAAGTCTGGGCATGGTGGCTCATGCCTATAATCCCAAAACTCTGGGAGAGCAAGGTGGGGGAATCACCTGAGGTCAGGAGTTCAAGACCAGCCTGGCCAACATAGTGAAACCCCATCTTTACTAAAAATACAAAAAATTAGCTGGACGTGGTGGCGGGTGCCTGTAATCCCAGCTACTTGGGAGGCTGAGGCAGGAGAGTCACTTGAACCTAGGAGGTGGAGGTTGCAGTGAGCCGAGATCATGCCACTGTACTCTAGCCTGGGCAACAAGAGCGAAACTCCATCTCAAAAAAAAAAAAGAAGAAGGAAGATATTATCCTCCTATTACAGTCGCCTACATTCAGGCAAACATAGTACGTAGAGGAAGACATGGACTTGACTTTGGTACTTTTTGGATGCAGAACCAGGGCCATTTTGCTTCAACTAATATTTTGTTAATTAATGAAAGATCAATAAATATGTTTGTTCAAATTAATAATTTAAAAAAGTATTCATACAATTTTGTACCTAGCACAAGAAGCGAACAGAGGTGACAAGGTGTGTGCTGCAGCAGACTACGAACCCATTGTCAGGGGTCTATGAAGCAGTCAGTTCTCATTAGAAAAACGAGAGAATATTTTACAGCATGAGTGACACGTGAGCTGAGGCTTGAGGACTGAATGCAATTTCGATGAATGTAGAATGTAGAAATTTCAGGGCGAGGGACCAGCATGGATGGAGGTGCCCCACTATGACAAGAGTCTGAGTTCTTCAAGCCCTAATGGGGAGGCTGGGGTGGATGTGGGGGCCACCATGGTCAGAGAGGTGGGCAGTGGTCAGGGCCTTGAATGTTAACATTGCACAGTGAGGCCACAGGCAGATTCAAAACAACAAGCGAAGGGCCAGTAGATGAGGGACCCAAGGCAGGAAGGGCAGTTCTGAGGCTCCTGGGAGTCTGTTTGAGAAAGGGTGAGGGTAGAACATTCGCTGCAGCAGTGGGAACTGTCAGGAGGCCTGGACAGGGGAGCTGTGCAGAGGTGGGAACACCAGAATTTATCCACTCACAAATGTGTTGAGGATACAGAGGACACGTGGAAGCTGGCTCCCAAGTTTCTGGTCTGGATGGCTGGGCAGATGGGGTTAGCATGACCATGAAAGGATTTGAGGAAAAGATGACTTTGTATCTGGACAGGATGAATTGGCAAGCAGGCCTGCACCACTGGGTGGACGTTACAGACAGCATCAGGTCAACGTCGCGGAGAACTGAGGTCTAACATTTAGAGCTGCCTGAAGATTGTGGATGGCCTTGAATCCTAGCCAGAGGTTGTCTTCCCATTTGCTAAGGATTCCAGGATTAGGTGGAAGACAGGAAGGTATAGCCTGAAATTCACGCAGCTCCAGTATTGCATGATTCTCTGTGAACTCACAGAACAGTTGGTGTGCATACCTGGTATGCTGACAGAGAGATCTTGGGCAAAACTATTGAGCCTGATGTCTAAGAATTTATCATTAGAAAAATCTTTCTTTTTTTTTTTGAGACCAAGTCTTGCATTGTCACCCAGGCTGGAGTGCAGTGGCGCCATCTCAGCTCACTGCAGCCTCTGCCTCTCGCGTGCAAATGATTCTCCTGCCTCAGCCTCCCGAGTAGCTGGAATTACAGGTGTGCATCACCATGCCCAGCTAATTTTTGTATTTTTAGTAGAGATGGTGGAACAGGAATTAAAAGAAATTAAAGAATGTGTGTAAGCAGAAACTCAGTTGTATATAAGGAAAGTCAATTTCTCCTGAGAAAGAGAAGAGCTGGAATCCTTTAAAAATTAACTGCCTGTTTTTCTGCGGCTAGTGAGCCTTATCTCTTCTCCTTTCCCAGGCCTTGTGAAGACCCTGTTTCTCTAGATGTGCAGCTGCAAGGTCACTAGACAGATAAACTCAAGTCATAAAACATGTTTTTCCTTGGAAAATAAGAAATGTTGTAATGCATGTCTCTCAATTAATTGAATAATTGTCTTTGTTTCTTGCTGTAATATGCTTCCCCCTGCACAGATCTCCCCCAACCCCACGAAATGCTTAAAAGGTAACTTAACTCTTTGTTCAGGGCTCAGTCCTTTGGATGTTAATCCTACTGGGCTGGTGCACCTAAATAATAAATATCCTCCTTAACCCCATCGGTCTCTCTGATTCCTTAAAAAATCCTGCTACAATGGGATTTCACCATGTTGTCCAGGCTAGTCTCGAACTCCTGGCCTCAAGTGATCCATCCTCCTTGGTCTCCTAAAGTGCTGGGATTACAGGCATGAGCCACCATGCCCGGCCCGAAAATCTTATTCTTAACAAGTAGACTGACTGCCTGAGAGGTGCCAGGGTAGAATCTTGTCTCTGCCAGTTAACAAGTTCTGAGGCCTTGGAGAGGTCTTTCCACCTATACATCTTAGTGTTCCATCCATAAAATTTGGAACTCATCCACCTCACAGAATGATTGTGGGGATCGAATGAGATGATACTGTGCAAAATGCCCAGTTCACTGGCTGTCCCATCCAGAGACTTAATAAATATTAGTGTCCTGTCCCCTTTCTCTTGTCTGGAGATGGGGTTACCACTGGAGAGGGGATCTTGCCATCTTCTTCAGGATAGCAGGATCTTGCCAATGGTCTGGTTTAGACTGAGAAACCTGGCTCCCAGGCCATGCCTCTTATTTTATGGATGACTAGTTAAAGCCCAGAGAGTTGTTACCTAGGTGAGGTCATGCAGGTGTGCAGAACCAGGCCTCTCGTCTCAAGGCCCACACTATACAGTTCTGGCTCTGGAGGGAATTCTATTCGCCTGTGGATTTACTTGCAACAGTGATGCTTAGAAGAACCCATAGCTAAGACAGAATAATCTCCTTCTCTCTCTCTTCCCCCACCCCCTTGGCGAAGTTAAATGAAAAGACTCATTGTCCCATGGAGAAGAGAAAAATTGCTAAAACAAAAGTCAAAGCCGTTGTATTATTTTAAAATATTCTTTCCATGTTCCCAAATGCTTCATGAAATCTGTTCAGACTGAATTAACCTCTCTATTTCTCAGCACAGCAATTCTTCTCAGATGCTCAAAAATGAAAGGAACTGTTCTTAAATATCATTCCATTTTCCAGTTAGAAAAGGGTCCTGATCTTCAAATGCTGACAGCTGTAAATGCCAAACTGAGAAACAACCATTGAGATGGATACATGCACTGACTTATTTTTTTCTTGTTTCACTGCCATTGCAGTTTTTAGGAAAAAATCTATCTTGTCTGGTACTGATATTGCCACACTGATGTTATGTTGGCATCTATATAGTATCCGTTTCCCATTTCTTTATTACTTATCTTTTTTTTTTTTTTTTTTTTGAGACAGAGTCTCACTCTGTCACCCAGGCTGGAGTGCAATGGCGTGATCTTGGCTCACTGCAACCTCCGCCTCCCGGATTCAAGCAATTCTCCTGCCTCAGCCCCCCAAGTAGCTGGGATTACAGGCATGTGCCACCATGCCTGGCTAATTTGTTTGTATTTTTAGTAGAGACAGGGTTTCACAATGTTGGCCAGGCTGGTCTCAAACTTCTGACCTCAGGTGATCTGCCTGCCTCAGCTTCCCAAAGTGCTGGGATTACAGGTGTGAGCCACCATCCCTGACCCTTATTATTTGTCTTTTTTACAAGCCCACAGTTAACATCATAATTCCTTTTTAAAATTTATTATTTTTAATTTATTCTTTAAAAACATTTTATATTAAAAATATTTCTACTTAAAGGAACTTTAGAAGATTTCATGTTAGTTTTCAAGTCACTGTAAGATTTTCTTTCTTTTTTTCTTTTTTTTGAGGCAGGGTCTTACTCTGTCACCCAGGCTGGAGTGCAGTGGCAGTGATCATGGCTCACTGCAGCTTTGACCTCCTGGGCTCAAGTGATTTTCCCACCTCAGCCCCGCCCCCGAGTAGCTGTTCTAAGTTTTCTTCCTTTGTGCCACCATGCCTGGCTAATTTTTGTGTGTTTTGTAGCGATGGGATTTCTCCATGTTGCCCAGGCTGGTCTCCTGGGCAACATGACCTGCTCACCTTGACCTACCAAAGTTCTGGGATTCCGAGTATGCACCACTGTGCCGAGCTGAGGTTCCAGTTTCTTCACATCCTCACCAACACTTGGTTATGTCAGTCTTTTAAAAATTGTTTTTTAATTTTTTCGTATTCCTAGGTCACTATTATACTCTTCAATTTTATCTATTCCAGCAGATTTGTTGTGGCATCTTATTGTGCTTTTAATTTGTATTTTTCTAATGACTAAAGATGTTGAACGTGTTTTCATATGTTTATTTTTCATCTGTGTATCTTCTTTGGTGATGTGACTATTCAAATCTTTTGCACATTCTGAAGTGGGTTTATCCTCTTCTAATTGAGTGATAAGAGTTTATATAGTCCCGGCCAGGCTCTGTGGCTCACGCTTGTAATCCTAGCACTCTGAGAGGCCAAGGCAGGCAGATTGCCCAACGTCAGGAGTTTGAGACTGGCCTGGCCAACATAGTGAAACTCCATCTCTACTAAAAATACAAAAATTAGCCTGTAGTCCAAGCTACTCAGGAGGCTGAGGCAGGAGAATCGCTTGAACCCAGGAGGCGGAGGTTGCAGTGAGCCAAGATTGCGCCATTGCACTCCAGCCTGGGTGACAGAGTGAGACTCTGTCTCAAAAAGAAAAAAAAGAGTGTATATAGTCTGGATAGAAATAATCGATCAGATACATATTTTACAAATATTTTCTACTAGTCTGTGACTTGTCATGCCATTTCACTTTGTTTGTTTTGAGACAGAGTCTCATTCTGTTACCCAGGCTGGAGTACGGTGGCGTGATTATGGCTCACTGCAGCCTCGACCTCTCAGGCTCAAGCAATCCTCCAGTCTCAGCCTCCCAAGTAGCTGGGACTGCAGGTGCATGCCAACCTGCCCAGCTAATTTTTTTTTTTTTTTGAGACGAAGTCTTGCTCTGTCCCCAGGCTGGAGCATGGTGGCACGATCTTGGCTCACTGCAAGCTCTGCCTCCTGGGTTCACACCATTCTCCTGCCTCAGCCTCCTGAGTAGCTGGGACTACAGGTGCCTGCCACCACGCCTGGCTAATTTTTTGTATTTTTTTTTTTTTTGAGACGGAGTCTCGCTCTGTCACCCAGGCTGGAGTGCAGTGGCGCGATTTCGGCTCACTGCAAGCTCCGCCTCCCGGGTTCACGCCATTCTCCTGCCTCAGCTCTCCGAGTAGCTGGGACTACAGGCGCCCGCCACCACGCCCGGCTAATTTTTTTTGTATTTTTAGTAGAGACGGGGTTTCACCGTGGTCTCGATCTCCTGACCTCGTGATTCGCCCGCCTCAGCCTCTGTATTTTTAGTAGAGACGTTTTCACCATGTTAACCAGGATGGTCTCGATCCCCTGACCTCGTGATCTGCCCACCTTGGCTTCCCAAAGTGCTGGGATTACAGGCGTAAGCCACTGTGCCTGGCCTAATTTTTGTATTTTTTGTAGAGACAGGATTTTGCCATGTTGCCCTGCCTTAGCCTCCCAAAGTGCTGGGATTATGGGCGTGAGCCACTGCACCCCAGCCTTTTGCCATTGCATTTTGATAAAAAGAAAGTTTTAAATATTTTTAGATACTAATGTGTATTTAACAATTATGGGTTTGTATGTCATTTTTAGGAAAATATATGTAAGTAAACATAAAATCTGTCTAATATACATTAAGTGGCTTAATATGACAAAATTAGCAGTGTATACTTTCTTTTTTTTCTTTTCTTTTTTTTTTTTTTTGAGATGGAGTTTTGCTTTTGCTCTTGTTGCCCAGGTTGGAGTGCAATGGCGCAATCTGGGCTCATTGCAGCCTTCACCTTCCGGGTTTAATCAATTCTCCTGCCTCAGCCTCCCAAGTAGCTGGGATTACAGGCATGTACCACCATGCCCAGCTAATTTTGTATTTTTAGTAGAGACAGGATTTCGCCATGTTGATGAGGCTGGTCTTGAACTCCTGACCTCAGGTGATACACCCACCTTAGCCTCCAAAGTGCTGGGATTACAGGTTTGAGCCACTGCACCCAGTCAACAGTGTATACTGTTGATTGGTTTGATTACAGAATAATACCAAAAATAATAACAGCAACAACAGGCCGAGTGTGGTGGCTCATGCCTGTAATCCTAGCACTTTGGGAGGCTGAGGTGAGTGAGGAGTTCAAGACCAGCCTGGGCAACATGACGAAACCCCACCTCTACTAAAATACAAAAAATTGGCTGGGCATGGTGTGACGCACCTGTAGTCCCAGCTACTGGGGAGGCTGAGGCATGAGAATTGCTTGAACCCAGGAGGCGGAGGTTGCAGTGAGCCAAGATTGTGCCACTGCACTCCTGCCTGGGCGACAGCGAGACTCTGTCTCCAAACAACAACAACAACAGCAAGAAATAGCTAACATTTAAATTCAGCACTTCCTGTGTGTTTGAAGTGCTTTAAATATATCTACATATGAACTGATTCATTCTCTATAACAATTAGGTCTACTGTTATCTCCATTTTAAAGATGAGGAAACTGAGGTCAAGAGAGGGTAAGTAACCTGCTCAGGGTTGGACAGCTAGCATTATTTTGCTTTGTTTATTTTTAACTCCTCACTCTTCACCTATCCTCAGTGCCTTTTGGTTAGCAATGGTGACTTGAAAATACAAACATTTCTTGAAATCCACAGTAAACCCAAACCACATGCAATGATGTTTGTTTTTTGGAAATGATCACACACCACATCATATTCCAAGTGTTGAGTGCATATGCCTCAGAGTGGAAGTGGGCCTTGAGAGCATGTTGTATACATTTTGAAACAAGCCTGGACTTTTTATTTGCTCTGTTTGGAGAAAGGGGAATAGCAATAAAATAATAAATCACATATAAATGACGTAACACACTGAATAGTGTTTTATAAAATAAGGTGAGGGCATGATGGTGCACACCTGTAGTCCCAGCTACTCAGGAGGCTTGGGTGGGAGGATCACTGGAGTTCAGGAGTTCGAAGAGGCAGTGAGTTATTGTGCCACTGCACTCCAGCCTAGATGACAGAGTGAGACCCTGTCCTCTCACCGCTAACAAAAACCCTGAGATGATAAATAGCAAGGCAGCTTGAAAGTAAAGAGTAAGTTTAGGATTTGAGAAAGGGGAAAGATATTCTAAGTTTTCTTCCTTTGCTCAGAAGGAATCTCAGAGTTAAAGCTATGAAAAGGGACCAATGTAATTTGTAAAGAGTTTAAATAGGCTGGGTGTGTTGGCTCACATCTGTAGTCTCAGCTCCTTGGGAGGCTGAAGTGGGGGGATCCCTTGAGCCTGGGAGGTTGAGGCTCCCGTGAGCCATGATCACACCACTGCATTCTAGCCTGGGTGAGAGAGTGAGACCTTGTCTCAAAAAGAGTTTAAATGGTTTAAAAAGGGGGGTGAGGAGAGTAGTTATTTGTAATGAGCTAGTGCAAGGGTCCTCAATCCCCCCGGAATCAGTCTATGGTCTGTTAGGAACCAGGCCGCACAGCAGGAGGTGAGCAGTGGGCAAGCTCAGCTTCATCTGTATTTACAGCCGCTCCCCATCGCCTGCGTTACCACCTGAGCTCTGCCTCCTCTCAGATCACCAGCACCGTTAGATCCATTAGATTCTTTTTTTTAATTGCTGCTGCACAAATTAAGGCATTAGATTCTCATAGGAACATGAACCCTATTGTGAACTGCACACTCCTTATGAGAATCTAATGCCTGATGAACTGTCACTGTCTCCTGTCACCCCCAGATGAGAACATCTAGTTGCAGGAAAACAAGCTCAGGGCTCCCACCGACTCCTACATTATGTTGAGCTGTATAATTATTTCATTATATATTGCAAGGTAATAATAATAGAAATAAAGTGCACAATAAATGTAATGCACTTGAATCATCCCAAAACCACCCCCACAGCTGGGTCTGTGGAAAAATTGTCTTCCACGATATTGGTCCCTGATGCCAAAAAGATTGGGGACCACTGAGCTAGTGGGTTCTGGAACTTCACCTCTTATTAGCGATGTAACCTTGGGCAAGTTACTTCTCTGAGTTACTCTATAAATTAAATCACTTAATACGTTGAAGGCACTTGGCCCAGTGCCTGGCACATAGGAGATGCTGAATAAACATTCACTATTTTTAATATAATCTTAATGCATAGTAAAATTATATTGAAAAGAGTGAGCTAGTTCAATACAGCAAATGTGAAAAACTGGACTCTGAAGGTTGACAGGCCCAGGTGCATTCCCAGGTCAATTCCTGGAAGCAGTTTGCTGAACAAACAGTTCGCTGAAATAGCGAGGTTTTTTTTTTTAAGTTTTGAAACATGGTCCCTGCCCCACCCCTGCCCAGTCCCTGCCTCTGACAAAGAAAGAACTATGGCGTTTCATGACTTGATTTCTGGGGATTTTCCTTTCAGTTTTCTACTAATCAATGCATTGGAAAATTGACCTGCTAGTCCTGGGTTTGAATTTGTTTTACTTTTTTTTTTTTTTTTTGAGATAGGGTCTCACTCTGTCACCCAGGCTGGAGTGTAGTGGTGCAGTCTCTGATCACTGCAGTCCTGGGTTCAAGCAATTCTTGTGCCTCAGCCTCCTAAGTAGCTGGGACTGCAGGCATGAGTCACCACACCTGGCTAATTTTTTTTTTTTTTTTTTTTTGAGACGGAGTCTCGCTCTGGAGTGCAGTGGCGCAATCTCGGCTCACTGCAAGCTCCGCCTCCTGGGTTCATGCCATTCTCCTGCCTCAGCCTCTCCGAGTAGCTGGGACTACAGGCGCCCGCCACCACGCCCGGCTAATTTTTTTGTATTTTTAGTAGAGGCGGGGTTTCACCATGGTCTCGATCTCCTGACCTCGTGATCCGCCTGCCTCAGCCTCCCAAAGTGCTGGGATTACAAGCATGAGCCACAGCGCCCGGCTCCGGCTAATTTTTGTATTTTTAGTAGAGACTGGGTTTTGCCGTGTTGGCCAGGCTGGTCTCAAACTCTTGGCCTTAAGTGATCTGCCCACCTTGGCCTCCCAAAGTGCTGGGATTACAGGTGTGCGTCACCACACCTGGACTTTTTTAACTTTTTAAATAAATTTAAAAAAGTTTTTTTGTAGAAACGAGGCCTTGCTGTGTGGACCAGGCTGGTTTCAAACTTCTGGCATCAAGCAATCCTTCTGTCTAGGCCTCCTAAAGCGCTAGGATTACAGACATGAGCCATGGCACCTAGATATGACCCTGGGTTTGAATTCTGGCTCTGATACTTGCTAACTGTGTGTGACCTTGGGCAGGTCACTGACCCTTCCTGAGCCTTATGGGAATGTGGGAATAATATTAGGTAATTAGCAAGTTAATATAGGTAAAGAATTTAGAATAGGGCCTGGCACACGGCCTCAGTCTAGTACCAGAGTCCAGGCCCATAACCACTATGCCAACACTCTTGTAATAAATCTATGTGGGAGACAGGGAGGCTGGGAGGCTGGCTATGTGATGCTACTTTATGTCAACTACACATGAGTTTTATATGTATAATTTATATAAACTAATTGATGCCATCTACTATTATTAGACTGAATGAATATTGTTACTTGGAACTCTCAGATATATAATAGCTTTTTTTTGTTCAAATCCAAAATGTAAAACGTAACTATGAGTAATTGATAAAGAACTTAACTGATAAGAAACTTCAGAATATGCCGGGCGCGGTGGCTCACGCCTGTAATCCCAGCACTTTGGGAGGCCGAGGCGGGTGGATCACGAGGTCAGGAGATCGAGACCATCCTGGCTAACACGGTGAAAACCCGTCTCTACTAAAAATACAAAAAATTAGCCGGGCGCGATGGCGGGTGCCTGTAGTCCCAGCTACTTGGGAGGCTGAGGCGGGAGAATGGCGCGAACCCGGGAGGCGGAGCTTGCAGTGAGCCGAGATCGCGCCACTGCACTCCAGCCTGGGCGACAGAGTGAGACTCCGTCTCAAAAACAAAAAACAAAAAACAAAAACAAAACGAAACTTCAGGATAGATTTTTCTCAAGTTTTCCATTCAGTCTTACAGTGATTAAAGTGATGAAAAATTCCAACTATGCATGCTCTGCTCAGAGTGTCCAAGAAGAGCCTACCAACGGGGGCTACTTAAGCTCTCAAAGGCGAAACACACAAACGGCATTTTGAGTACAAGTGGCCTGTTTGAACTTTGAAAAGGCGGGGCAGCGGGCCTGCAGCTCCTGGAGTTCAGGGAGACCCGGAAATCTCACCCTGCCCCCTTCTCGTGTTGTGTTTGTCACAGCCTTGCCCCTCTTGCTCGTCTTGAAAATGGAAAAGATGCTCGCAGGCTGCTTTCTGCTGATCCTCGGACAGCTCCTCCTCCTCCCTGCCGAGGCCAGGGAGCGGCCACGTGGGAGGTCCATCTCTAGAGGCAGACACGCTCGGACCCACCCGCAGACGGCCCTTCTGGGTGAGTGGTGGTGCACACCCCCAAAAGCGGGCAGGTGGGGGTGGTTCGGGGAGGGCTCAGGGACAGGGATTGGTGACTATTTGGGAAGCTCTCCTTTCCCTGGGTCCTCGTTGGATGTGCTAGGCCTGGGGTCCTCACTGGTGGTGAATGCATCCAGAGTTGAGGACGTGGTTGCACACGAGTTTTCAAAATAAACTTTTCTTTGAAGCCTTTAATTGAATCTGAGGCTCATGGCTTTTCTCCAATATTCAGGGCAAGATTTCTCATCTGAAAATGTCCTTGTTGTTGGACCTATCTGGGCAGAAGTGTTATGAAAATTTTTTATTGGGTTTGCCCTGCTAGATCTGTTAATAATGCTTCCCTGCATGGCAGCAGGGAAGAAAGAGCTGGCCCAGAAGAGAGGTGGGGACATTGTGAGCTGAATCGAGGTAGTAGGAATGGAAAATGCCAGGGGTCTATTCATCTGATCCAGCGAACATGTTTCCTAGAGAAAGGAAATGTCATGAAAACACGCAGAAAACATGTAAATCAGCTAATTCTAAACAAGGGCCTTGGTAAGCCTGGCATGTGGAGGTTATAGGAAGGTTGGGCAGTGCCAAGAGAATGAGTTTTGGCATTGACCTGGGTTCAAGTCCTGCCGCTGCTACTTTCCAGATGTGATATAACCTCCCCGAGGCTATAGATGTGATATAACGTAGGTGATATAACCTCCCTGAGGCTCAGTTTTATCATCTGTAAAATGGAAATGTGAATGCCAACCTTGGAACATTTCTGTAAGGAATAAATGAGGTAATATACATAAATTCTAGGTACACAGTAAGTAAAAGCTTTACCACAACTATCATTCTATTAAGTTCTTTGAAACTGTATTTGACATTTATACCTTGTTGGCCAGCCACTCGAATCTGACCCCCTGCAAAGGCTACTAAGAGAACTGCCCAGCGACCTGGTAGCCTCAGCGGCGTCGAAATTACAATCAGGGACCACAGGGACCTAAAGAGCCCTGTTTTCAGAAGTCAGAATCTTTACTGATGTTAACTAAATGAGGACCCCAGTGATAGGTCTTCCAGGTTCCTGAAAGTCCTTGTTTCCATAGTGATGTAAACAACACTTTTGCAAATGTGAAAAGGAGTGGGAAGTGTTTAGTATGTTAATTGAAACGTTTTAAAAAACAAATTCCAAGATGATAAACAACCTCTCTCTCTCTCTCTCTCTCTCTCTATATATATATATATATATATATAAAACTGACGATGTGCACAATCTCGGCTCATTGCAACCTCCGCCTCCTGGGTTCAAGCACATCTCCACCACAGCCTCTTGAGTAGCTGGGTTTACAGGGGCACAAAACCACGCCCAGCTAATTTTTGTATTTTTAGTAGAGATGGGGTTTCGCCATGTTGGCCAGGCTGGTCTCAAACTCTTGGCCTCAAGTGATCTGCCATCTCGACCTCCCAAAGTGCTGGGATTACAGACATGAGCCACTACGCATGGCCAAGTTACCTGATTTCTGGATCACCAGCAGTAACTGCACAGTTGGGTTTCTGATGGGGCTGGTCTCAGGAAAAGCCACCACACACTTGCCTGGAAAAGCACACTGCTTCTCTGGGCTCCAAGTCTCTCTCTCCCTCCCTTCCTCCCTCTGATACACACACACAGACCGCATCACCCCCACCTTCCCTGGTTGTCAGCATTCACTGTTGTCCTCCTTTGCCTAGAAGCCCATTTTGCTAAAGGCACCAACCCTGCATGCAGCATTGAGTCCTTCTTCTCATTTTCCAAGAGAATGTGTCAGAGACAAAGAGGAGGATGGGACACAACCTATCTTTCCCACCCCAAGACTGGAAGTGGGCATGGATATTTTCACTCCATGAGCTGTGCAAGTGGCTGCTCCCAGATATACTGGAGGGCTGCTTAGCTTATGAAAATGGTGGAGTGGGCTGGACATGGTGGCTCACGCCTGTAATCCCAGCACTTTGGGAGGGAGGCCGAGGTGGGCGGATCACAAGGTCAGGAGTTCGAGACCAGCCTGACCAACATGGTGAAACCCCGTCTCTACTAAAAATACAAAAATTAGCTGGGCATGGTGGCGGGTGCCTGTAATCCCAGCTACTCTGGAGGCTGAGGCAGGAGAATCACTTGAACCCGGGAAGTGGAGGTTGCAGTGAGCCAAGATCGTGCCACTGCACTCTAGCCTGGGCGACAGAGTGAGACTCTGTCTCAAAAAAAAAAAAAAAAAAAAAAGAAAGAAAAGAAAATGGTGGAGTGACAATCATGAAACCAGAAGGCAAACACTATAGCTGTGGCCTGGATTCTCAAGTCCAATCTGCTTTTTTTTTTCTCATTTTGATGGGGAACAAAAATGGAAAAGCATGCTCATTGGTAGTCCTTGCCCAGAGGGTATGACCTTCTCTTCATTCTTAGAATAATGTAGTGTTTTGTATTTTATGCATGTTTGCTTCTCTTGGCTCTTGGACTATTTGTTAAGAATATGGCCCAGGCCACATTTCACTTTTTAGTGGCAAATCATTTTGGCTGAAGTTATGGCATCCACTGGCATGATGGATTTTACTGGTTATTTGCTTGCAAGTATGTTCCTGAAAGTTTAACAGAATAGAAACAGTAGAATTGTTTCTTAGGTTAATTTTTTTTGAACTTTCTGGGTTTTAAGAATGTTTATCTTTTATGTTTAAATTCAGGTCAGAGTCTCAGTAACAACTTGAGTCAGTTTGAAAAAATAACGCACGTATTTATCCACCCATCTTGTGAACATCTGTAGGCTGTTCACTCGGCAGCCTGTGATGTCTGTCCACATGGGCTTATCTCTTACCTCATTCATTTATCTGGAATTTCTACTCTGTGCCAGACACTGGTTGGGGGTGTGGGGGTAGTGTTTAAGATGAATAGACACCATCAGGAGGTGCATAGAGTAGTGGAAAAGACAGGCATGTGAAAAGATAATTAATTTGGTAGAATTGGTGTGCAAAAGTAGAGGCATAGCTACATTATAGCTCAACTCTGCCTGCTGAGCAGAGTTCTCAAGCCTCAAGTAAGGCAGTGGTTCTCAAGCTTTGGTCTCAGGATCCTTCCTTTTACGCTAAAAATTATTTTTATTATTTTATTTTATTTTATTTTATTTTGAGACAGGGTCTCACTGTCTCCCAGGCTGGAGTGCAGTGGCATGATCATGGCTCGCTGCAGCCTTGACCTCTTGTGCTTAAGCAATCCTCCAACCTCAGCATCTCAAGTAGCTGGGACTACAGGCACATGCCACTACACCTGGCTAATTTTTGTATTTTTTGTAGAGACAGGGTTTTGCCATGTTGTCTAGGCTGATCTCGAACTCCTGGGCTCAAGCGATCCTCCCCCGTCAGTCTCCCAAAGTGCTGGGATTCTAGGCGTGAGCCACTGTGCCCAGCCAAAAATTATTAAGGATCCCAAATAACTTTTGTTTGTTTGTTTTTTAAGAATCCTGAGGACACTCAAGGGAGCTTTTGTTTATGTGGGTTAGATCTATTGGTATCTACTCTATCAGAAATTTAAAAATAACAATAATAAAATCAGAATATGTTAACAAACTCTATATGTATAAAAAAACTATATTTCCTGGCCAGGTGCAGTGGCTCATGCCTGTAATTCCAGTACTTTGGGAGGTCGAGGTGGGAGGATCACTTGAGCCCAGGAGTTTGAGACCAGTCTGGGCAACATAGGGATACGTTGTCTCTACAAAAATAAAAAAATTAGGTGTGCACGGTGGCTCATGCCTGTAATCCCAGCACTTTGGGAGGCCGAGGTGGGCAGATCACTTGAGGTCAGGAGTTTGAGACCAGCCTGGCCAATACGGTGAAAAACTGTCTCTACTAAAAATACAAAAATTAGCCTGGTTTGGTGGTGTGCACCTGTAATCCCAGCTACTCCGGAGGCTGAGGCAGGAGAATCACTTGACCCCGTGAGGCGGAGGTTGCAGTGAGCCGAGATCACACCACTGCACTTCAGCCTGGGTGACAAGAGGGAAACTGTCTCAAAAAAAAAAAAAAAAAAGAAAGAAAGAAAAAATTAGCCGGGTGTGGTGGTACACACCTATAGTCCCAGCTAATTGAAATGCTTAGGCTGCAGGATCACTTGAGCCCCAGAGGTCGAGGCTGCATGAGTGAGCCGTGATGGTGCCACTGCACTCCAGCCTGGGTGACAGAGTGAGACCCTGTCTCAAAAAAAAAAAAAAAAAAAAAAAAAAAAAGAAGAGTGGCACTGTTTTACAGTTTTGCAAATCTTGTAACGGTCTGGCTTCGTAGAAGACAGCTAGATTGTCATTTCTTGACCATTCAATCTGCCATGAAATGTTTTCATTAGATTATATGAAAATGCATGGATATGTACTTGGAAAAGAGAAGAGCATTTAAATAGCCTTTTCATATAATTGTGAATGTTCTTTGATACTACACCAAAACTTGACAGAGTAGTTTCTTAAAGGTTAGTTGCAATGTGAAATCTAAAATCAGATCAATAAACTTTTTGTTCTCTATATACCCACAAGAGAATGAGAGTATGAAAGGCAAACATTCATGTTATTATGGAAATAGTTCTGACCTCATGGATCCTCTGAAAAGGCCTCAGGACCCCTAGAATTCCCCAAACCACACTTGAGAATAGCTGGTTTTAAGGGAATCGTTCCCGGTGAAGGTCCTGACCACAGAGAGCCCTGTGGAACAGCAGGTGGCAGAGGCATGAGGATGGAGTGTGGCAGTGGGGCTCCAACGTGGCGCTGGGTCTGCCAGACAGGTGGTCTGAGCTGGAGATAAGCCAGCAATCATTTAGGACCTCGAGGGCTCCAAGGAAGATTTTGAGCTTCATTTTGGAGCTATGGAGGGGTTTAAGCAGTCAATAGTGGGTGTCGCTTTGTCTTTGCACCCACTGTACTCTCTGGACAGACTTGACCTTCCTGGGTTGTGGCAAAGAGCAAGGATCTAAATAGCGGGCTGCAACAGGAGAAGCAACGAGTGCCTGCTTTAGCCCAAAGGCCCCTCCAGGCCCCTCCAGGCCACAACGCTGGCAGGTAGAGTCAGAGAATCTGACTGTGCTGTACCCAGAACCCTTTGGACTTCAGATTCTTCCCCTTGACCAGCCTTATCAGCGGCACCCATCCCCTTCCACACTCCTCCCTAGGCCCTCCTCAAGGGGGCGCTAACTGGAAGTCATGCTGCCCCACTGCTAATGGCTGCCTGCTTCGTTTGTGCACACTTTTCCTCTTTGTTACACCACTTTCCTATGAGGAGGTGGACCTGTCTCCACAACAACCAGTGGGGTACATCAGCCTTTTTGGAAACCTTAACCCTCCTTGCCCAAACTCCCAGAGTATTCTTATTTTTGAGCTTTTGTGTCACCAGGTGAGTGTGGTGGGGAATCTCGGTCCTACCTGCCTCCGGTTCAAGTGTTTCCTGCCTCGCCTCAAGGTACTGGTTACAGGTGCCTGCCACCAGCCTGTAATTTTTGTTTTTTTTTTTTTTTTTTTTTTTTTTTTTTTTTTTCCCAGGTGAGTGCAGTGACTCGGATGAAATCCGCCTCCGGTTCAACCTTTCTCGCCCTCGCCTCCAGATAGTGGTTACAGGTCCACCCGCCAGTCTGTAATTTTTTTTTTTTTTTTTTTTTTTTTTTGAGACTGAGTTTGTCTGTCACCCGTCTCCTGCCTCAGCCTCCCGAGTAGCTGGGACTACAGGCGCCTGCCGCCGCGCCCGGCTAATTTTTTTTTTGTATTTTTAGTAGAGACGGGGTTTTCACCGTGTTAGCCAGGATGGTCTCGATCTCCTGACCTCGTGATCCGCCCGTCTCGGCCTCCCAAAGTGCTGGGATTACAGGCGTGAGCCACAGCGCCCGGCCTAATTTTTGTATTTTTAGTAGAGACAGGGTTTCACCATGTTGGCCAGGATAGTGTGGATCTCTTGACTTCGTGATCCGCCTGCCTCGGCCTCCCAAAGTGCTGGGATTACTGGCGTGAGCCGCCGCACCAGGCCCCCAGTGTATTCTTGATTCTCCCCACTCCACAAACTACTCTACAGTCAGCCAGCTTGTGGTCTCTGGTGGTGGTCTGTCTTATGAGGTCTTGTTGACATATGCATTCTTTTCTAAATTTACCAAACTGGCTCATTTTATTTCTGCTGACTAAACTTGAAAGCCTTTTCTTTTCCTATTATAGACTCCCCTTTGGATCAATACTACACACTCAGAAGTTATGTTTGTGTTTTAAGAGAGCATTTTGTGGCAATATGGCGTCAATTCTAGAAGTGGGAGACAAAGATTTAAAAGGAAGTTGGCCCTGCAGTCTGGTCAGGGGATGGTAGGGCCTGAGCTCCCTCCCACCCCACACCCCACCACACACACTGCTGGAAGAATTCCAGAGGTGTTCCAGGGTAGACACCACAGCATTTAGTAAAGTTTACACATAATAGTTAATTTACTACTTAAAAGCTAATGAAGAAAATCTAATTCACCTTTTTTTTTTTTTTTTTAAGACAGGATCTTATTCTGTTGCCCAGGCTGGAGTGCAGTGGCACTATCATAGCTCACTGCAGCCTGAGCTCAAGCGATCCTCTCAACTCAGCTTCCCAACTAACTGGGAGTACAATCATGCACTACTATGCCCAACTAATTGTTTAATTTTTTTGTAGAGACAAGATCTTACTATGTTGCACAGACTGGTTTCAAATTCTTGGCCTCATGCAATCCTCCTGCCTTGGCCTCCCAAACTGTTGGGATTACAAGTGTGAACCATTGCTCCTGGCAGAATTCACCTTACACAGCCCCAAATTCTGCTCTTGGGGAATCACAGTGTATTAAGAGACACTTATTTTCATTTTTTGCATGTATCTCTAAACCTGACCTCAAAATATTCGTAAAATTGCAATATGTTTCATATAATGAGCTGAAACCTCCTAAGTGAGCAATGTGAAGTTGTTGGCTGCCTGGAGAATTAAATGTAAGCATGGCCTGCTCTGTGTTGCTAATGGAAATTTTTACCTAGGTTGATATTTATTAACCTTTTTTTTTTTTTTTTGAGACAGAGTCTTGCTCTGTCACCCAGGCTGGAGTGCAGTGGTGTGATCTTGGCTCACTGCAACCTCCGCCTCCCGGGTTCAAGCAATTCTTCTGCCTTGGCCTCCCGAGTAGCTGAGATTGCAGGCGCCTGCCACCACACCCGGCTAATTTTTGTATTTTTAGTAGAGACGGGGTTTCACCATGTTGGCCAGGTTGGTCTCAAATTCCTGACCTCATGTGATCTGCCCACCTAGGCCTCACAAAATGCTGGAATTACAGGCATGAGCCACCGTGTCTGGCTCCAACCTACATTTTTAAGGCTTAGCTGCCACTGAATGGATTTCTACATCCCAAAACAATACCTTTAATTGACTTTTTTTTTTTTTTTGAGACGGAGTCTCGCTCTTTCACCCAGGCTGGAGTGCAGTGGCGCGATCTCGGCTCACTGCAGGCTCCGCCCCCCGGGGTTCACGCCATTCTCCTGCCTCAGCCTCCCGCGTAGCTGGGACTACAGGCGCCTGCCACCTCGCCTGGCTAATTTTTTTTGTATTTTTAGTAGAGACGGGGTTTCACCGTGTTAGCCAGGATGGTCTCGATCTCCTGACCTCGTGATCTGCCCGCCTCGGCCTCCCAAAGTGCTGGGATTACAGGCATGAGCCACCGCGCCCGGCCCTTTAATTGGCTTTTATTGGCCTCCTCTGTGAAGGAGGGAAAGCAGATGCCAGAAGCCATGAGAGGCTCTGGCTCTCCGACCAACCCGTGGAAGCCACTAGTCTTAAATTTCCTGAAGCCATTTTGCCATGATTAAAACTTTTGTCTCCTTCCCTGAGCTTTCCAGAGCTTTGTCCATCCTCTTCCTTCTACCTGGAATATCCTTCCCCAGACAAAACCCATTCTCATCCAGGGCCAGGTCAAATGCCGCCTCCTCCCTCTCCAGGCAAGACCTCCATTGAGGGACCACACACATTGCAGGTCCTGTGCCAAAGTGCCAACCCTCTCTGCCTTACATTCCAAGGGGTAATAGTGATACTTACCTCAGAGGGATTCACATTTTAGCTATTTTTGCACTTGTCTCATTTTACTACTAGACTGTCTCTTCAAGATAGGGACTGAATATTTTTCATTTCTCATAGCACCTATGAAAGCCAACTCTCATTTACTGAGCCCCTGCTGTGGGTTGGGATGTGTTATCTCACCTAATCCATAGCAGGAGCAAACACTGCAAGGTAATTATTGTTACATTCTATTTTCAGACAAGGAAGCTGAGGCTCAGATAGGTTAAGCAGTTTTGGCAAATTTGTCAAGACTTCTGCAAACCTAGACAGAAAAGCTGCTCTAGCCCAGCCCCTTTATGGAAAGGATGCATGGCTTAGGGGCAGATATGCCTTGGAGCAAAGAGAAAGACACCCGTACTCTTGAATGTACTATTTTAGCCCCTGCTTGCTCCTTGACCCAGAGTTTTTGTGTAGACCATAGAATGCCCTGCCCATCTGTATTTGGAGGTGCTGCTGCAGCCGGTCACATCTGGGTTCTACTGACCTCCAGCCCTGGCTGTGGTCCTGCCCAGGGCTCAGTGTGTATTGAACAAGTAAGTGAATGAGACATGCAGAAGGCTGATTTCGTCCTTATTTGAATGATTTCAATCTTGATTAAACTTCTTAGCAAGAGGTTATTTTCTTCTCCTGGACCTCGGTTCATTCATCTCTAAAAGAAGGAGGTTGAGGTCAATGATCTCTCAGGTCTCATCTAGGATGTGGTAATGTCACCAATTCCCCTGACATCCCTTCTGTGTGGGAACCCTGATGAAATCTGTAGCTTTCCCTCACTGTAGCCAGGTAGGAAAGCCAAGGAGGAACCATATTCTGGAAGCCAAGGAAGGGGAAGTTTTGAGACACAGGGTGGTCAGTAGGATCAGGCAGGACAACAGGGATGGGGCAGTGGGATCAGGTAACACAGCAGGGCTGGGCAGTGGGTTCAGGCAGAACAGTGGGCTGAGCAGGGGATCAGGCAACACAGCAAGGTTAGGCAGTGGGATCAGGTAATGCAGGGCTAGGCAGTGGGATCAGGCAACACAACAGGGCTAGGCAGTGGGATCAGGTGACACAGCAGGGCTGGGCAGTAGGATCAGGCAACACAGCAGGTCTGGGCAGTAGGATCAGGCAACACAGCAGGGCTAGG
>NW_026652284.1:78180410-78221283 GCF_009828535.3 Hylobates moloch
GCAGTGGGATCAGGCAATGCAACAGGGCTAGGCAGTGGGATCAGGCAATATAGCAGGGCTGGGCAGTGGGATTAGGCAGTGAAGCAGGGGTTCTGAAACTTCATTGTGCTTCAAAAGCTCCTGGAAGGCTTGTTAGAACACAGATTACTGGGCGCTGTGCTCAAAGTGTCTGATTCAGTAGGTCTGGGTTGGAGCCTGATAAGTGGTATTCCTGGAGACCTCGGTTTGAGAACTATTACTGTAGAGAAACCTGCAAGGTTGGGTGGGAATGGGCAGGAGGAAGAGATACTAGGAGAAGATGCTGTGGGGCATGAGCCAGAAAGACAATACAAGATGAGTAACATCTGCAGAGAATTGCAGCTGCAGGGTATAAACTAACTGTAATCTAGGTCCAGCCCTTCTGAAGCTTTACAAATAAGCTGCTGGCATTGTCCAGCCTTATAGGGAATTAGCAAATGGTGGGCTTCAAGCCTACATGGGAGCCAGCCTCTTATAGCACAGCAGTTAGCAATACACATCTAAAGAACTAAGTGGCTGGCACGTGTCTTTATCATCAGAATTGATTATACAAATGAAGCTTGATGCATTGAGCTTATCAAATTGTTTTAAATATAGCAAAGGTTTTTTTTTTCTTAAACCTTTGAAGTAAAACTGCCTCTTTTTCAGTGCTCAGCTGCAGTGCATCGTGGGCAGTACAATGACAGTTGGAAACGTGGACCCCATGGAGGGGCTGTCATGGCTGCCCTCAGCACAGACCTGCTGTTCCCTATCAAATTCATCCTCTGTGCCTATGCTCTGTTTAATATAGATTTTTATAAACTGTATGAAGTAAAATTCTTCATTCCTATCTTGTGATTAACGCTGGGAGAATCGAAAAAGCAGTGTCTGACCTCCAATAAGCCATAAAGTTAAAAGCTTTTCTAGGCAATGAATATATAACCTGATTTTTTTCTCCTACAGATCCTCTCTCTCCCCTTCTTTCTCCCTTTCTCCTTTGTGTGAAACTCTTTCTTTATCCCTTTCCTTTTCTATAAACTTCCTTGATCTTTCCCTCTCCAGTACCCCCCTTCCTCATTCCCTTCTTCAGTTCCAGGATGTTCTCTTCTCAGCTTGCCCATGTGTTTTGCACCTGCAACTCATGTGTGTGTCGGGGAGTAGAGGTGAGGGATTATCCCTTCCGTGAGTGACAGTCACCTTTCTTTTCTTTGCTGGCTGGTGCTTTTAGGAGACAAGGTGTACAACCTTACCCCTAGGGAGCCAGTCCTGTCCCTCATCTCTCTATCTAATGCTAATAATGATAACAATAGTAGTGATGACGGCCGGGTGCGGTGGCTCATGCCTGTAATTCCAGCACTTGGGGAGGCCAAGGTGGGTGGATCACCTGAGGTCGGGAGTTCGAGACAAGCCTGGCCAACATGGTGAAACCCTGTATCTACTAAAAATACAAAAAATTAGCCAGGTGTGGTGGTGGGCACCTGTAATCCCAGCTACTCGGGAGGCCGAGGCAGGAAAAGTACTTGAACCTGGGAGGTTGCAGTGAGCTGAGATCACACCACTACACTCTAGCCTGGGTAACAAGAGTGAAACTCCTCAAAAAAAAAAAAAAAATAGTAGTGATGACAAGCCACCATATGCCAGGCACTGTGGTAGGCAGCTCACACTTCACTCTGCATGTACTATTATCCCTTAAATGTCTCATACAAGGTCTTTCAACTACTGAGCAGCCAGAGGTAGAATTCAAGAGGCGAACTTGCTGTTTTCTCTACTTAAACTCTTTTGTCACTCAGGCTGCAGTGCAGTGGTGCGATCATGGCTCACTGCAGCCTCGACCTCCAGGCCCAGGTGATCCTCCTATCTCAACCTCCCAAGTAGCTGGGATTACAAGCACGCACCACCATACCCAGCAATTTTTTTTTTCATATTTTTTTTGTAAAGACAGTGTTTCACCATGTTGGCCAGGCTTTTCTCGAACTCCTGAGCTCAAGCGATCCTCCTGCTGTGGCCTCCCAAAGTGTTAGGATTACAGGCATAAACCACCACACCCCGCCTTCTTGAACTCTTTTCTATAACCCCACCCACCCTATTTTATCCAATTGAATTGGACTCATCTTTCAGGTCTCAGTGGAAGCGCTTCTAATCTTTTAGGTTGGGATTTAATACCCCAACTATTGCATTCCCATGGAATGCTGTATGTCCCCCAAACTGCACTTAGCCTGTACAGCAATTGCCTGCCTAATTGTCTATGTAGTTCATCATTGTACCAGCATGGCTGAGCAAGGTGCCTGGTACACAGCAGATATTCCATAAATGCCTATAGGAAAAGTAAATTAACGGACTCTTCCTCAATATATATATATATATTCTAGAAATTTGAGTTGTATATTAGTTTCGTAGGGCTGCTATAACAATATACCGCAAACTGGGTGGTTAAACAACAGAAATGTATTGTCTCACAGTTCTGGACCTAGAAGTCCGAGCTCAAGGTGTTGGCTGTGTTGGTTTCTTCTGAGCCCTCTCTCCTTGGCATGTAGGTGGCTGTCTTCTCCCTGTGTCTCCACGTGGTCTTTTCCCTCTGTACCTGTGAGTGTCCAGACTTCCTCTTCTTATAAGGACACCAGTCACATTGAATTAGGCCCGCCCTAATAACCTCATTTTAACTTAATCACATCTTTAAAGACCCTAACTCCAAATCCAGTTACATCCTAAAGGCCTGGGGGTGAGGACTTCAACATATGAATAGGGGGCAGGGAGAGGGACAGAAGTCAGCCCATGACAAGTTGCTTTGCTTTTCACTTTCCTAGTTTGTGGAGGACAGTGTGTCATCTTTCGACATGTTTCTAAATAGCCTCTTTTTCCTTTCTGATTCACTTTATGTTCCCACTTCAGGGTGATATGAGAAACACTGGGGAAGCATGTTCAAAGACGTGAGCAGTGGGTCACTTATTACTTTACCATGGCGTATTTCAGAGTCATTAAAGCAGCTCCAGCAAGCACAGTGGGCTGTGCAGCCGGAATCCTATGGCTGAAGATGGGACAGGAGTGCAATCTAACCAGGATGTGAAACCAAGTCCAAGTAAGGTTTTTCAAAAGCCAAGAATTAGAACGACTAACTCAGTCCTGTTTCAGTATATCCAGGGGAGGCTGATTTATAGGGAAAGATGAAAGGAGGACAATGTGTATATTTTGGCTGCTCAGAAGACCATGGGGCTAGACATGGGGGAGGAGGAAGTTATTATAAGCCTACAGCCAGCCAATGAGTAAGAACATCAAAGAGGAAGCTGAATGGCCAGATGGACCAAGAGCTGGGGCACAGGCAGGGTCTTCGGGAGAAATAAGATGAATGGATTCTTCGGACAACCTGAGTTCAGAGCCCAGAGGGGCCTTTGGAAAGGCATGATGGATTATGTGCACTGTGGGTCATTGTGCCATGAGAAGTCCCATGGGGGATGAGCCCCAGAGGCCCTTAAAGTCAGGGTGGACCATTAAGTAAACTGCGGAGGAATTTCTTCCAGGAGGGCTCAGACTTGGCAAAGGCTGGGAAGGGCTGCTTTCCATCTCCAGCTCTTAATCCCCCAGCCCTGACACTGGGGCTCGCTTGTTCCAGCCTACTTGATCCATTTATTGAATAAAGATATACTGAGAACCAGCCGGGCGTGGTGACTCATGCCTGTAATTCCAGCACTTTGGGAGGCCGAGGTGGGCGGATCACGAGGTCAGGAGATCGAGACCATCCTGGCTAACACGGTGAAACCCCGTCTCTACTAAAAATACAAAAAATTAGCCGAGTGTGGTGGCGGGCACCTGTAGTCCCATCTACTCAGGAGGCTGAGGCAGGAGAATGGCGTGAACCCAGAAGGCGGAGCTTGCAGTGAGCCAAGATTGCGCCACTGCACTCCAGCTTGGGCAACAGAGCAAGACTCCGTCTCAAAAAAAAAAAAAAAAAAAAAAGATATACTGAGAACCCTTTTATTCCAAGGTCTGTGCTAGGCCCAGTGAAAGGTGAGGAATCCTTAAATCTTTGGGACTTGGTGGGGTCACCGGGGAAGCATCCTCCTCTCCTAGGTACCTTTCATCTGTTTGCACCCAGATGTGGCCTGTCCCATGTGATTGTCCCACCACTGACTGAAGCAGGCCTCTCCATTCTCCTCTTCCAGTTAAAGCTAAATTTGTCTCCAAAGTGAAGAAGAATAGGAAAACCATCAATTTTATGGAGCTTTTTAACTATGCCAAAATGGTTTCATTCTGACACACGTTGTTTTTTTTTTTTTTTTTTTTGAGATGGAGTCTTGCTCTGTTGCCCAGGCTGGAGTGCAGTGGTGTGTTCTGGGTTCACTGTAACCTCTGCCTCTTGGGTTCCAGCGATTCTGCTGCCTCAGCCTGCTGAATAGCTGGGATTACAGGCACGCGCCACCACACCGGGCTACTTTTTGTATGTTTAGTAGAGATGGAGTTTCGCCATGTTGGCCAGGCTGATCTTGAACTCCTGACCTCAGGTGATCCACCCACCTTGACCTCCCAAAGTGCTGTGATTACAGGGTACCAGTAGAATCTAAGCTCTAGGAAGGCAGAGTTTTTTTTTTTGTCTGCACATGATAGACGCTCAGCAAATATTTGCTGGATGGGTGGACAAATGGAAACTGGAATGAGATGGAAATGCCTAGGTGAGTGCAGGAAGGACTCTGCCTCTCCTGGTCTTTGCCTTGTAGATGCCAAATATTCTAGGTGGGAACTGGGAAGTTGGCAGATGCTGCTCTGTAGAGAATCAGTGGAGCAAAGATTGGAAAAACATCCAGCCTGTGTCAGCTAGCAAAAGAGGGGTTTTGGGTCTATTTTGGGGTCAGAATATTAGAGGAGGTAACTTGTACCCTCAGGGTTCAGAGTGTGGTTGACTAGGAGGCTCCAAAGAGTAAGTGAAACCCAAGGGGACGGAGATAGGACCACTTGATCCATCCTTGTAGGTTCAGAGCTATGTCTTATCAAATGTTTTCCCTTCATGTATTAACATGATAATGAACTCTTTCTACTTTGGTTTGATAATGTAATGGATTATATGGATAGATTTTCTAATGTTGAACCAATCCTTGCATTATTGGGGTAAACTTTACTTGATCATAATGTACTTTTTAATACCTTAGTAGAATTATTTTGCTAATCTATTTTTGCATTTAGATTCATAAATTAAACTGGCTAGTATTCTCTCTAATTTTCATTTTCTGCACTGTCTGGTTTTGGTATCAAAGTTAAGTTAGCTTCAAGAAAATAAATTGTTTTTGTAAAGTAGGTATTAGCCATTCCTTAAAGAGCTGGCAAATTTGCTTATAAAACCATCTGGGTTGAATCCCTTCTGTAGGGCAGATATGTTTGAAACTAATTTAATTTCTTTAAAAGCCATTAGTCTATTTGACTTTTCTATTTCTTTTGAGTCTATTTTGGTAATTGATATTTTCCTTGAATATTATGCCATTTGTCTACATTTTCAAATCTGTTGGCATAAATGACAGTTCACAATACTGAGCTGTGTTTTAATAGGAGACGTGATTCTTTAACCAAAGTGCCCAGTGCTTTGTTTCTGTAGATCACAAAGTTCTTAGGAAAAATTCTAAAGAAACATTGAGACCCGGGGGATGGGTGTGTGTGCTGCAGGGAGAGGAGTCTCAATTGACTCTTGAGTTTCTCTGATAATATCTGACAAGCCTTACAGTTTTTCAACACACCTATTGCTTGCCTTATCTCTTTTGTCTTCTCAAAGTCCTTGAGATGTAGATTTTATAATGAGTCTCAATTTATAGATAAAGAAAGGCCAATCCTAGATACCAGTTTATCTATAATATAGATGAAATCAGAAGCCACTCCTAGATCACACCATTTTAATTAGAAGAGAGTTTAGAGATCATCTCGTTGAGAGATTCTTAACCTGGGATCCATGGACCCTCAAAGTGCTCTTGGGTAGACTTCAGCGGCTCCATAATTTGGATGAGAACAAAATTACATTATTTTTCACTAAACTCAGAGTGCAATTTAGCATTTCCTTCTATTATGATTGCAAGCAACAAACACCAGAGTAGTAGCAGTACTGTGTCTCCAATAGAAATCATAGATATTTTCATGGCACATTGTAGCTGTCAGAGATAACTCAAAATATTGTTTATACTCATCACTACTTCAAAATTACACTAGTTAGTAGACCTGCCTCTTGATCTTGACATGTTGTTTTTAAAAGTACATGTTACTGTATACCAAATTTGTTTTTTAAAATATTTTGATAACTGCAGTTCAAATAGTTGGCCTCCTTTCTAATCCTTTGCAGTCATTTACTTGTTTATTGCGATAAAATATACATAAGATAAGATTGACTATTTTAACCATTTGTAGTACATGTTTGATGGTATCGAGTAAATTAACAGTGTTGTGTAACCATCACCACTATTTCCAGAGCTTTTCATCATCCCAAATAGAAACTCTGTACCTAATTAAGCAATAACTCCTCATTCTTCCCTTCCCCACCCCCCAGTAACTTCTATTCTACTTTTTGTCTCTATGAATTTGCCGAAATACCTCATATAAATGAAATTCTATCATATTTATCCTTTGGTGGTTAGCTTTTTTCATTTAGCTTAGTGTTTTCAAGGTTCATCCATGTTGTAGCATGTATCAGAACTTCATTCTTTTTGTGGTTCAAAAATACACTACATTTTACTCCATTCATCTGTCAATGGCCAAGGTTGTTTTCACCTTTGGACTACTGTGGGTTTTTTTTGTTTTGTTTTGTTTGTTTGTTTGTTTTTTTGAGACAGGGTCTCATTCCTATCACCCAGGCTGCAGAGCAGTGGCGTGATCAGGGCTCACTGCAACCTTGACTTCCCTGGCTCAGGTGATCTTTCCACCTCAGCCTCCCAAGTAGTTGGGACTACAGGCACACACCATGCCTGGCTAATTTTTTGTATTTTTAGTAGAGACAGGGTTTCACCATGTTGCCCAGGCTGGTCTTGAACTCCTGGGCTCAAGCAATCCACCTGCCATGGCCTCTCAAAATGCTGGGATTATAGGCGTGAGCCACTGTGCCTGGCCACCTTTGAGCTATTGTGAATAAGGCGGCTATAAACACTGGCACACAAGTATCTTCTTGAGTTCCTGCTTTCAATTCTTTTGAATATATACTGAGGAGTAGAATTGCTAGGAAATGTGGTAATTCTATGTTTAACTTTCTAGGAACTGCCAAACTGTGTCCTACAGTGGCTGCAGCATGTTACATTCCCACCAGCAGTACGCGAGGGTTCCAATTTCTCCACATCCTCACCAATACTTGTTATTTTCTTTAAAAAAAAAAAATAATTACCATCCTAGTGGGTGTTGCATTTTATTTTAGGCATGTAAAAACTTTATTCTGAGAAGGAGTCACGGGCTTCTCCAGACTGCCACAGGGGTCCCTGATACAATAAACGTTAGGAAGCTAGGATGAGGGAGCTCAAGAGCTCAGAGATATTGTCACATGTCCAAGGTGAGGTGAGGGACTAGCAGCAGCCCAGGCATTAGAACTAAGTTTCCTGGGTCTCAAAGGAGCCCTTTTCCCTCCTACCAGATGGTCTGTTCTCATGTACATGATCCACCCCAGCCAGTGGTCAGAACTGAGTCAGAGCTGGAGCTAAGCCATTGACCAACCAGCTACTGAAGCTGAGGCCAGCACCAGACACAGACTAGATAGACATAATTAATCCCTGTTTGCAAATCACTGCAATGTAGAACTACCATGCACCACCACAGCTGCTAAATCCTTATCTAGCCTACAAACATCCACTGAATGCCTGTGTGCAGATCAAACTCCATATTCAGTTGGAGTGTTTGGGGGACACTTACGGGCACATCAATGGACAATTTGGTTTATAGGTATAAAGTTCAGGAGGGAGAAATAACCCTGTGTATGTTTCATTTAATTACAGAATAGGTGTCTTGATCTCTCATTTCTTTGTAGGGACCCTCTATTTCCGCAGAGGCAGGTTCAGATGGCCTTTTGAGTTTCATCGCCCATTTTCTTACTGAGCTCTGTCAGCCTTGGCTCCTGAACCTTTCCACATTTGTCAGCTCGGTTTTTAAAATAACCATAGCTGACTTTTTTTTTTTTTTTTTTTGAGACAGAGTCTTGCTGTGTTGCCCAGGCTAGAGTGCAGTGGCGCAATCTCGGCTCACTGCAAGCTCTGCCTCCCGCGTTCAGGCCATTCTCCTGCCTCAGCCTCCTGAGTAGCTGGGACTACAGGTGCCTGCAACCATGCCCGGCTAATTTTTTGTATTTTTAGTAGAGACGGGGTTTCACTGTGTTAGCCAGGACAGTCTCGATCTCCTGACCTCGTGATCTGCCCGCCTCGGCCTCCCAAAGCACTGGGATTACAGGTGACTTTTTTTTTCTTTTGAGATGGGGTCTCGCTCTGTTGCCCAGGCTGGAGTGCAGTGGTGCAATCTCGGCTCACTGCAACCTCCGCCTCCCAGGTTCAAGCGGTTTTCCCACCTCAGCCTCCCCAGTAGCTGGGACTACAGGGGCATGCCACCACACCTGGCTAATTTTTGTATTTTTTGGTAGAGTTGGGGTTTTGCCATGTTGGCTGGTCTCGAACTCCTGACCTTAGGTGATCTGCCTGCCTTGGCCTCCCAAAGTGCTGGGATTACAGATATGAGCCACCGTGCCTGGCCGATTTGGTTTTTAAAGAATCACTTCTTCTGCTGGATTGGGAATAGCCTGCAGAGAGGCAAAGGCAAGTAGTGCTTAGGAGGCTAATGCCATCATCCAGGGGAGGGATGATGGTAGGGTTGAGTAATCTCTGGAGTGTAACAAACACTAAGGATTATTTTATTTTGTGGTAAATGTCCCAAAGCTGTCTTGAACAGTACCAGGTTGCTGGGAATGTATAGAGACAGCCTACAGAGCACCCTACAGTTTTAGCAAGGGAAATTTCATGTAATATAAAGGCATGCAGGTTGTACTCTTGTATAGTTGTGTGTACATTGGTTGTTTCCTGTAGCAAAATCATGAAGAGTATGCATTCTAGAGTGAGAGTCCCTAGATTCAAATCATGGCTCCACCAGTTACTAACTGTGTGACCTTGGGCAAATAAATTACCCTAACTTCTCTGAGCCTCAGTTTTCCCTCTAGTAAAATGGGGACAGTGGGTTGCTATGAGAAGTAATGAGTTAGCACGTGTACAACATTTAGCATTATACTGATATATAACCACGGCTCAATAAAATAGTAGCTATCATTATGGATATGGATATAACTATTTGTAAAGGTCAAGGAACATCTCTATTTAACTTATTTTATTTGTTTATTTTTTATTTTTTGAGACGGAGTCTAGCTCTGTTGCCCATGCTGGAGTGCAAGGGCGCGACCTTGGCTCACTGCAACCTCCACCTCCCATGTTCAAGCGATTCTTCTGCCTCAGCCTCCGGAGTAGCTGGCATTACAGGCATGCGCCACCAGGCCCAGCTAATTTTTTTTTTGTATTTTCGGTAGAGACGGGGTTTCACCATATTGGCCAGGCTGCTCTCGAACTCCTGACCTCCAGTGATCCACCTGCCTCAGCCTTCCAAAGTGCTGGGATTTCATGTGTGAACTAATTAACTTAGTTTATTTAAAGCCATAGCATACTGGAGCTGAAAAAGAACTAAGACACTTCATTTAGTCCAACCCTCTCATTTTACGGGGAGAATAAAAACTACAGATAGAAAATTCCATAGCCAAAATAAAATAAAGTTATAGTCCAGATGCCGTGGCTCACACCTGTAATCCCAGCACTTTGGGAGGCCAAGGCAGGTGGATCACGAGGTCAAGATATCGAGACCATCCTGGCCAACATGGTGAAGCCCCATCTCTACTAAAAATGCAAAAAATAACCGGGCGTGGTGGCATGCGCCTGTAGTCCCAGCTACTCGGGAGGCTGAGGTAGGAGAATCACTTGAACCTGGGAGGCGGAGGTTGTAGTGAGCCGAAATCACACCACTGTACTCCAGCCTGGTGACAGAGCAAGACTCTGTCTCAAAAAAATAAAATAAAATAAAATATAAAAAATAAAGTTATGCGGCCAGTGACACCTAGCTGGTAGCAGAGTGGGGACCGGAACTCAGGTCTCTGGACTCCCAGTCTGGTGCTTTCTCTTCTATACCACATTGCTTCCATATAACCCTTAGTGCAGCACCAGGTGGGAATAATAATAACAACAATAAAGGCTTATTTGACTCTCACTTTGCGCCAGGCACTATTCTAAGTACACATATCTGCTCATATTATCCTCATGACAACCCTATGAGGCAGGTACAATTATTGTCCCTATCTTGCAGAAGAGGAAACTTAAGGAGAGAGGGATAAAGCCACTTGCCCAGGGTGGAGAATGAGTGTGGTGTGGGAGACATGGGCAGGAGGCTGCTGCCCCATTACACTGCATGACCTGCTTCTCCCTTTATGTAACAGAGAAATTGAATCCAGTCTTTCAAGTCCTTTTTCAGCCTTCAAATTTGCAGACCCTAAATGCTTTTCTATTATCAGGTCTTGAAGAAATACCATTCCACTTCATTAAAACTGCTGTCTTTTTAACTAGTCTTCATCTTAATGATCATCTACAAGAAAGACTATTTGCCTAGAAACCAAGTCACCAAGCCTGTGAGAGATTCCTGAAATGTTATTCCTGGCTTCCATAGCAACCCTAACATAGGGCGTTAAGCTTAACGGAGTCAGCGAGAGCAGCTGGAGCCGGGCATTGAAGCGCTGAGAGCGCTGAGGAAACAAATCGTTGGCTCAATAGTTTTCCTTTTGTGTAATATACTGTCCCAGTGTGTTTAGGGAGTTACGACTTCTGCCAAGTAAGAATGGAGGAAATGAAGCATTGTATCAAAGTGTACAGTGTTTCCAAGCAAATTGGAGGATGAGTACAAGTCTGTGTCTAGGGGAGTCTCTGCAGAAGATGAGGGTGGGCCTGCAGAGACGTAGGGGTGGGGAGGAGGGGCAGCTCTGCTTTCCCCAACCTTGGGTGACTAGGCCTTCAGGTGAGCTTTGTGAGGAGGACTGAGCATGCCCGGTTGCCTTTTCTGTTCCAACCCGTTTGCTGACCTCAGCAGAGAGTGGGGGTGATACGTGAGCGAAGCATCAAAGAGGCCAAGATGCTGAGGATGACAGAGGCAGAGATGCTGAGGCTGACGGAGCCACCAGGGCCAGTGCAGGAAACAGAGATCTCTAGGTATTTCAGGAAGTAAAAGGTTTAACACAGGGAATTCGGTTATATAGTTGTTGGAAGGGCTGGAGGAGTGGGAGCCCAGGGACCACCACGCAAGAGCACCTCACTGGGATCAGGATGCTGCTGCCACCAGAATTGACATCTGTGCAGCTGCTGAGCAGACACCAGAACACGAAGTCTGGCTGCCACAACTAACTGGCTTTCTAAAACCTTGCTTGCTGGCAGAGCCACCATCCACCCCACTTCATCCTTTGTGAATGTATTGAATTGGGGTTCCCCAATTCTTACCCAGAAACCTAGCTGCCTGAAAGAGAGTCTGGGAAATATTGGTTTTGTCCTTTTAGCTTCTGCGACACTGGAAGACTCATGGGGAGAGTTGGGAGTTCATGCCAAGCGCCAATGGACGTGGATAGTAATCGCTTTTTTTTTTTTTTTTTTGAGATGGAGTCTTGCTTTGTTGCCCAGGTTGGAGGTGCAGTGGCACGATCTTGGCTCACTGCAGCCCCTGCCTCCCGGGTTCAAGTGATTCTCTTGCCTCAGCCTCCCAAGTAGCTGGGATTACAGGTGCACACCACCACACCCAGCTAAATTTTGTATTTTTAGTAGAGACAGGGTTTTGCCATGTTGGCCAGGCTGGTCTTGAACTGCTGACCTCAGGTGATCTGCCTTCCTCGGCCTCTCAGAGTGCTAGGATTACAGGTATATGCCACCGCACCCTGCCAATTTTTTTTTTTGTGAGACGGAGTCTCACTGTATTGCCCAGGCTGGATTGCAGTGGTACAATCTCAGCTCAATGCAACCTCTGCCTCCCGGGTTCAAGCAATTCTCCTGCCTTAGTCTCCCAAGTAGCTGGACTACAGGCACGTGCCACCACGCCCAGCTAATGTTTGTATTTTTAGTAGAGATGGGGTTTTGCCACGTTGGCCAGGCTGGCCTCGAACTCCTGACCTCATCTGATCCGCCCGCCTTGGCCTTCCAAAGTGCTGGGATTACAGGCATGGGCCACCTCGCTCAGCCTGATATTTATTTCATTTGAAATTTGGATTAAGTAGGTAGAGGAGTTGAACACCAAATAGGGATGAGTTGAAAGGGCCCATCGTTGACCTAAACTATTTGCTCCGCCACCTGAAAGTCCTTTGGGATTAAGTCCAGGGTTAGATAACAGAGGGGCAGAAACTCAACTCCCAGAGACAAAGGAGTGGCCTTAACATTCTCTCTGGTGCCTTCTCTATTAGTATATACATAAGGAAACATTAATTTATACCCAAGAGTAGGCTGGGAGCTTGGATGGGAGGGGAAGCGGGGTTGTGGGGCAGGCCTGGAGAGATTGGCTTTGGGCTGGGCCATAGATGGAGAAGACTGAAGTCTGGGCTGTCAGGAACCCTTAGAATAAGCCTAAAATAGGAAGGGCACATCTAAAACCCTTCAGTGCTCCTCATTTGTCCTAATGAAATCCAGACCTTTTTTTTGTTTTGTTTTGTTTTTTTTTTGGAACAGGGTCTTGCTCTGTGGCCCAAGCTGGAGAGCAGTGGCACAATAATGGCTCACTGCATCCTCACCTTCCAGGGCTCGAGCTATCCTCCTGCTTCAGCCTCCCATGTAGTGAGGACTACAGGCCTGCACCATTACACCCGGCTACTTTTTTTTTTTTTTTTTAATCTTTTGTAGAGACGGGGTCTCAAACTCCTGAGCTCAAGTGATCCTCTTGCCTCAGCCTCCCAAAGTTCTGGGATTACATATGTGAGCCACTGTGCCCTGCCTGAAGTCTAGACTTCTTATGCAGGAGGCACATGTCCACCCACATGGCCCTGTCTTCCCCAACTTGTCCTTTAGGACCCAGCCTTGCCCCATCACCTGTGGTTACCTGGGTGCGTGTGCATCCCACTCTGTTCTGGCCTCCAGCTTTTGCATATGCTGCCCTTTTACCTAAATGCACACCCCAACTTGTTGCCTGGTCAACACCTGCTTACCTTATAATAACATCATCCTATTATAATGCTAATCACCTTGTCCAGGGATCTTCCCCCACCCCCTATCTTGGGACTGGTGATCTACTCCAGGCTCTAGTCACTCGTCCTTTAGTTGTTGTTTTGTTTTTTGTTTTTAGAGACAGAGTCTCTCTCTGTTGCCCAGGATAAAGTGCAGTGGTGTAATCATAGCTCACTGCAACCTTGACCTCTTGGGCTCAAATGATCCTCCCGCCTCAGCCTCCCAAGTAACTGGGACTACAGGTGCACGCCATCATGCTTGGCTTATTAAAAAACTTTTTTTTCATAGTGATGTGGCCTCACCGTGTTGCCCAGGCTGGTCTCTAACTGCTGGGCTCACCCAGTCCTCCTGCCTTAGCCACCCAAAGTGCTGAGACTATAGGTGTGAGCCATTGTGCCTGGCCTGCTCATGTTTTTTATGAATCTTAATCAATCTGTCTTCTCTACAGGGTTGTAAGCTCCTCCCAGGCTGAGACTGGTTCTCATACTCTATCCCTAGCACCCAGCACAAAGAGGGGATTCCTGCAATGTTTGTACAACTCAACCAAACCAAAATGATGATAGAATTGTCTCTGAAGACAAACTTTGCCTTTGCTGGCACGGGGGTGTGGAAACTTGTGCCCTGTTATCTGACTAGCCCCTTCCTCCCTGCATACCTACACCTCCTCCCCTCCTCCTTCCAGGGAAAGGCCCTGAGGCGCTGTGTCTCCTTCCTCTCCTCTCTTGCAGCCCAGCCCTGTGTTGCTATTCACAGGTCTCTGCTCTGCTCTGGCTTTCACTTGCTGAATTCTCAGAAAGCAGATGAAGCAATTTATTCAGTTAAAGTGCTCCTGTGGGTCAAATGCCAGCTTGCTTTTTAAAACCTTCCTATGCTGCTTTTTACTTTGCAGAGAGCAGAAATTACCTGTTTTGTTTCCTGGTGCTTTCTGCACTCTCTTGTACTGAGGGATGGTTGTGTGTCTCTGTGAGAGTGTGTGTGTGTGTGTGTATTACAATTTTAAGATACATGTCATTTCTCAATTTGAGAAAGGAAGAAAGATAGTGAGGGGGTTTGATAGAGAATATCAAAATTATTTTGTATGTATTCAGTCAGCTCATTTTTTAAAAGAAAAGGTTTTAATATCACTGGCTATTGTTTTTATTTTATTTTATTTTATTTTATTTTATTTTTTGAGACAGAGTCTCACTGAGTTACCCAGCTCTACAGTCACCTCTATACTTGTCTCAATGACCCCTGCACTGTGAGCTTCTTGAGGCCAGGGCCTGATGATACAGCACTAACCATTGTATTTTGCCTGTAGTGGCGCAATCTCGGCTCACTGCAACCTCCGCCTCCTGGGTTTAAGCAATTCTCATGCCTCAGTGTCCCAAGTAGCTGGAATTACAGGCACACGTTACGACACCTGGCTAATTTTTGTATTTTTAGTAGAGATGAGGTTTCACCATGTTGGCCAGGCTGGTCTCGAACTCCTGGCCTCACATGATCTGCCCACCTTGGTCTCCCAAAGTGCTGAGATTACAGGCATGAGCCACCATGCCTGGCCTGACTGTTGTTTTTAATTTTAAATTTAATTTTAAGTTCAGGGGTACATGTGCAGGTTTGTTATGTAGGTAAACTCATGTGTCACGGGGGCTGGTTGTACAGATTATTTCATCACTCAGGTATTAAATCTACTACCCATTAGTTATTTTTCCTGATTCTCTCCCTCCTCCCACCCTCTGATGGGCCCCAGTGTGTGTTGTTCCGCTCTATGTGTCCGTGTGTTCCCGTCATTTAGCTCCCACTTATAAAAACCACTATTTCACAGCTTATTTGTACTTCTCTTTATCAGTTAAGAAAAAGACTGTTTGTATAGCAAACTCCGAGAGAGGATGTGAGGGACATTTTTTAGTGAGACTTGAGCAAACTACTTTACGTTGCAAGGAAATTCAATTCATTGGAAACTTTTTCCTCCAGGACTAAACTGGGGCAGCTTTCATTTTGGCTCCCTCACAAAGAAAATTGTCCAGGGTCTGGAAACCACAGTTGTTGAACCTCATATGACGTCTCTTTTCTTTCAGCTCATGCAACATTTACTAGAGGAGACTGGTGTGATGTGGCGTGTTTTTCCTTTCCTTTTTTTGCTTTCCATTTTGCTGGCTCGTTGGTGCACACTTCCTGAGGGCCTGAGAGGGCTGTGTTCCTAGAGGAATTTATGACAGTCAGCAGGGACAACTGAAATTTGAGCTGGTGTGAACCCAGAATCCCTCAGGGCCCTACTGGCTGGAGTCTCTGCTTTAGGGAGCATCATTGCTGCCCAAAGATGCAACACCCATTCCCCAGCACCTTCGTAAAACAACAACAAATACTTATCATGGCATTGCCAAGCATATTTTGCATAAAAACTACCCAGGATGGATTCTATCTCCATGGGCAGATGGAATCCATCCCGAAAGCATCTTTCTCTGCCAGCACACTCACCTCTCTCTGCTCTGCAAATGCCCTTCTTGGTAGTAGCTTGTTCAACGGTACACAGAGCAAATCTGGCAATTCTGAAATTTCAACTTTTGTTTGTGAACTTTGGCTCTGCTCAGGAAGAACTTGTCAGAATGAAGGTTGACATTCAGCCTGTATCTCGAGCATTCTTGAGAGAAGCACACAGTGCCTGGCATCTTGAATGGCATCAGCTGCTTGCTACCCAGCTCTTTGGGACAAGTGGGTCCATGAGAGAAAATACACAGAGCAAGGAGAAGACTGCACCCACTCTAGCAGGACAGGGAGCCTGGCTACCCCAATTTCCTTTTCCCAAGCCATCTGCTACTTTTCTTCTTCTGCAACCAGGCATCCAAAGCAGGGTGTATGTGGGGGAAGACCCTGGAAATCACCTCCATCTGGGTGTACATTGTTACTTTTATCCTCAGTAGTTGGTCAAGAAGTAGAGTGTATTCTCTATATATCTTTACTGGGTTCATCCCCACTTATTCAGAAGTAGAATCTCTAGGCCGGGCATGGTGGCTCACACCTGTAATCCCAGCACTTTGGGAGACTGAAGCTGGAGGATTGCCTAAGCTCAGGAGTTTGAGACCAGCCTGGGCAACATGGCGAAACTCTGTCTCTTTCAAAAAATACAAAAAATTAGTCGGGTGTGGTGGTGTGTGCCTGTAGTCCCAGCTACTCCGGAGGCTAAGTTGGGAGGATCACTTGAGCCTGGGAGGCGGAGGTTGTAGTGAGCCGAGAATGCGCCACTGCACTCCAGCCTGGGTGACAGAGTGAGACCCAGTCTCAAAAAAAGAAAAAAAGTTTTAAAAAAGTTTTAAAAATACTAATTTAAAAAAAAGAAGAATCTCTAGCGACCGTTCAGTGTGATTTGGAGTTAGGCTGTTCTGGTTAAACATAGATTGTGCCTATTGAATAGTAATTTCTCTTACCCTGCCTAGCTCTACAGTCACCTCTATACTTGTCTCAATGACCCCTGCACTGTGAGCTTCTTGAGGCCAGGGCCTGACGGTACAGCATTAACCATTGTATTTTGCCTGTGGTGCTTTCGGTACAGTGCCTTCTATGTGCCAGCCCTGAGCCAGGCATTGATGAAAGATGAATAAGTCCAAGTCATGACCTCAAAGGTGGCTTATAAATTGATGGGACTTGCAGGCCAGTAAATACCATAGTATTTGTGGGGCGACATCACTGCACATTAAGTTACTCATTGGTCTTACTGTCATCACGACCTGGTGCTGAGAAGGCACATTTGAACTCTGGTAGGTGCAGCAGATGAATCACTGGGGCCTGAGCGATGCCTCCCAGGGCACTGGCCAGGGCAGAGGGTGTAGTGGGGACATTTGCACTTAGGCGACTGTGTCTTGAGTTGAGCTTTATCTCCTGGGTCACATTCCAGGCTCAGCTGCCAGTCAATGTGTTATCTGGTGATGGGGAGGGTAAGAGGGCTCTTCACTCTTGGCCACCTACCGGGAGCAGTGGCTAAAAATGCAAGTGTTAGAGTCAGACCAACTTGGGGTTTAAATCCCTGTTCTGCCACCACTCATTAATCCCCTGACTGTGCACTTGTCACTTAACCTCTCTGAGCCTCAGCTTCCTCATCTACAAGTGGAAGGTAACAGTGCCTATGTTCTTTATTTTCTGAAACTAATTGAATGCCAGATATATCTGTCATGCACGTGATCTGACAATGGAACAGAATATTTGCATGAGGAGACACAAGAGACTCCAGGATGTATGATTGCTACATTTTCAAGGCCACTCCTGGTTTGGGGGAAGAAGGTGGCAGGACGTCAGAATGGGTGCCCTGCCACTGTCTTCTTTTCTAGACCCTTGGCAGATGGTCTCTCAGGATATGTCTCACACATCCCTAGAGACAGAGTTGTCAGATTTGTTGTGCTTAAGAATTACTTGCAGCAATTACAAATGCAGATTCCTGGGCCTTAACCCCAGAGATTCTGATTTCCTGGGTCTAGGGTAAGACTGGAGTGCAGTGGTATGATCGCAGCTCGCTGCAACCTCTGCCTCTCAAGTTTAAGTGATTCTCCTGCCTCAGCCTCCCGAGTAGTTGGGATTACAGGCACCTGCCACCACGCCCGCTAATTTTTTTGTTTTGTTTTGTTTGAGACGGAGTCTCGCTGTGTCGCCCAGGCTGGAGTGCAGTGGCGCGATCTCAGCTCACTGCAAGCTCCACCTCCTGGGTTCACGCCATTCTTCTGCCTCAGCCTCTCCGAGTAGCTGGGACTAGAGGCGCCCGCCACCACGCCCGGCTAATTTTTTTGTATTTTTTAGTAGAGACGGGGTTTCACTGTGGTCTCGATCTCCTGACCTCGTGATCCGCCTGCCTCGGCCTCCCAAAATGCTGGGATTACAAGCGTGAGCCACCGTGCCCGGCCCACGCCCGCTAATTTTTGTGTTTTTAGGAAAGGCAGGGTCTCACTATGTTGGCCAGGCTGGTCTCGAACCCTTGACCTCAAGTGATCCACCCACCTCGGCCTCCCAAAGTGCTGGGATTACAGGCATGAGCCACGATGCCCAGCCGTCCCCACCTCTTTCTGATGTTATCGAGCTGTCAAGGATCCCAGCTGCAACCTCTTCTTTATTGTGTCTCTGCTGACCAGCATTCCCAGCCCATTCCAGCTCATGGCAGGGTATCTGCAATCTTTCTCTTCCCTGCCCTCCCACACCCCCCACCCATGAGCTTTACCTGGAAGCTCATGTACACACCAAAGGGAATAAGCAAGGACCCAGACAGGCAGCCAGGTGCCTGGCACTAGGCCGGGTACTAGGATTCATAGAAGATACTGCTTGTGGTCAGGTAGCTGCATGTGTGAGATATTGGTGGAAGACGCTCAGACAGAGGTAAGCAGGGAGTGTTGGGGCTCAGAGGAAGGCCATTGAGGCCAGCGGAGAATGGCCCGTTAAGGAAAGGTTTTCAAAATAGGTGACCATAGGGCTGAGTCTTAAGCTGAACAGGGAGCAGAGGGCATCCCTGGCAGAGAGGGCGCTGTGTAGGGACTACAGACAGGCAGTGTGACATTGTTGGGGTATAAGGTATAGGGCAGGGAGTGGTGGCTGGTGGAGAAGGCTGAGTTTATGAGTTCATTCTCTCCTGAACATCAGCAACCTTGCCATTAGTGACTCTTAGGATGGTGGCTTTTGAAGAAATTGCTTTGATGGAATAGCTCCCTGAGACTCATGGATACTGGGACTTTATATATGTATGTATGTACATATGTATGTATTTATTTATGAGACAGAGTTTTGCTCTGTTGCCCAGGCTGTCATCCAGTGGTATGATCTCCGCTCACTGCAACCTCTGCCTTCCGTGTTCAAGCGATTCTCCTGCCTCAGCCTCCTGAGTAGCTGGGATTACAGGAGCACACCGCCATGCCTGGCTAATTTTTGCATTTTTAGTAGAGATGGGGTTTTGCCATGTTGGTCAGGCTGGTCTCGAACTCCTGACCTCAGGTGATCTGCCCACCTCAGCCTCCCAAAGTGCTGACATTACAGGCGTGAGCCACTGCACCCAGCCCGATACTAGGAATTTAAAGCTGTCATTTCCGGTTCTTGGGACTCAGATAATGAAACTCACTAAAATATTCATTCATGGGAAAGTTCTGGTAGAAAGGGGAAGATTAAAGTTCATTTTTGTCAGGAGAGTCTCTCTCTGGGAAAGCCATTGATGAGATGACTGGGGCATAAGGTTGGGAGGAGTCTAATGGGAGTGATTGGAAAGTGACATCTGGAGGACAAATCGGTTTCTTTTCATAAGCTCCCTCCAGTCTATGGGTGATGGGAAATCGGGGTGCTGTTTCAAGAGGAATCCTGTGGTTGAACTTTGATTCTGAGACCAGGACTGATTAGGGGTGTCAGCCATGGGTGCCAGGGCTGGGGACACCGGGGTGACATGCAAGGCTTGGACTTGCCATCCTGGCTCCAGATTTTATCATGTGACCAGCTGTCTCCCTTCCTCTGGTTTATGCAGTTGATTTCGAACTCTACATACAGGGCTTGACATTTTTTACCAATTATACTTCATCTTATTAGTTTCTACTCATTATTCCATCCTTCAGAAACCCTTTCTGGGCCTGACTCTGTTACTCAGCTTATTAACAGTTCCTCCCAGCATTGTATGCAGTGGTGTAGGGAGAACCACAAATGCCTCCAGAATTTGCAGAAATGTTTGGAAAATGTTACCAATTGGGAAATGATTTGCTAATGAGTTCACAATATGTCTTAGACCCATTAAGTAATCCAGGGTGTCTCCCTAATATAGTAGAAGCAAGTTTTCAGAATATTCCCCAGCGGTTTTTTCAGAAAATGTGAATAGAGCACGACTGAGTCAAAGAAAGCCCTAGCTCATCAACTGTATTCTACAGTGTCAGGCCTGATGCAATGCCGCAGCTGGCGACTGACTAATAAGGGAATTGGAGAGGGGAGAATTGATTATTTCCTGGACAAGGACCGTGGTGCCTTAATCAAGTGCCCTAAATGCAGGGGACTGCAGGAGAAGTCATACTGGGGTAAAAAACAAATATAGTCTAAATTACATCTGAAATAGCCTTTCAATTACCCTTAAGCACCAAGAGCTGGTCACAGTCTGGTGGCACACAGGGACAGAAGCACCTGAGGAGGCTCAGGGGCCGCATCACAGGTGTCTGTGGACATGCCCCTGCGGGAGCACAGTGATGGGTGGGATCCCAGTGCTGTGTCGCACGGTCGTCTTTGCTCTCAGTCCATCTGTCTCTGTCTGTCTTTGACAAGCCCATGTAGATCAAGTCTCATAAATAAAATGCATATAGCCGGGGTTCCCAAGCCCCATGCTGTGGACCGATATCAGTCCATGGCCTGTTAGGAACCAGGCTGCACAGCAGGAAGTGAATGGCAGGTGAGCATTACCACCTGAGCTCCACCTCCTGTGAGATCAGTGGCGATATTCCATTCTCATACGAGCGCAAACCCTATTGTGAATTGTGCATGCGAGGGATCTAGGTTGCACACTCCTTATGAAAATCTAACTAATCCCTGATGATCTGAGGTGAAACAGTCCCCCTCTTCCCCACTCTGTCCCTGGAAAATTTGTCTTCCATTAAACCAGTCCCTAGTACCAAAAAGGTTGGGGACTGCTGGCCTATTGGATGCAATTTCCTTGTATTCTGATGTGCTAGTTTTATATTCTTATAGTGGAGGATCCATACCGCTTTCACAGTTTGATGAGAATATCTCTTAAATCTTTCTATTTGTTCTGCTCTGACCCCATGCCCACCTGGCAGCCCTCCGTCATGAAAGCGGTTTTACCTGGAAGCTCATGTGCTGACCCTTGACATGGCCAGCCTTGTCTGCCTGCCCTTATTTCTTACTGAAAAAGAATGTTAGCCCTTATAGTCAGACATGGTCTCATATGATTAGCTAGTTTACCTTTATTCATTTTTTCAGACATGGGTAAAATTGAGTACTTTAATCTTTGTTGCGGAGCACCAGGCTCTAAGACCAGGTTGGTAGAAGGATTCTATTTCATATGCCAGTTCTGACAGATTGTTTATTGGTACTCAAAGTGCCATGTTGAAAGGATCCAGGCTGAGGGGGACAGGGCCAGAATTGATTAACAATGTCTGCCAGGGACTGAAAAAAATGGCATTGTTAAGCTTGCCTTAGAGCCTGAGATAGTCAACCATTACCTCTCTCCTTCTCTACCAAGAGGTAGTCAACCACTCCCTCACTGTCCATCTCTCTCTTAGCACGTATCGTTAGAGACCTCCTTCCAGACTGGCTTGATATGTTTATATTTATCAACAACAGCACACTGTATCTGTTTGGTCTGCTTCATTGTATCCCGTTATTATTTGTGTCCTTTACACAGTCAGGGGTCTTTTCCTTCCTTTGTATCCCCAGGCCCTGACATACAATAGGTATGTTGAATGACTGGCTCACAACCTAAGAGTTCTACCTAATTGTTCTGCATACAGGGAATCTGCCTTATTAGGGTCAGTCATTTGCCTCGCTGAGATCCATACTGTAGAGTTCCGTGGATCCTCTTGATCTGTTCCATCTAGGAATAAAACATACATTTTGCACGCCCTTTTTTTTTTCTTTCTTTCTTAAACTCCTGCTAGCTCATTATGATCATGGCTTGCTGTCTCTCTCTCTGTTCTTCTCTTATCATAAAACAGCTTTAATTTTTCTCCCCAGTGTCCCTTTGAAACTCTTGGTGAGCTAGTTTTTTCTCTGTCCCTTTAGGAAATTTTAATCATGTTTTTAATCATGCTTCATAGTGTTTTGGGTCACCCTTAGGTAATTTTTAAAATCCTCTGGTTATTCCTAGTTCTAAGAACAGTTTTAGCTCTTGGCTTACTGCCACTCTGTCCAGCATTACCCTTGTCATAATTGTTGGTGATTTCAAGATCCACATGAATCATGAATCATCCTTTAATAGCTTTGAGATTCTTTTCTCCAATATTCTTGTCTTCCACCAGATCTCAACCACTCACTTCTCTCTCTCTCTGTCTCTCTTTTTTTTTTTGAGACGGAGCCTCGCTTTGTTGCCCTTATTGGAGTGTAGTGGCACAATCTCAGCTCACTGCTACGTCTAGCCTCCCGGGTTCAAGCGATTCTCCTGCTTCAGCCTTTCAAGTAGCTGGGATAACAAGCGCCTGCCACCACACCTGGCTAATATTTGTATTTTTAGTAGAGACGGGGTTTCACCATATTGGCCAGGCTGATCTCGAACTCTTAACCTCAAGTGATCCACCCGCCTTGGCCTCCCAAAGTCCCAAAGTGTGGGGATTACGGGCATGAGCTACTGTTCCCAGCTAGATTTCAGCCACCCTCTTCTCTTATCTTGACCCTATAATTATAGTAACTTTAATCCCGCCATAATCTCAGTTTAAACCTCCTATCTTCCCAGCTTACCCTTACTAGTATTCCAACTCCAACAATTCTGTGACCTTATCTGGACTTCCAGTTAATTGATCCTGCTATTTTTTCACTGTCTTTCACCTCAATTCCTCTATTTCCTGCTTCCCCAGCTTTAATTCCATGGGGAATCACTGCAGTTACTGTCAACTACCTTTGCCCCTTTACTGATTCATCATTCTCGTTTGGCTACATGATAACCCTTGTTAAATTCAACTTTTGCCAGCCTTCCCCCCATATCTGTGTAGCTGAATGTGGCTGTAGCAAAACATGCAACCACCTGGATCGGTCTCACGTAAATTTCATAATTGCAGCCTTCAAGTAGGCCTTTAATGCGGGCTGGAAATCATACTCTAGTTCCCTAATCCCTTCACTCTTCCACTGTCCTAGAAACTGTTACAGTTTTTTTTCACTTGTATTATTACATTTTTCACGGTTCTCTTGTTAAGTGCCCACAGACCATCTGCTCATGGGAACTTTGCTGGGAATTGATATGGAACATCACATTTTCTGAAATCAATTTTCCTGGGTATTTGACTACTGTCCAGACTGTAGTCCTTCTATTCCCCATAGCCTCTCAAAGATCGGTGACCTCCCACTTTCCGTCACATCTGTCCCATCCTTCATTCTCCCCCTGGCCTTTGCTTCTACTGAACTCTCCATAAGCACTTGTCAAGGAGTGAGAATGGGAACCATCAGTGGCCTGATTTACTGGGCTGCTGCTATCCAGGGAGGCAGGCATCTGTTTTCATGATATTATTAAGTGTTTTTTTTTTTATTTTTTTAGCACTTGGCAGGAGGTAGGCAAGTTCAGGCCATAGCTCTCAGGTCCTGAGTCCAGGCAAGGAAAGAACTGACCCCAGAGAGCCAGTCCAACCCTGGTGCCTCTTGAATATTCTGGAAATGGCAGATCTAAAAGGACAAAATCATTTCATATTCATCATGAATATAGCTTCGTCGTTAAGAGTGCAGACTACGGAGCCATCACGATGGGTTCAGATCCCAGCTCCTCTACTTCCTAGTGATAAAAGAAAAAACTCAACCAAATTAAATTTAAAGGAGTTTAACTGAGCAATGAACAATCTGTGAATCGGGCAGCACGCAGAATCACAGCAGATTCACAGAGACTCCAGTACAGCCACATGGTGGAAGATTTATAGACAAAAAAAGGGAAATGACATACAGAAATCAAAAGTGAGGTACACAATGGATGGACTGGGTACAGGCTGGCGTTTGTCTTGTCTGAACACAGTTTGAACACTCAGCAGTGTACGAATGGTTGAAGTACGGCCGCTGGGATTGGCCAAGACTCAGCTATTGTTACAGGTGCATACTCCTAAGTTAGGTTTTCAATCTTGTCTACTTATTAAGCTTGGTTGCAGTTTTTCCACAAAGACTGAAATATAGAAGATGGAGTCATTCTCAGGCCATATTTAGTTCACTTTTACACTAGATAGGAGAACTCGAGCAAGTTCTCTAACCTCTCTAGACTCACTGTCCTCATCTATTAAAGAAGAACAGTAACAACACCTACTTTCTAAGGTGTGTTCTTTCCTACTTTCTAAGGTGTGTGTGAAGAATAAACAAGCCAACACCTGTAAAGCATTCAGAACAAGGCCTGGCACTAATTAGGTGCTCAGTAAATATTAGCTATAAATTATGATTATTTTCTCTTTTGAGTCTCACAACAGCATTGTAAGGCATTATTATCCCTATTTTGCAGAGGAAGAGACTGAGGGTCACACAGGTTAAGGAGAGGCTCAAGATCGTTTGGACAGAAAGTGGCAGAGGCTGGGCTTGCATGGGATCATAGGACTCTAATACTGATTCACTTAGGATTTCAGAGCCCCCTTTGGTCTCCAGATGAAATGATTTTACCCTTGTCATGGAGATTCATATTGATTCCTTCTCCAAATGTGTCCTAACTTCCCCATGCAGATGGCACCAAATATTTACAGTATGATTACATGGCCATGATTGAATTTAGCCAGAACAGGAGAGAGGCTGATTAGTGACAAGGCTGCAATCTTGAGAGAAGGAAATAGTTCTGACGTTGCACATTGTCATTCTGCTGGCGTAGGAATGTTGCTTAAAATTGTCCTGGCTCAGTTCCCTTTCTCTGGAAGAGTAAAAGACACTCATTTGCCCAATACATGGACTTTGGAGTCAAGCTGACAGTACTGGAAGAGCTGTTAACAGAGTCCAGATCATCACTTTATAGTTAGAGGGATGATGTTTTATTATGGGCCCACAAACTGTCTTCCAACTGTGGTTGAAAACCCTGTCATGAGAGGCCAGAAGGAAGTTCATTGTATGTTCTTCTCCCAGGCCAAGGAGACAGGATGTCCTTCATCAGAACCAATTGTCAGCATAAGAAGAACACACACTAAGGAAATCCATTTCCTGGAAACATCTCTCAACAGTTCCCATGTGGAGAAACTGTGAAGCTTTTCACAGCAAATGTTTTAGAGTGTTCCCACGTATTTGCAAAGCTCCTATCATAATGCTGGCTGTATTGATAATTTCCTAAGGGTGCCTGCCATGAGACGATGGAAAGGGCATCAGGTCTGACCATGGTGAGCCATGAGGGCCTTGCAGAGATAGAGTCAACTCTCTAGGCCTCAGTTTTCCTTTCTATAAAGTGAGTGACTTGGACTCTGTTGGGACCCCTCCACCTCTAAGATTCTACTAGTCTATAATTCCATGAATCGAACTTCAGAAGTGGTTATGGTCCCTCATAAAATGGCAAAGATTTGGGTCCTAGAATCTATGACTCCATTAGCAGGACCACACCTCCTCTAGAACTTTTTGGCTTCGTGTTTGTCATCATCTTTTTGAACTAACTGCTCTGATTCAATCTCTTTTACCTAAAGACTTGCTTCCACCAGAATTCCATTTAATTCACAGATGTTGAATGAAGACTTTCTGTGTTTCCAACTGCGTGCCTACAAAGATATATGAGACAAGTTTCTTAACCTTGGGGAATTCCCAGTGAAATAACAAGTTCAAGACTTTATAGAACTTCTTTTCTCCAGAGAGCTCTCTATTTCTTTGATCTGTGTGTATCCCTAGACCAGTAACATTGACTTCACCAGGGAACTTGTTAGAAATGGAAACCTACAGAATCAGAAGCTCTGGGGTTGTGGTGCACTGGTCTTAGTTTTGTTTTGTTTTGTTTTTGTTTTTGTTTTTGTCTTTTTTGAGACGGAGTTCCACTCTTGTTGCCCAGGCTGGAGTGCAATGGCACGATCTTGGCTCACAGCAACCTCCACCTCCCAGGTTCAAGCGATTCTCCTGCCTCAGCCTCCTGAATAGCTGGGATTATGGGCATGCACCACCACACCCAGCTAATTTTGTATTATTACTATTATTATTTTTTTTAGTAGAGATGGGGTTTCTCCCTGTTGGTCAAGCTGGTCTTGAACTCCCGACCTCAGGTGATCCGCCTGCCTTGGCCTCCCAAAGTGCTGGGATTACAGGCATGAGCCACTGTGCGCTTGGCCTGGTCTTAGTTTTTAACAAGTCCTCTAGAGAATTGAGATGCACACTTGAGTTTGAGAACCATTGAACTAGCCCTTTCAGGGACAAGCTATGAGACTGTGGTTCTGAGCCCTCAAGGGACCCAAGGACACATTTTGAAGAAAATTCAGTTACTTGGGCTGCCAGGACTTGGTGTTTTCAACTCAGAATTACAGCTTTCTTGGAACCTCCAACAACATTTTGAACCTTTGTGGTGTTTTTGTACATGTGCAGGTGTTGTGGAAACTACCCATTTGTTTTGAAGGGAAAGAACCCAATTCAGCACACAATTCTCTATGGAACTTCCAGGCTTCCCTTTAAATTGATTGTGATGCTTGGATAGATATTGACACCATGACTAAGACCCATAGTAAAGGCCCAATCCAAGGAGCCTCCACTACTTCCAAAGATCTTCAAAGGAAGAGAATTCTCAGAATGCGAGTCTTGTGTGCATTTCCCTCCCTTCAAAGGTGCCTTAATTAACATCCTCCTCCATGGCAGGGTCTAAGCCTGGCCCCTCTTCTCAGCAGGTAAAGATTATTGGGTCACATTCTCCCTGCAGTAAGTTCAGACATGAAGGGTCAGGCAGGTGTGGCTTTTGGAGAGGGCCTGCCTGGGTCTGGGGAATGCTCCCCCTTGTCCTCCTTCCTGGGATCTGCAGATCCATCATCTACTGCCCCAACCCAGGGCTATATACTAAACCATAGGAGCCTTCATGAAAATTGGAAAAGCACTCCTGCCTTTTTTTTTTTTTTTTTTTTTTTCTGAGACGAGGTCTTGCACTGTCGCCCGGCCTGGAATGCAGTGGTGCCATCTCAGCTCACTGCAACCTCCGCCTCCTGGGTTCAAGTGATTCTCCCGCCTCAGCCTCCCAAGTAGCTGGGACTACAGGTGCGTGCCACCATGCCTGACTAATTTTTTGTATTTTTAGTAGAGATGGGGCTTCACCATGTTAGCCAAGATGGTCTTGATCTCTTGACCTTGTGATCTGCCTGCCTCGGCTTCCCAAAGTGCTGGGATTACAGGCGTGAGCCACTGCACCTGGCTGAAAAGCACCCCCTTAAGGTGCCTCTTAGGGTGGACTCAGCCCCTGGGGCTCAGGGCTTGGCTGGATTTCAGTTCCTCTCACCTCCTTGAGCAGGTGCCTGTGTGCAGCACCAACCACACAGCCATAGCTGCAACCCTGCCCCTACCCAGCCTAGGGCTGGACACGAATGAGGGCTGATGGAGGGGCGGGGAGAGTCTATACATGCAGCCAGCACACGTCGGGAGTCTCCAAGTGCTGGATCCTTCATTACACCATTTCCTTAAATTCTTACAGCTGCCCAACGAGGTGGATATTGGTTGCACCTCTGTGTATTTTTTTCTTTTCCTAAATTATGAAAGATTTCAAACTGTCAGTGCTCCCATGTTCTCATCTATGCAATGGGTATGATGCTTCTTGATCCTTTCTCAAAAACTTGTTCTGAAAATCAAATGACACCATAGTGACCAAGTGCTCTGGAAATGTTAGGTTTCATATAGATCTTATCGCTGAGCCCTCAAAGGCTCACTTTCTGGGGACTCTGTTTTGAGACACTCACCCTGGACTCACCCAGCCCTCAGGGTTATGCATGGGTATGTCAGAAGGTTGGTTTCTTGCCAGGCTACTGGTGTTTGGGGGTGCCTCCTCCCCTAAAATTATTAGACTTGTGAGGCAGCAAGGATGAGGTGTGTGTGCAGGCACTCGGGGACAAGTCACAGCCTGGCAAGCTGGCCTGGACAGGATGACTTCACGGGCTTTTCCCACTTCTCATTTTTATGACTAGCTTTACTGTTTCATTTTGGCTTTCTCTCTCTTTCTTGCAGCTGTGGTGATTAGGATTTAGGGCAAGCATTTTGGATCCCTTTTCTAATCCCTTTCAAATCCTGATTCAGCTGCAAAGTCCGGGAAGGGAGTAGAGAATGGGGGAGGAGGGACTCGCCCTGGTGAAAGGCAGTAGCTCAGAATATCCGAGAAACTCCAACAGGAATGCCCAGCCTCCACCCACTGAAGCTGGAGGCCTCTCATCTCATCCAATGTCATCCTCATACTAGAAACACAAAAGGGATGAGTTTGTCTATGGACTCAAACCTTTTACAGCCTTCTTGCTTAGATGCTTAAGGCATAATTATGGTAGTCACGGTGGTAAGGGACTTAACATTTGCCTTTTTCCAATTTAACTGTGTCCTTTGTTGAAATATTTCTTAGTCAGGTCCCCTTTTCTCCATTTCCACTACTGTCCTAGGATTAGATCTGAGTTCCCCTCTCAATGAGATTAGTCCAGAAATTGTGTAGACCATCCATCTTGCAAACCACTGCCAGACTCTGTTGACTTTTCATCATGTAACTTCCCTATGGGAGAGGTGAGTTACATAATATGATGCTAAGATGCCCCTCACTGGTGGCATCATGTACATATTTCTCAGTCTGAAAGGAAAGGTCTTTTTAAACTGGCTTGAGGCCATCTGTCCAACTAATTCCTGCCTGCAACTCCTAGTATTCCCACTACTACAAGGTCTCATCACTTATTCTGTTACCCACCACATTCATTCCATCTTGGGCTTTGGTTCATGTGATCTGCTCCATGTGCTCCTTCTCTCTAATCCAAACACCATGCATCTACAAGGTCAGCTCACATCCCATCTCCTTGACCCCAGCCCATTCATATCCCTATTCTCTTAGCAGCTATTGTCAGGACGACACAGTTTTCATGCCAGTTATTCTTTCATGGTTTTATTAGTTAATTCTCCCCAGGTAAACTGGAAGCTCCTTAACTTTGGACCCTGTCCTAAGTTTCTGTTATATTCTCTGCAGTGCCCAGCCAAGCTTATGTGTCATGCAGTAAAGAATAAAATAATTTTGACCCTGATCAGGTGTTTGGTTACATAAAAACTGCATTGGCGACTTTCTAGAAACTAATATGTTCATTTATCTTGCAAAAAGGATTGCTATCTGATTATAGCCAGTAGTCATGATCTTCCAGCCATGCACAAATATACCCTTATAACTTTCATGATTGAGGAGGAAAATTGATGAAGGAGGTTTCAAAGGTGATCATCAGCCCCAGGATTTCCAACAATAGCCGGTCTGCCCTTGGTCCTTAACTCTCTTTTAATGTTTTTATTCTTATTTTTATTTTTTTAACGCAATCTCGCTTTTGTTGCCCAGGCTGGAGTTCAATGGCACTCTCTTGGCTCACTGCAACCTGTGCTTCCTGGGTTCAAGTGATTCTCTTGCCTCAGCCTCTCGAGTAGCTGGGAATACAGGTGCCTGCCACTACACCCCGCTAATTTTTGTATTTTTAGTAGAGACAGGGTTTTACAGTGTTGACCAGGCTGGTCTCGAACTCTTGACTTCAGGTGATCCACCCGCCTCCCAAAGTGCTGGGATTACAGGTGTGAGCCACCACACCTGGCCTCTCTTCTAATGTATTTGACCTCTCCTCTTTCCCCAGAGAGCTCCTGTGAGAACAAGCGGGCAGACCTGGTTTTCATCATTGACAGCTCCCGCAGTGTCAACACCCATGACTATGCAAAGGTCAAGGAGTTCATCGTGGACATCTTGCAATTCTTGGACATTGGTCCTGATGTCACCCGAGTGGGCCTGCTCCAATATGGCAGCACTGTCAAGAATGAGTTCTCTCTCAAGACCTTCAAGAGGAAGTCCGAGGTGGAGCGTGCTGTCAAGAGGATGCGGCATCTGTCCACGGGCACCATGACAGGGCTGGCCATCCAGTATGCCCTGAACATCGCATTCTCAGAAGCAGAGGGGGCCCGGCCCCTGAGGGAGAATGTGCCACGGGTCATAATGATCGTGACGGATGGGAGACCTCAGGACTCCGTGGCCGAGGTGGCTGCTAAGGCACGGGACACAGGCATCCTAATCTTTGCCATTGGTGTGGGCCAGGTAGACTTCAACACCTTGAAGGCCATTGGGAGTGAGCCCCACGAGGACCATGTCTTCCTGGTGGCCAATTTCAGCCAGATTGAGACGCTGACCTCCGTGTTCCAGAAGAAGTTGTGCAGTAAGTCCTGCTCCTTTGTCACTCTTCTAGAGGAACCATTAGAATTCATTCATTCATCTTCAAGTGTTCATTCTGTGTTACTATGTCCCAGGTACTGTACTGGCAATGGGTTTTCGACAAAGGCCAAGATAAACACAACGCGCTCCAGGGGCTTACACTTTGGCCAAGGGACACATATTTTTATTTATTGATCTTTTAGAGACAGGGTCATGCTCTGTCACCCAGGCTGTAGTGCTGTGGTGTAATCACAGCTCACTGTAACCTCGAACTCCTGGGCTTAGGTGATCCTCTTGCCTTAGCCTCATGAGTAGCTGGGACTACAGGTGTGCACCACCATGCCTGGCTTATTTTTCAACTATTTGTAGAGACAAGGTTTCGCCATGTTGCCCAGGCTGATCTGAAACTCCTGGCCTCAGGATCCTCCTGCCTCAACCTCCCAAAGTGCTGGGATTACAGGCATGAGCACCCAGCAGAGACAGACATTAAATATATAATTATACAAATAAGTAACTATAGTTGTCACGGTGTAATGGAGGAAGAATTCAGGACACGAAGGAGTGTGCAAACCCAGGACCTGATCTAGGCCTGGGTGCTCAGGGAGATTGCCCTGGGGAAGGGACACGTAAGCCCAAACCACAGAATGAGGAAGAGTAGATAGACAGGGTTTTTCTTCAGCATGTGGAGCTGCCCTGGAATTCCCTAAGTTGGAATTCATGAGTTGGAGTAGGGATAGGAATGGAAGGGCAGAAAAAGTAACATAATCTCTCCTTGGATGGTGTGGAATACCAAGGCATTTTTGCCCCATGGTGGTGCTGGCAGAGGATGTTTTCTCAGCTGACAAAGAGGTCCAGCGTATACAAAGGACCAAGGTGTGGTCCTGGCAGCTCCCCCCGGTTAAAATTGTAGGGGCCACTCCTCACCTGCCAACTCTTTCTGCAGGACGATGCCTCTCAGAGCCCCTGAGCTGCATTCTTCTATGTTGGAAGCTTTCTTCCCTCTTTTCCTTTCTAACCCTCTTTTCCACAGGGCTTCTCTCTCCCTTCCTTCCCACGCACTTTCCAGTTATCTCTATCCCTGCTGCTGCCCCACTCTTCTCAGCAGGTCAGCCTGCATTCTCCCCAGTTTCCTGCCTCTGTGGTTGCCTTTTTGTTCCTTCCTCCTCCAGGAGGGCAGGGGGCCAGCAGCCCAATCCAGGAAACTCGCATCCTGATTTGGTAAACAATGTCCCACCCTGACTTGTCCATTCCCAGTGGTCCCTGTCCCCTCCAGCTACCATGAATCTTTGGTGGGGAAATAAAAGGAAATAGTCTATTTTTAAATATCTATTTGTAAATTATCTATATGTAAATATCTATTTGTAAAATGTAAAATATCTTTTCCTAGAGCAGAGTGGAGAATGAGCTTTAAAGCCAGACTCTGCACCAACTCCCCAGGAGAGGGCACCCAGGAGGGGGTTCCCAGAATGTGACATATTCTAGACCTCTAAGATATAGGCCCCAGGGAAGAACAATGTGCTATTGATGTATATTAAACAAAATCCCCTGCTGAGAACTAACTTCAAAAAGCACAGAGATCTCATTTGTTCTTGACTCCAGAATCAAAAGATTTACTTAAGAAATCAATGCCATGAAGAAAAAAAGAACCTTTTTCCTTGCAATGCCACTTGGAAAGTATTCAGAAGTGCCATTTCCCTGGCACTGCAGAGGCCGTGTTGTGGTGTGTTGTGGCCTAAGTCAGCTGGATCACTTCAATCAGCAGAACACACTGCAAACATTTTCAAGGTTTATGACTTTAAATGACTTCTGCAGAATTTATGTTTCCCCTTTCCTGAAAATATTAAAAGGGAAATTGGTTCTGTAACCATTTTGACAGTTTATTCATTTGTGTTGGAAAATTTTAATGGAGGGGTTCTTTTTATAAGCATTCTGTATTTGTCAGAAAATGGAAAGATAACATGATAAGGCTGAGGAGCTACATAATGGGACTGACCGCCCCCTGCCCCCCCGCCCCCCGCTGCAATCCTGGTGTCGAATAGAATATACCAATGTGGACTCGTCCATGGAAAAACCATCTCTGTGTGCTTTATGGCAAGGCAGCAAAATGAAAAGGCAGTTTGGACTTTTCCTCCCTTCATCTTCTTTGTTATAATCTGGAAGCTCTAAGAAAACATCAGCATTATCCATTTGTTCCTGTGGCCTGAGAAATGAATCCCCTGTGAGTCCCCCCATCCACTCTGCAGGAGACAGGGCTGCTGTCTCTCACTGCACTGCACTGCCAGGCTTTGCTCAGCAGACTCAGCAGCCATCTTGAAAGGTTGAAGAGGCCCCAGGGCCTCTTTATCAACTGCACGGTAAAGACCGTAGTAACTAACATTTATAAAGCACTTTCCCTTATGTTATTGCTGAAAGCCCCAGGAGGCAGGCAGCACACTCCTGCCACTCTCTTTTTACAGGTTAAGGAACTTGCTAAGTGAGTCACTTGAAAAACAAATAGCCAAGAGATAGTTGGATGCTAATTCCAAACCTCTTGCTCATTTCACTCCTCTGCATGTTGGGAATTATAAATTCCTCTTTTAAAGTAAACCATTTTCTGGTGGCCACCTCCACAGTCCAGCCTGGCCAGGTAAACCTACCTTGCAATTGGCATTTACCTAAAATAGGTGAAACTCTGAAGGCAGCCTTCATAGGAGGAAGAGGAGCTGACTCTAGTTGTACAATCTTGAGCAAATCCTTTGTGCTCTCTGAGACTCAGTTGCCTCATCTGTAAAATGGGGATTTTATATGCAGAAAGTAGATGAGTGAACAGGTGTTGTAAATGGTAGAGCCCTATTCAGTGTGCACTGTGTTATGTATTATTACAATCAAATACACTGAGGACCGATGGGCTAGGCAGATGGCCTCAGTTTTGATCTGCACTCAAATGATCAGACAAAAATGGTGAGCGTTTTCCAAGTTGCAGATGACATCTCTGAGGTTTGGGAAGTCTCATTTGTTCCTTAAACATTCATTGAACCTGTAAACCAAAAAGTATCTGAGACAAGTCCCAATCAATTTAAAAATTTATTTTGCCAAGGTTAAGGACATGCCTGGAAAAAAGGAACACAAAATCACAGGCACAATCTGTGGTCTGTGCCTTTTTCCAAAGATGATTTTGAGGGCTTCAGTATTTAAAGGGGAGAGAGGGAGGGCATGGTCACATTACTGAATCCACATGTTGCAAGAGAAAAGGAGCAGGTAGGGGAATAGTCAATTATATATTCCTCTAGTGCTCAGTAAATCAACACTTTACATAAGATACGGCAAACATGGAGTAGCTACTTATGCAGATATTTAAACTTTTATCTGTAGCTATCTGCTTAGGAACAAAAGCAAAGGCAGTTTCTTGCATTACTCAGCTTTTAGCTTAATTTTTTTCCTTTTGGCATAGTGATTTGGGATCCTGAGATTTTATTTTCCTTTCACAAATTATACCCCAATAATAGCTAATCTTGTCCTGTGCTAGGTACTTTTAAATACAGTATTCCATTTAATACTTAAAATAGCCCTTTGAGGCAGGTACTATCATTATCTTTTTTTTTCTTTCTAAGAGATAGAGTCTCACTATGTTGTCCAGGTTGGCCTCGAACTCCTGGGCTCAAGCAACCCTCTCACATCAGCCTCCCAAGTAGCTGGGACTACATGTCACTATACCTGGCTCTATTATCCCTATTTTACCGAACTGGAAATTGTCAGGGTCTGCCTGGGGGCTCCAGGAGAGCTTTAAAGACGAGGTGATACCAATAATCACTAACATTTCTTGATATTAACGTATGCATGTGTTGTTTCAGGCTATTAGTGTATGTTAACTCACTTTATTCACACAACAAACCTGTCAAGTAGATGCTCTTATAGTTCCCATTTTATGGAAGAGGAAATTGAGAACCAAAGAGGTTAAATAACTTGTCCAAGGTCACAAACCTGTAAGTGCTGGAGCTTGTTTTTTTGTTTTTATTTGTTTGTTTTATTTTGTTTTTTGAGATAGGGTCTCACTCTGTCACCCAGGCTAGGGTGCAGTGGCATGATCATAGCTCACTACCACCTCAAAGTTCCATCCCAGCTTGGACTACAGGTGTGCGCCACCATGACTGAATAATTTTTACTTTTTAAAAAGAAACAATGTCTTACTATGTTGCCTAGGCTGGTCTTGAACTCCTGGGCTCAAGCAGCCCTCCTGCCTCTGCCTCCCAGAGTGTTGGGACTACAGACATGAGCCACTGTGCCTGGCCTGTAAGTGGTAGAGTTGAGACGAGAGCCTAGGCATTCTGCAGGCAGAACTGAAAATCAATGCTGCATCTGCAGATTGGGAAAGGCGGTGTCTGGGTGTGATCAAGGCAGGACCTTTATCATACAGTGAGGAATTGATTAGACTCTGGAGCCAGACCTCGCTGGGTGAGAGTCCTGGCTTTGTCTCTTTGGCTGTCTGGCTGTACAATCTTGAGCACAGTGGAGGCTTTATACTTGCAGGCAGGAACTTCCCATACTAGCCACAGCAAGGGGAATCCTGAGGTTGCATTCTCAGGCCACCCCTGAGACCACCAGGGAGAGGCCAGGTGCACTGTGAATTGAGGTCCTGTCTATGAGATGACCAAAACCCACACATCCTGGAGTCTGCCATTTTTGCCACCCAGTAAGAGAAAACATGGAATCTAGGGGCTGAAAACGCTGTCCCGAGTGTTCTGGTGATTCTTGCCACCTGGGCGGGACTGCTTTTAATTAACCTCTAGGTGCTGACTTTATCAGCATCTTCTGGTATTTTGGAGCAGGCAGCCAGGCTGTTCCTACCCTAATAGCCCCACCCCACCCAGGCCAGGCACAATTTAAGGCCCTAACAGTATTCCTAGGACACACCCTTCATGAACTGGCCTGGGCAGTCTACACTGATGGCACTCCTTTGAGGCCCTGATGTGAAGTGGGGAGGCTGGACTGACTTCACAAACGTTGAGTCTACTGCACCCAGTGATACAAGACCTCCAGCCCACCTCCCTACACTGACCACTCCTTTAGTCATTCATACTATCATTAAAAAAAGACTGTTCTTATTTCCTAGTCAACAAATCCAATCCCACCAATGACTTAGACTGCTGATTAGTTATTCCTCCCCTCTGAACACAAGGCCTTGGCTGAGTGTAAACCCAGAGGACCTTCTGAGAAATGAGGCTCACAGGACTGTTTCCAGCAGGCTGGTGGAGGAAGCAAGGCTGTGGTCTCCCCTTGGCTCTCACCACAAAGGCCCATCCCACAGAGGGCAAGGCATGAGGCCTGGATGCTCTGAAAGTCACTCAGCACTCACCCACAGCATTCTACAGATGGGAAAGTTTTATTCTAGTTTAGTGAAGATGTTTGAGATTCTTTTGGTTGAAAGTGTCAGGAATTCCATTTTTTTCTAAAAGATGGGGGGAGTGCATTATATTATCCATGGAAACAAGGATGGCAGTCGTGAGGGTCCTGCTTTCACTCCATCTCCCCTCCACTCCTCTCCTTCTCCAGTCCACAGTCAGGAAGCATGGCCCCACCAGCCCCTGAGGCTCACTTATTCTCAGTTTGAGCCTCCTTTTATTCAGTTCTGGTTCCTAAATGCCAGTAAAGGACTCTGATTGTCAAACCTTGTACCAACCAACAGTGGCCAGGAGTGGGACTACCTCAGACCACCACGGCAGCTCCCCGATGCAAGCTGTCTGGAGTGAGAAGGAAGGGCAGTTTATAGAAAAACCAGGTACCAGACTAAATAATAGGTGTCTGTACTGAGGTCCCTAGAGCCTGTCCATGCCTTTACGCTGCAGGTAAAGAAATAGTCTACAGGAGCTACCTGATTTCCCAGAACTTCCCTCACTTGTTCAAGGTAGAGGGGAACTAGAGCACAGTCTTCTAGCTCCCAATCCAGTGCCTTTTCCATTACACCAAGTTATAATCTTTTAGTTCCAGTTTCTCTTATGGCACATGGCCAAAATAAGCCTTAGTAACAAGCTGTCATTCTAAAACCCAATGCAATAGTTCTTTTAATTCCCCCTCCCCCGCTAACTTTTTTTTTTTTTTTTGAGATGGAGTCTCTCTCTGTCACCCAGGCTGGAGTGCAGTGGCATGACCTCAGCTCACTGCAACCTCTGCCTCCCGGTTTCAAGCAATTCTCCTGCCTCAGCCTCCTGAGTAGCTGAGCCCATCACCACGACTAGCATGTTTTTAGCAGAGATGGGATTTTGCCATGTTGGCCAGGCTGGTCTCAAACTCCTGGACTCAAGTGATCTGCTCACCTCAGCCTCCCAAAGTGCTGGTATTACAGGCATGAGCCACCATGCCTGGCCTAATTTCCCCATTTGATAGGTGAAGAAAGTGGAGTTCAGAGAAACCAAGTCATTTGCACAAGGTCATAGGGAGTGGTGAAGCTGAGCCTTCAGGCAGTCTATTTCCAGTAGCCATCCTCTCCCCACGATGCTGCCTGCTGCCTGCCAGATATTTTCTCTGCCTCACATCTCCTGTCTTCTTATTTTGTCTGTTAGGGTCTCAGCAAGAAGACAGGCACCGGGTACATCACTTGGGCCTCCCACTCATGGCAGTGGGTGACTGCCGTGTAGTTGGTTGCCTACACAGTACACTTCTTTAATTATGGAGGGAGACAGTGACATGCTGTGAGTGCCTTAGAAATGCCCTCCGCCCATGGGTAATTTGACTCCAGCAGTCCAGGAAGAGATTCTGTCAGGATGCAAAGCAAATGCAAATTAAAAGTGGGATAATGATTACCCCTCACCGTACGATTGTCAAAACTTAAAGTTTGGTAACACCAAGTACTGAAGTTTTGAGGGGATAGGGAATCATTAGGACCATCGTTGCTGATATGAGCTGTCTTGGAAGGCAATTAGGCCATATCTATTTAAAGTGAGACCCAGTCCTAGAGAAACCATCATACATGCCTTCCAGGGGACACGTTCGGGAACGTTCATCACAACACTGTGAAAATGAAAACTTGGAAAGCACCCAAATGCTGACCAATGGAGAAATGGCCAAATAAAATGAGGAAAGTCATAGGACCAATGGATAAATCAATTGGGAGGGATAAACTAGATCTAAGGTTTTGATTAAATCTTTAAATCTAAAATACAGCTAGTTTTCATTATTCACAATAATTATGTTTTATACAGTCACTGCAAACACTGAGTTAGAGAATACTAAACCATTGCTCCATATATTCCTGATGGGAATATAGGGTTAGGTTCCTGCAATCCTCTGGTGACAATATTTTTTGTCAACTAATCAATACATAGCCCTGTTTTATGTGTGTTTCTGTTTAAAAACATCTTATTTGTTTTTTGTTTGTTTATTTTTTGAGACAGAGTCTCGTTGTGTCTGCAGTGGCACAATCTCAGCTCACTGCAACCTCTGCCTCCCGGTTTCAAGCAATTCTCCTGCCTCAGCCTCCCGAGTAGCTGGGATTACAGGCGCCTGCCACCATTCCTGACTACTTTTTGTATTTTTTTTAGTAGAGACAGGGTTTCACCATGTTGGCCAGGCTGGTCTTAAACTCCTGACCTCAAGTGATCCACCCACCTTGGCCTCCCAAAGTGCTGAGATTACAGGTGTGAGCCACCATGCCTGGCCGAAAACATCTTATTTGATATATACCATTGATTCATTAACATCAGACCCACAGCCAACGATAACTCCTGACTGAATGAAACTTATCTAACACATATTTTCCCTGTAAGGCACATTGCAGCCTTTCTGCACTGAGGAACACTAGACAGCACGTCACCATTTTAAACAGCAAAATCACTTACAGAAAGCACAGAAATGAAACAAACAAACAAAAAAACCGTGGTGCTAAGTAGACTGTGAAAAGGATACTTGTTTACAGAAGGAAAGCTGAAAAAGAAGGCAGAGTGGCACCTTGTTCAACCTCAGCTGAGAACATCTGCACCAGGCAACACATTTTTTTGTAGTCTCAGCTACTTTGGAGGCTGAGGCTGAGGCAGGAGGATCACTTGAGCCCCGGAGATTGAGGCTGCAGCAAGCTGTCACTGTGCCACTGTACTCCAGCGTAGGTGACAGAGCAAGAGCCTTTCTCACAAAATAAACTAAATTTAGAGATATTTTAAATTGAGTGCTCATGCACTCTGAGCATGTCCACTAGTGACCATGAAAACGCTGTGAGTATTGGTTTGGGCTTACAAATACATTTTAGTGAGTAGGCAAATTCACAAATATGGAATCTGTGAAGAATGAGGATCAACTGAACATGTCTTCACAGTTTGACATCTCTGAAACTGGGGTGCATTTTAGATTCCATGAAATACAGTACATGTATCAACATTGATAGAATCTGTGATCAACGTTGAGTGAAAACTGAGGCGAAGGTCAATATAAATAGGATGAACCTACAGATGTAAAATAAGAGAAGATGCCACCATAATTCTCATTTGCTATAAAATGGTTAGCAGGTATCTTCAGCATTCCCCAGGCACTATTCTCAACACTCTACCATCTCCATTAATTTAACCTTGTTGAGGTTCTTATGAGGTAGGTGCTATTTTTATCCTCATGTCTTATAAAGAGGTTAAGAAAATTGCACAAAGGGCTGGGTGTGGTGGCTCATGTCTGTGATCCTAACACTTTGGGAGGCTGATGCAGGAGAATCACTTCAGCTCAGGAGTTTGAGACCAGCCTGGGCAACATAGTAAGACGTCATCTCTATTTTTAAAAATGAGAAAACTTCTATTTTATTTAAAAATAATAATAACAATAAAAGAAACTTGTATAAGGTCACAAAAAAAGCTGTTTATTTCACCCTGAAGTAAAAATGACTGATTGGTTCTAGAAACCTTCCTAGTGTTACTTGTATCCTAACAGGAACCAAAACACAGACAATCAGACTCAGAACAGTACCTTCTAAATTGTATTGCTGTGAAATAAAACAGCTTTACTTCCCTAGTTCATTTATTGCCCACCATATTTCTTACTCCAATGTAAAGAGACATAAACTTCAGATGGATTTAATCACAGCTGAGTTTTCATAAGCGCTGGATTAATGGAATTGTTCTAAGCTTTTGAGAGCTCCTTTTATTTTAGCTTCATAAAAATATATTTCTACATATAGACATCTTTTTTGTTTATGAGAACACTTGCACAACTTGTTATGTTTGTACTGTTGCTTGTTAATTTTAAATGCAATCAAGTTACATTGAGTAAAGTCATAAATTAGGACATTAAAAAAAGAGAATTTTTATGAGCTACAGACAGACTTATGCAAGAACCAATATACCAGAAAGCTGAGGTACTTCAGGAACTAAATGCAGAGGGCAGGCGTGGTGGCTCATGCCTGTAATCCCAGTACTTTGAGAGGCCAAACTGGGAGGATTGCTTGAGTCCAGGAGTTTGAGACCAGCCTGGGCAACATAGTGAAACCCTGTCTCTACAAAAAAAATTTAAAAATTAGCCGGGCATGGTGGCACACGCCCGTAGTCCCAGCTACTCGGGAAGCTGAGGTGGGAGGATGGCTTGAGCCCAGGAGTTTGAGCCTGCAGTGAGCCATGATTGTGCCACTGCACTCCAGCCTGGGAGACAGAGCAAGGCCTTGTCTCAAAAAAAAAAGGAAAGAAAAGAAAAGACGCTAAATAGATATCTTAAATTGAGACATAAAGATTACAGAAACATGAAACGTGTGAATGCATTTTTTACTCCAAAATTTTGTGTATACTTTTGCATATTAAAAATTTACATTACTCTTGAAACATGATTTTGAGAAACTGTTGGTTCTTTAACACATTCTTGCTTATTTAATAGCTTTTCCTCCAGCCCCATTGTTGCTTCCTAAAAATCCACACTTAAGCGAAAGCCCCCTCTGATGCTGGCAAACGTTTCTGATTCCCCAGCCCACCACATGGGTATTGTTAAGTTGAACTGGAAATTTCTTGCTTTTTTTTTGTAGATCAAAACCAATCAAGTATCAGCAATTTCATATAGTTCAGCCTAACACCATTTCTCTTTGATTTTCCATGGCCCTTTATCTGGCCCTGTCTTGTCCACCTTGGACTGTGAGCCCCCTTGAGGGTAGGGACTGCAGCTTATTTCTCTGAGTCCTGCCCAGGGGAGAGAGTAGATGCTGAATAAATGCTTGCTGGCTGGAATGGAGTGAGAGAGGGCGTTACCGTTGACTTACCTTCCTGTGTCTTCCCTTTCAGCAGCCCACATGTGCAGCACCCTGGAGCATAACTGTGCCCACTTCTGCATCAACGTCCCTGGCTCATACGTCTGCAGGTGCAAACAAGGCTACATTCTCAACTCGGATCAGAGGACTTGCAGAAGTAAGATTGCTTTGCTAATGTATTTGTGGTTTCTTCCTCTTCCCTCTTCCTCTCTCTTCTTTTATCTGGGCTCATTTTATTCATCTGTGATGCCTCACCCACCCCAGTTATCACCTCTTGGGGACAGAAATAAAGTTTGGTATTTTCTGTTGACCCCATCACAGTTCCTAGTCCAGAGCTGGGCACATAGTAGGCCATCAGGAAGAGTTGGAAAGATAGGTAGAAGCACCATCTCAGAAATAGCCTCTTTGAATGTATGAACTGGTCTCCTTTACTTCCAAGCTTGTTCTTTAGCAGGGACTACTGAAGAGCCTTTTCTTTTTTTTTTTTTTTTTTTTAAACAATGTAAATCTATATTCTCATACCTTTGGAGCCTAGAAGTC
>NW_026652284.1:78226283-78344624 GCF_009828535.3 Hylobates moloch
GGTGAGAGAGGGCATCCCTGTCTTGTGCCAGTTTTCAGAGGGAATGCTTCCAGTTTTTGCCCATTCAGTATGATATTGGCTGTGGGTTTGTCATAGATAGCTCTTATTATCTTGAGATACATCCCATCAATACCTAATTTATTGAGAGTTTTTAGCATGAAGGGTTGTTGAATTTTGTCAAAGGCCTTTTCTGCATCTATTGAGATAATCATGTGGTTTTTGTCTTTGGTTCTGTTTATATGCTGGATTACATTTATTGATTTGCGTATGTTGAACCAGCCTTGCATCCCAGGGATGAAGCCCACTTGATCATGGTGGATAAGCTTTTTGATGTGCTGCTGGATTCGGTTTGCCAGTATTTTATTGAGGATTTTTGCATCAATGTTCATCAAGGATATTGGTCTGAAATTCTCTTTTTTGGTTATGTCTCTGCCAGGTTTTGGTATCAGGACGATGCTGGCTTCATAAAATGTGTTAGGGAGGATTCTCTCTTTTTCTATCGATTGGAATAGTTTCAGAAGGAATGGTACCAGTTCCTCCTTGTACCTCTGGTAGAATTCAGCTGTGAATCCGTCAGGTCCTGGACTCTTTTTGGTTGGTAAGCTATTGATTATTGCCACAATTTCAGAACCTGTTATTGGTCTATTCAGAGATTCAACTTCTTCCTGGTTTAGTCTTGGGAGGGTGTATTTGTCAAGGAATTTATCCATTTCTTCTAGATTTTCTAGTTTATTTGCATAGAGGTGTTTGTAGTATTCTCTGATGGTAGATTGTATTTCTGTGGGATCGGTGGTGATATCCCCTTTTTCGTTTTTTATTGCATCTATTTGATTCTTCTCTCTTTTCTTCTTTATTAGTCTTGCTAGCGGTCCATCAATTTTGTTGATCTTTTCAAAAAACCAGCTCCTGGATTCATTAATTTTTTGAAGGGTTTTTTGTGTCTCTATTTCCTTCAGTTCTGCTCTGATTTTAGTTATTTCTAGCCTTCTGCTAGCTTTTGAATGTGTTTGCTCTTGCTTTTCTAGTTCTTTTAATTGTGATGTTAGGGTGTCAATTTTGGATCTTTCCTGCTTTCTCTTGTGGGCATTTAGTGCTATAAATTTCCCTCTACACACTGCTTTGAATGTGTCCCAGAGATTCTGGTATGTTGTATCTTTGTTCTCGTTGGTTTCAAAGAACATCTTTATTTCTGCCTTCATTTCATTATGTACCCAATAGTCATTCAGGAGCAGGTTGTTCAGTTTCCATGTAGTTGAGCGGTTTTGAGTGAATTTCTTAATCCTGAGTTCTAGTTTGATTGCACTGTGGTCTGAGAGACAGTTTGTTATAATTTCTGTTCTTTTACATTTGCTGAGGAGAGCTTTACTTCCAACTATGTGGTCAATTTTGGAATAGGTGTGGTGTGGTGCTGAAAAAAATGTATATTCTGTTGACTTGGGGTGGAGAGTTCTGTAGATGTCTATTAGGTCCACTTTATGTAGAGCTGAGTTCAATTCCTGGATATCCTTGTTAACTTTCTGTCTCGTTGATCTGTCTAATGTTGACAGTGGGGTGTTAAAATCTCCCATTATTATTGTGTGGGAGTTTAAGTCCCTTTGTAGGTCACTGAGGACTTGCTTTATGAATCTGGGTGCTCCTGTGTTGGGTGCATATATATTTAGGATAGTTAGCTCTTCTTGTTAAATTGATCCCTTTACCATTATGTAATGGCCTTCTTTGTCTCTTTTGATCTTTGTTGGTTTAAAGTCTATTTTATCAGAGACTAGGATTGCAACCCCTGCCTTTTTTTGTTTTCCAGTTGCTTGATAGATCTTCCTCCATCCCTTTATTTTGAGTCTATGTGTGTCTCTGCACGTGAGATGGGTTTCCTGAATACAGCACACTGATGGGTCCTGACTCCTTATCCAGTTTGCCAGTCTGTGTCTTTTGATTGGAGCATTTAGCCCATTGACATTTAACGTTAATATTTTTATGTGTGAATCTGATCCTGTCATTATGATGTTAGTTGGTTATTTTGCTCGTTAGTTGCTATTGTTTCTTCCTAGCCTCGATGGTCTTTACAATTTGGCATGTTTTTGCAGTGGCTGGTACCGGTTGTTCCTTTCCATGTTTAGTGCTTCCTTCAGGAGCTCTTTTAGGGCAGGCCTGGTGGTGACAAAATCACTCAGCGTTTGCTTGTCTGTAAAGTATTTTATTTCTCCTTGACTTATGAAGCTTAGTTTGGCGGGATAGCAAATTCTGGGTTGAAAATTCTTTTCTTTAAGAATGTTGAATATCGGCCCCCACTCTCTTCTGGCTTGTAGAGTTTCTGCTGAGAGATCAGCTGTTAGTCTGATGGGCTTCCCTTTGTGGGTAACCCGACCTTTCTCTCTGGCTGCCCTTAACATTTTTTCCTTCATTTCAACTTTGGTGAATCTGACAATTATGTGTCTTGGAGTTGCCCTTCTCGAGGAGTATCTTTGTGGCGTTCTCTGTATTTCCTGAATCTGAATGCTGGCCTGCCTTGCTAGATTGGGGAAGTTCTCCTGGATAATATCTTGCAGAGTGTTTTCCAACTTGGTTCCATTCTCCCCATCATTTTCAGGTACACCAATCAGACGTAGGTTTGGTCTTTTCACATAGTCCCAAATTTCTCGGAGGCTTTGTTCATTTCTTTTTATTCTTTTTTCTCTAAACTTCCCTTCTCTCTTCATTTCATTCATTTCATCTTCCATCAGCGATACCCTTTCTTCCAGTTGATCGCATCTGCTACTGAGGCTTCTGCAATCTTCGCGTAGTTCTCGAAACTTGGCTTTCAGCTCCATCAGCTCCTTTAAGCCCTTCTCTCCATTGGTTATTCTAGTTATCCATTCTTCTAATATTTTTTCAAAGTTTTTAACTTCTTTGCTATTGTTTTGAATTTCCTCTCGTAGCTCAGAGTAGTTTGATCGTCTGAAGCCTTCTTCTCTCAACTCATCAAAGTCATCCTCCATCCAGCTTTGTTCCGTTGCTGGTGAGGAACTGCGTTCCTTTGGAGGAGGAGAGGTGCTCTGTTTTTTAGAGTTTCCAGTTTTTTTGTTCTGTTTTTTCCCCATCTTTGTGGTTTTATCTACTTTTGGTCTTTGATGATGGTGATGTACAGATGGGTTTTTGGTGTGGATGTCCTTTCTGTTTGTTAGTTTTCCTTCTACCAGACAGGACCCTCAGCTGCAGGTCTGTTGGAGTTTACTAGAGGTCCACTCCAGACCCTGTTTGGCTGGGTGTCAGCAGCGGTGGCTGCAGAACAGCAGATTTTCGTGAGACCACAAATTCAGCTGTCTGATAGTTCGTCTGAAAGTTTTGTCTCAGAGGAGTACCCGGTTGAATGAGGTGTCAGTCTGTCCCTACTGGGGGGGTGCCTCCCAGTTAGGCTGCTCAGGGGTGAGGGACCCACTTTAGGAGGCAGTCTGTCCGTTCTCAGATCTCCAGCTGCGTGCTGGGAGAGCCACTACTGTCTTCAAAGCTGTCAGTCAGACAGGGACCTTTAAGTCTGTGGAGGTTCTTGCTGAGTTTTTGTTTGTCTGTGCCCTGCCCCCAGAGGTGGAGCCTATAGAGGCAGGCAGGCCTCCTTGAGCTGTGGTGGGCTCCACCCAGTTCGAGCTTCCTGGCTGCTTTGTTTACCTAAGCAAGCCTGGGCAATGGCGGGCGCCCCTCCCCCAGTCTTGCTGCCGCCTTGCAGCTTGATCTCAGACTGCTGTGCTAGCAATCAGCGAGACTCCGTGGGCACAGGACCCTCCGAGCCAGGTGCGGGACACAATCTCCTAGTGTGCCGTTTTCCAGGCCCGTTGGAAAAGCGCAGTATTGGGGTGGGACTGAGCCGATATTCCAGGTGCCGTCTGTGTCCCCTTTCTTTGACTAGGAAAGGGAACTCCCTGACCCCTTGCACTTCCCGAGTGAGGTAATGCCTCGCCCTGCTTCGGCTCGCGCACAGTGCGCTTCAGGGACTGCCCTGCACCCACTGTTAGGCACTCCCTAGTGAGATGAAACCGGTACCTCAAGCAGAAATGCAGAAATCATCCGTCTTCTGTGTCGCTGGGGCTGGGAGCTGGAGACCGGAGCTGTTCCTATTCGGCCATCTTGGCTCCACCCCCTGAAGAGCCTTTTCATCCACTGTCTTTATTAACTGTACCCTAAGGAACTGTTTCCATATTTTATTATCTTCTATAAAACGTGGATTTAGGAAGAGTTATTAACCTTGGCTGGGAGTGATTATTCAAGTTCTGTTTTAGAGGGGTGCAGGGACCCACTTGCTTTGGTGTGGGACACTTTATAGGTGTCCTAGATTTTAAAAAGGGGGTAAGCAGATGTAATATATTAGAACTCGCATTCTCTTTTTTGGCTAAGTGCCAAAGACTAGACAGTATACTGATATTTGAGCCAGCACGAGGTAGTCTACCCCTTAAAGGACAGAATTACTCATACACTGAGTACTGTGTCCTTACTTTTTAAAGTTATGGATAAAGCCACTGAGTTAACCCACAGATGACCAGGCTACCAAAAGCAAGTCATGAGGAAGACCAGCCCACATGGAAGCAAATAAAACTCAGCTAATCTGACACTTAGTTCATGCCATACATAACTGTTGCTATGTGTAATTGTTGCAATGTGTCGTTGTTGCAATGTGTCATTGTTGTTATACCTCATGGCAAGCAATTAAGCATTAATGGAAAGCAGTTTGCACAAATGGCTGTAATTAGTGTCACATTTATAGAGGCCAACCACCTTTTTCATGTTTCCTCTCACTTTTTTTCAGTTTCGGGGTCGAGGGGTTGGCTGGAGTTCTCCCTGCCCCTCAAGATTAGGTAACATCTACTTGACCCTCCAGTTCTGTGTGGCCTGTGGAAGCCCAAAGCCCTCTGGACTCTGAGTCGCAGGGGTGGGGTGGGGCGTATGTGTTCTTAGGCTCCTCTCAGACCCCAGGGTCCCAAGTTGAGTGCAGCCTGAATCATTCTCATCTTCCACTTGAAGATCTGACGCTTCCTCAAAATCCACAACAAAAAATCACTCCCACCAAATACTCACGGGTTTCTTAGAGTTTCCTAAAGAACTGGGGGAGCCTGGGAAAGGTCATCTCACACACTGCTCAGCAAACAACCTAGAGATCTCTTTAGACACTCCCCTCTAGACACCTCCACCTCTTCAGGTGTTCCACCTCCCCACAACCATCCTCTGGAGGCACCCTTCCTCCTCTCCAGGCATCCTCCCCTCTGCCCCAGATGCTTCTCTGGCCCATCTCAGCCTCCCAACATCTTGCCCACTCCCTTCCTGCCCTTTCTCCTTCTCCTTCTCCGTCTCCTTCTCCTTCTCCTCCTTCTCCTTCTCTTTCTCCTCCTCCTCCTCCTCTTCCTCCTCCTCCTCCTCCTCCGCCTCCTCCTCCTCCTTCTTCTTCTTTTCCTTTGTTTTTTTAAGACAGGGTCTTGCTCTGTCACCCAGGCTGTAGTGCAGTGGCACAATTATGGCTCACTGTAGCCTCAACCTCCCAGGCTCAAGCAGTCCTCCCACCTCAGCCTCCTATCAGGGACCACAGCTGCATGCCACCATGACTGGCCAATTTTTGTAGAGATGAAGTTGCTCAGGCTGCTCTTGAACTCCTGAGCTCAAGTGCTCCATCTGCCTCAACCCCCAAAGTGCTGAGATTTACAGGAGTGAGCCACTGTGCCTGGCGCCCTTCTCTTCTTAGGAGCACAAGGAATTCCTCTCCTTGTCTCATGTCCCACTGAGTGACTGGGATCTGGGAATCTGCTGATATTTATTTTCCGTGGGCTGGCCTAGCCAAGCCAGAAGAATTCTGACACCAGCAAATAAAAAATAAAATGTTCTGGCCCTCATTTTATGAGCAAGGCCTTCCCCCACACAGCACGGTTTGCCAGACTCCTGCCTGGGCCTACCACAGGCCCTGATGTCCCCTGGATCTCAAGTACTGCTCTGGCCTTGGATTCCTCCTGCCTAGGGATGTGCCACAGGAGAACATGAAGCAGACCCTGCCTGGACTTCAGACAGACTGACCAGGGGGAGGGGCAGGGAGGCCTAGGCGGAGAAGGGCTTGGAGCTCAGGGCTGGGTTTCTCAAACTTCAGTGACTAAGAATGAGCCAGGAAACTGACTCCTGGGCTCACCCTCAGAGATGCAGAGTCAACAGGTCTGGATTTTCAATGAACTGACGAATGACTGCCACACTTTGAGATTCACTGGCCTCGGGCAGTGAGGGGTCCCAGGGAAGGGCTTAGCAGAGCTCTGCTGTCCCGTCTGACCCAGCTCTCCAGTCACCCTGAAGCAGTTAAGCCATCTTAACCTTCAGCCCGACTTAGCTTAATAAGTGTGTAGTGATAAAGAACAGGTCTCTCTCTTTCAGAAGAGGATAATACTAATAACTCTTTTGCTTTCCCAAAATTGGTGTACCAGGGGCCTTGGTGGAAGAACAAGGCCTTCACTGTCCACAGATCTGGGCTTGAACCCTGACCTTATCACTTACCAACTATGGCTGTCTCACTCTGAGCTGGTTATTTAAACTCCTTGACTCTTAGTTTCCTTGCCCATAAGATGGGAAGGGTGGTAACAAATCAATACCTATCTCACTGGTTATGTCCTTGTTAGGCCCTGTTTTTGGTCTAGGGGACAGTTAAAAACTGTGCCAAGTGAAGGCTGTGCCATCTACTGACCCCTGCTGATGAGCAGGGACCTGTGCCTGCCAACACCGAGAGAAACTCACAATGGGCCTGGAGAGGAGGCATGTACTCCACTTCTGGAAGCTATTTCCACTTAATTTCCTTGTCCTGGGCATAGCTGGATAATCTCCCAGATGAAAAGCCATGTGGGTGACACCTCCACCCCAAAGCACCTCTTACTCCCTAAGAAGTGCTTGCCATTCATTCTTCCATACAATCATTGACTGGTTCATTTATTTTTTCATTTAACAATTGTTTTTGAGTATAAAAATGTGCCAGGCAGCATGCAAAGTACTAGAAATAAAATAGTGAATAACACAGCCATATTCTTTCTTTTTTGGAGCTCACATTTTTGCATGGGAGTGAATCAAATAAACAGGGTAATTGCAACCAAAAGTGACTGCAATCCATGTCCACCTCAGTGTGCAACACACGAGGTCAGGCCTAACTATAGCCATTTGTTAGGTGTTTACCATGTGCCAGGAGCTTTCCTGAGTGCTTTATATCTGCTGTCTCATTTAATTCTCACAATGAGCTCTTAAAGTGGGTTTTATCACTCTCATTTTACAGATAAGCAAAATAAGGAACAAAAAGATTAGATGATTTACCCAAGCTCACATGGCTAGCAATGTGATCAAACCAGAATCCAAATCCTGTTATGTCTTGCTCTTGGCCATCATTTGAGACTGTCCCATGACCCTAGAGGACCCCCAGATGGCAGCAGGACAACCCTTCAATCAGAAAACCTTCCCCAAGCTGGGAAGACAGATAGGTTCCTCAGCCCACTAATCCCGGGGAGACTTAGAACTAATTCAGGACTAACATTCAACAGATTGTTACTTCCCCAAGTCCACTGCTAATTGCTGTGGTACTGTCATCACACAAAATAATAGTGGGAGGGCCTCTTCAGCAACTGCCTTCAAAAACACACACACATACACACTATAGAATATATATATATATATGTATATATATATATATATGTATATATATATATATTTATATGTCCTCACCATTGTATATTTATAATTTGTGTGGAGAGGGAAAGCAGACACAGTTGATCCACACATTCTTTGAATGGTGATGGACCTTGGCTATTAGACTTCTGGCTTCCTCTCTTATGGAACTTCAGAATTCTGTCCCCTCCCTGTGTCCCAGAGGGGTGATGGTTCTTACAGAATCAGGTTATTACAAAACACCTGAATCCCATATTCAGACAGCCTGGATCAGCGGTTGAGCTGAAATCCTACTTGTCTATGATTTCCACTTTTATCCTATTTCTGCCATCTGAAGCCATATACCAAAAAGTTATTTCCTTATCCAAATAGAGAAAGCCCTTCAATTATTGTAGAGTGTTATTCCCACACACTGACCCCATTCCTATCAATTTTCTCTTCTTCAGGGAAAAACACATCTTTTGATGACCTAGTTTTGGGTCTCTTCACTGTCCAGGTAACATTAAAGAATCTTAGCTTCCATCACTTCTTGGCCTTTTGGCTAAGATCAAGGCGTAGAATTTTATCTTCCAAGTTGTGTCTATATGGGCAATTTTGAACATACTGGACCTCAACATTGTGGATTCCTTCCGCCTTTCAAAAAGTCTTCCCTATCCAATACCATTATATGAGATATATGCAAAAGCATCAGCATAATACTAGAACAATGGAATTTTATGTTCCTTCCTTTTCCCATTGAAAAAAAATGGGGGGAAAGAAAACCTCATGAAGTGTGTCCCTCTTCATATGCTATTTCACCTTATCCTTCCCCTTCCCAGAATTCCTGTCCTACTAACAAGAAAGAACTTTATCTTGTTTCTTTTTCTTGATATATTTTCAAAATAAGGCATTTTCCCTTTCTTCTGGAACATTTAATCTATCTGGAAGCTGATGATAATAATGCAGCATTTAGAAAAATCCATTTGGCAGAAAATGTAGACTTCTTATCCAGCTTAAATTTTTTTTTCTTCTCTCAAGAACAATACCAAATGCATTTTACTGCTTTCATTCTTTGGAAATGTTCCCAACATTATTTTTCCCAAGCTACATAAGTGATTTAATAGATTTATGTTACAGTTTAAACAAGGAGCATGACCCAGAAAAACCACTGAATTATTAGAGAGAGATAACTATAACCAACATTCTTCATGAATTTAGATGTGAAAATTCTTAAAAATTTAGCAAATAGAATTCAACAATATGTAAAAAGAACAATACATCAAGACCAAATGGAGTTTATTCCAAGAATGCAGGTTTGGTTTACATTCAAAAATCAATCAATATAATTAATCACAGTGGCCAGGTGTGGTGTCTCATGCCTGCAATCCTAGCACTTTGGGAGGCTGAGTTGGGCGTATCACCTGAGGTCAGGAGTTTGAGACCAACTAGCTAACATGGCGAAACCCTGTCTCTACTAAAAATACAAAAATTAGCCTGGTATGGTGGTGCATGCCTGTAATCCCAATTACTCAGGAGGCTGAGGCAGGAGAATCACTTGAACCTGGGAGGTATAGGTTGTGAGCCGAGATTGCACCACTGCACTCCAGCCTGGGCAACAGAGTGAGACTCCATCTCAAAACAACAACAACAACAACAACAAGCCACTAAAACTAATAAATGAGTTTAGCAATGTTGCAAGATAAAAAGTCAATATACAAAAAATTACTTCATTGTATTTCTGTACACTGGCAACAAAAGTCTGAAATTGAGATTTTAAAATACCAGGTATAATGGCATCAAAAATATGTAAATTAGGGATAAATTTTAAAGATGTGTATGATTTACACATTGAAAAATATAAAAGATTTCTGAGATTAATTTAAAAAGACCTAAATAAATGGAGAGATATATCCTATCATGGACTGGAAGACTTATGGCCAAGATGTCATCTCTTTCCAAATTGATCCATAGATTCAAAGCAATCCCCTTCAAAATCCTAGCAGATCCATTTTTTTAGAAATCGACAACTGATTTTAAAATATACATGAATGTGCAAAAAAACTAGAATAGTCAAACCCAGTCAATTCTCATTATTCCCAGTAGTTATGATCTATAAAATATACATAAACACTAAATTGCAAATTCTGAATCATTGCTCCTAGATGAAATACAGAGTTGGGTTCCTGAGAGCTTCCAATCACAACATTCGTCAATCAATACATAAACTTGCTTGATGTTCTGTTTAAAAACACGTTTTTGAGTATATACTGTTAATTCATTAACATTGAAAGCTATTGTTCATGTTTGAACGAAGTACTTAGGAACAATAGACAGCAGATCAGCACTACTCTTGAGGGCCATTTTCAACAGCAAAATCACCAACAAGAAGTACAAAAAGGCAAAAAATGTGGCACTGCATAGACCACAGAAAGGATGCTTGTTTATGGGATGAGAGCTGAAATAAGAAGACAGAACATTGCCTTGTTTGACCTTACCTGGGAATATGTGTCCTGGGTGACTCAAAATTTTTGCCACTCTGTGTATGTCCATGAATGGCTGAGAAAGTGTCATGGGTATTGACTTGGGGTTACAAGCAAATTTTAGCAAGTAGGCAAATTCACAAATATGGAATCTGTGAATCATGCACATTAAACAAAACTTCAAAAAAGATAAAGTTTGTCTTTAAATTTTGTTTAAACTACCTGATTTCAAGACTAATTATAAAGCAACAGTAATCAAGACAGTGTGGCATTGGTATAAAGATGAACATATAGAGCAATGGAACAGAACAGAATCGAGAAATAAACCCATATGTATGTGGTGAAATGATTTTAGACAGAGTGGGAAGGCAATTCAATGAGAAAACAATAATGTCTTCAACAAATGGTGTTGCAGCGATTGAATTGCCATGTGCAAAAAAGCAAGCAAACAAACAAAAGGAACATAGATCTTGTCTTTACCTCATACCATGTATAAAAATTAATTGAAAATGTATTCTAAGCCTAAATGCAAGAGCAGACACTATTAAATACCTTGATGAAATGGTAGAAGAAAAATCTTGGTGACCTCAGGTTGGCAAAGATTTCTTAAATAGTACACAAAAAGCTACAAAACATAAAATTAAAAAATCAATATACTTCATCACAATGAAAACATTTGCTCTTCAGTACTCTGCTACTAAAATGAAAAGGCAAGCCACAGATTGGGATAAAACATTTGCAAAACATATGTCCAACAAAGGACTTTAGAATATAAGGAATTCTTAAGACTCAGTACCAAGAAGACAAACACTACCATAAAAATGGGCAAAATATTTGAATAGACACTAAACCGTGGAAGACATATGGGTAGCAAAGAAGCATATGAAGAGATGCTCAATGTTATCAGACAGGAGATATCACTATACCTCCACTAGAATGGATAATTTTTTTTTTTTTTTTGAGACAGAGTCTTGCTCTGTCACCCAGGCTGGAGTGCAGTGGCGTGATCTCAGCTCACTGCAACCTCTGCCTCCTGGGTCAAACAATTCTCCTGCCTCAGCCTCCAAGTAACTGGGTCTACAGGCACACGCCACCAAGCCTGGCTAATTTTTTTTTTTTGTATTTTTAGTAGAGATGGGGTTTCACCATGTTGGCCAGGCTGTTCTTGAACTCCTGAACTCAGATCATCTGCCCACCTCAGCCTCCCAAAGTGCTGGGATTACAGGCATGAGCCACTGCGCCTGGCCAGAGTGGATAAATTTTAAAAGACTGACTATACCATGTGTTCGCAAAATTGGGAACTGGAATGCTCATACACCACCAGTGGTCATGTAAAATGGTTCAGCCACTCTGGAAAACAGCTCAGCAGTTTCTTACAAAGTTAGATATTTACCTATCATGTGACCCAGCCATTCCACTTTTAAGTATTTACTCAAAAGAAATAAAAGTTTATGTCTAAAAAAAGATTTGAACACAAATGTTCACATCAGTTTTACTTGTAATAGCCCCAAACTGAAAACAACTCACATGTTGATTAACAGATGAATGGGTGATACATTGCAATACATGCATCCTGTATAATACTCCTCTGCAGTGAAAAGAATGCACTATTGAAACATGCAGTAGCCTGGATGCATCTCCAAATCACCATGCTGAATGAAAGAAACCAGACCAAAAAAACAGAACATACCATGTGGTTCCATTTGTATAAAATTCTAGGAAATGGTACCTACTCAGTAATGACAGAGAGCAGATTAGTGGGTGCTTGGGGCCAAGGAGTGGGGAGCAGCAGGGAGAGGGATTACAAAGCAGCATCAGGAAACTTAGGGGGGTGATGACTATGCTCATTATCTTGATTGTGGTAATGATATATTGATAAGCCTGATTTATCAAACTGTACACTTGAAGTATGTGCAGTTTATTGTATGCCAGTTGTCATTCAATAAAGCTGACATTCATTAATCAGAACAAGGTTTCGGAAGTAAGTAGTGGCGCTGGACCAGACTGCCTTTCTGGAATAGCTTGTTTGTGGCATCAGTGGAGGATGAGAGAAGGAATGTAAGCAGGGATAAATTATGGAATGATTTGATTCTCAAGCTAAGTTCCAACAGTGTCCTTTGTTGAGTAGGGGAATTGAACACAGGGTGTCAAGGGCAAAACCAGGTCATTTTAGTAAATTGGGCTGGCAATAATGTATGTGCTGGATTAGAGGTAGAGAGTGGGGCAGGGATGCCTTCACTAATCCGCTCATTCATTCAGTACCTGTGGATTCCCCTCTATGGGCCTGGTACTCTTATGGGGTATTTTTCTTACATATTAGGGACCCAAGAAACATTCAGATCTTGGCTTCCCTTTTGCACCCCACACAGAGAGCAGAATATAAAAGATCCAATTAGAGAACAATTCTAATCAGTCCAGTCAATTCAGTGTATGTTTCTTACACCCACAGAATTAAGTAGGAGACCACGGCAACCATCCCAGCCCCAGGGAGGAGTTTATGATATCAGATAGGTGATGGCTGGTGGGGTCAGAGTAATTGAGACTGATGGATAACTTCAGAGAGGAAATCTAGTTTTCAGGGCAAATGGATGCGTCCAAGAGAAAGCCCACACACATGGTTGGGTGCAGCTGGAGATGGAGAATTCCAGTTCAAGGAAAAGGCCTGGGCAGTATGTGCTTGGTGGTGGTCACTGACCCTGAAAATAGATGAAATCTTGGAGGGAGAAAGCGGGTGTGGAAAGTGAAGGTCAGGATGTGAAGCTTTGGGGCAGCCCACAGTCAGAGCGTGGGTCAAGGCTAGAAGGGTGAGCAGGCCGCACGCACACACACGCAAAGCAGCTGCCTTCACTGACAATCAATAGCGGCCACCTGAGCTGTGGCTGAGCTGCTGTGAGCCGAAGCAGTGGGCTTGCTGAATGCCGTCACCCAGCTTCCCCTTGACTCTGGCTGTCAGGCCTGGGTCTGGGAGCTTAGGGATCATTATGTGCAGTTTGCTCATCCTCTGGCTGTGCCAGGGCACAAGGTTTTCTACAAAAGGAGGAATCTGGGGTGAGTAGAGCCCCATGGGAGAACTGAGCTGACTAAATGTGAGTGGAGAAATGCCAATTATGAAAAAAAAGTACGTATCAGGGGAACATGAGCTTGAACCTTGCACAGCTTTTCCTCCGCTTGGCTGTTTTTATGAGGACCCAGGCAAGTGGTTCTCAAAGTGTGGTCCCCCCGGAAAACAATATCAGCTTTGCCCGGAACTTACTAGAAATGCAGGTTCCCAGGCTTACCCTAGACCCACTGAATCAGGACCTCTGGAATTGGGGCCCAGGAATGTGGGTTTTCCCAAGCCCTCCAGGGAATGTCGATGTATGCTGCAGTTTAAGGACTACTGACTTAGATGTTTTAAATAAGATCTCTCCCTGGGAGCATCCACTCAAAAGGGGGTTTATATTAAGAACATAATGTGACAACATTTGTTGTCAAAATTGATTTGGAAATTGAAAACCACTCTACAGGAGTAGGACATTATTCTTGTTTGTTTATTTATTATTTTTGTCAACCTCATTCACTCAGATTTAACTGTATTTTAAAACTTTGTTTCAGAGATTCCCCCCTTCCTCCTTTTCCCTTCCCCAAGGAAAACTAAAATCTTGTTAGTGAACAGGAGAATTGATTGAAAAAAAATTCAACTGCTGCGGGAAAGGAGGAGACTAGGCACAGCTGGAGTTTGCCTGAAAGGATAGTTTTTCTCAGTGACATTGGGTTTGTTTTGTTTCTTTCAGTGTAGAAGCACAAGGCTGATGACTCATTTACCATTGGAAGACTTTAAATCCAAACTGCAGTTGTCAAAATAAGATTAGTGCTTTCAGACGTGATGAAAGAGAGGGCACGGTCTCGAAAATGCAAGCTTGGGTTTTGCCTGCATTTGTGGAGCCCTAACTCATAGCAAGCTTTCCTGTGGGAGTGGGCAGAGACCCCATCGTTTACCCAGTTGAGTGAAATGGCAGCCCTAATAACCCATTTCTCCTTCTCTCTTGCTGTGATAAACAATTTCTGATTTCTACATCTCAGGTTAAATAACAGCAAGAGCTATAAAAAGTAGAGGGTGTCTGCTAAAGGTGTTCATTTACTTTAACTCCAAAGACGAGATTAAACTGTCATGGGTGTCAACAGCGTGCAGTGCAGCTTGTCTAAAATTCTGAAACGTTGGTGAAAACCCTTTGATTTAGCCCTGGATGATGGCCACAGCCTTCGCCCCGTGCTCCGTGCTCCCTCCTCAGTTCTCCCTCCTTCTGGTGTAAGCAGATGAAAGTTTCCAAGTTCTCTGGACTGAGATGCAGGCGCCAGGGATTCTGAAGGAAGGCACTTAATCTAGGGTGCATGGGAGCCTCTGGGGAAACTGTGGTTGGGTTTGAACATAGCTTTGGGGCTCTTGGCAGCAAATCTTCACTAATTAGTTTCACCTGGGAAGACTGAGTTATCCCTCTTAAAATTCTCCAGGCACTGAAAGAAGCAAGCAGATTTTGCTGACTGTCAGATACACGCTAATGGTTGCCCCCTGGCAAGGCATATCTCAGATTTGGTCAGGTCTTTTTGTTATGAAATTCCAAATTACCTACTTTGCTGTATCACTTCAATTTAGCATAGAACTCAAAAACCAAACTTGGCCAGAGGTACATTTTAGAACGTTAGGATCTAATATTCATGTTTGTAGGGTTTTTTTTTTTTTTTTTTTTGAAGCAGGATCTCGCTCTGTCTCCCAGGCTGGAGTGCAGTGGCACAATCATAGCTCACTGTAACCTGGAACTCCCTGACTGAAACGATCTTCCTACCTCAGCCTCCCTAGTAGCTGGGACTACAGGCATGTGCCACTGTGCCTGGCTAATTTTTTAACTTTCTGTAGGGACAAGATGTCGTTCTGTTGCCCAGGCTGGTCTTCATCCTCCTGCCTTGGCCTCCCAAAGTGCTGGGATTATAGGTGTGAGTCACCGTGCTGGCCCATGTTTGCAGCTTTTATAGGTACCCAATAAAGTGAAACTAATTAGAATTGGGATGTGAGCAAAATTTGGTTGAAGTTCACCTTTCTCCCATGCTTAAATAGGTATGCGCCACTGACACTTTTCCCCCTTGATTTAGGAAAGGAGAAGGATGCTAACATTTGTTGAATACTTACTGTCAGCCCTGCACTTTGGGAGGCCAAGGCGGGTAGATCGCTTGAGCTCATGAGTTCAAGACCAGCCTGTCCAATATGGTGAAACCCTGTCTCTACAAATAATACAAAAGTTAGCTGGTATTTTACTGGGCGCGGTGGCTCACGCCTGTAATCCCAGCACTTTGGGAGGCCGAGGCGGGCGGATTACCTTAGGTCAGGAGTTCGAGATCAGCCTGGGCAACACGGTGAAACCCCGTCTCTACTTAAAATACAAAATTAGCCGGGCATGGTGGCACATGCCTGTAATCCCAGCTACTCGGGAGGCTGAGGCATGAGAATTGCTTGAACCTAGGAGGCGGAAGATGTGGTGAGCCGAGATAGTGCCATTGCACTCCAGCCTGGGCAACAAGAGTAAATCTCCGTCTCACCAAAAAAAAAAAAAAAAAAGTTAGCTGGGTATGGTGGTACGTACCTTTAGTCCCAGCTACTCGGGAGGCTGAGGTGGAAGGATTGCTTGAGCTCGGGAACCAGAGGTTGCAGTGAGCCTAGATTGTGCCATTGCACTCTAGCCTGGGTAACAGAGCCAGACCTTGTCTCAAAAAAATTAAAAATAAATAAAATAAAAATATCTTCTGTGAGACAGATGCTTTGCCCATCTAGATTATCTCACTCAACCCTACAAATAAGATATTTAACCTCTTTATGAAAACTGAATCTCTCGAAAGTCCCTTACTTGAAGTCATCACCCAGCTGGGGCCAAGTCTGGCTCCAAAGTCGATATTCTTTTCACCTGCCTGCCTCACCCCTACCCTTTCTGAGGAGACGTAACTGACATCCTGTCCTCCCCCAGTGGTGGCTCCCTTCATCATTTTTCATATCACCTCTTTCAGGTCCAAATAAAAATTTGGAGAAGGTCAAAATCATCTTTTCAGTTCACACTGTTAAAAATGGAAGCCTGCTCTCTCACCACTCTCAACTCCCCTTTCCTGCTTACAACGTTCACAGATTTTTACCTATTTGCTTTGTTTACTATCAATCTTCTGTCAGGGATGTGCTGCTAAATGTTTAACAATCAGGTCTCCAGGAGACAAAAGCTCTGATTTGTAGTGTCTGCCAATTTCCATGGTGTAAATACTCCCACCATGGACATTTCAAGCTACCAACTTGGCCTCTTTGAATGCAGCTGTGGGAAGAGATGCACATCATTGTGTGAGTCAGTACGAGCTGCCTCTAGCACATGACTGGCCCCTCACTGGACCATCAGCTCTGTAAGGGTAGGAATTTTTCTGTTGTTGTCCACTGATTCACTGTTGTTTTCCCAGCACTCTGAACCATTTCATCATTGAATAGATTTATTAATTCAGTCATCCACAAATCCTTTTAAAATTGGCCACATGTCAGATGCTAGATATTTGAACTAGCGTGCTGAGCAAGACAAGCACTGTGGCTGCCCTATGTGGCAGGTGAAATAGACATGAAATAATTAGTTGCAAATTAAGCATTAAATTATAATTGTGATGAGGATTACAAATGGAAACTCTAAGGGAGGACTTTACCCCTAGTGGTAGGTCAGAGCTTCCTGAGAAAGCAGCCTTTCAGGTGAGTCCTAAAGGAGGTATGAGAGTTAGGTAGGGGAATGGAGGTGAGAAAGAGGCTTGAGCATTCTAGGCAGAAGGAATGACCTTTGCAAAGGTCCCAGGACATGAAGAAGCTTGATTTGAAAATGGAGAAGGCCGTGTAAATGGAGCAGAGAAAATAAGAGGAGGCTTGAGACAAGACTGGAGAGGTGAAGGGGTGCGTCTTGTAGCCCCCTTGACCATCACATTAGAGTTTTTGGACTTCATCCTAAAGCAGTGATAAGCCATTAGGGTTTTAAGCAGAAGAGAGGCAGGAGCAGATTATTCTGGCTACAGGAGAATGCTAGGCTGGGATGAATACAGGAAAACCAGTTAAGAGGTTGCCATGGCTGTTCAGCCAAGAGATGATGGTGGCTCCATGGTGGCAGGGGAGATGAAGAGAAGTAAATCCAGGATTGACTGGGTCTGAGGGGTACAGGAGAGGGAGGAACCCCATGACTTTCAAGTTTCTGTTCCCATCTTCGACCCCAGGGTAAAAGTTAGCTATTCTAAAAATTCATCTTTGCTAAAGAGAAATTAAAGAATACTTCAGAATCATCCCCAGCGGTCCCATTTCTGCCCGGTGACATTTATTAATTGAGACAGTGCTCTAGGCTGCCCAGCAAGGGAGGCTGTCAAGTCAACAATAGATGGCTACTAAGCACTGACTATGTGAAGTGCATGGCATTATACAGGCACTGTAAGGAACACCAAGTCTTAGAGAGATGGCCCTGTCCTTCACAGAGCTTACAAGAGTAGGTAAGAGAAATGAGTTAGGAACATCTGACAACCCTGTGCTTGTGTCACATGAGTATGAGAGTTCGTTCATCTATTCAACAAGTACTTGTTGAGCAAGGACAATGTGCCAGGCACTGTGCTAGATACCAGGATGCAGTGGATAGCAGGGCACACAGGTTCCCTAACTGTCATGACAGCTTTTCTGGTGTCCATAGCTGGGGGCTGGATCTGAGATGTCATTGTGCTCTTGATACAGGACAAGTGAGCCCCAAAGTGGGGCTTAGGCCATGAGGGTTCTTGGTTTTGTCCAGGAAAGAATTCAAGGGCAAGCAGAGGTAGAAGTAAACAGCTTTATTGAAGAGACAGTGTTACAGCCCTGGCAGTGTTACGCCTCCGTGACTGCTCCTGCAGAGCAGGGCTATCCTTATAGGCAGAGAGTAGGTAGTAGCTCAGGGCAGTTTTACAGTCATATTTATACCCACTTTTTTTTTTTTTTTGAGATGGAGTTGCCCAGGCTGGAGTGCAGTGGCACAGTCTCAGCTCACTGCAACCTCTGCCTCCCAGGTTCAAGTGATTCTCCTGCCTCAGCCTCCCAAGTAACTGGGATTACAAGCACCTGCCACCACACCTGGCTAATTTTGTATTTTTAGTAGAGATAGGGTTTCACCATGTTGGCCAGGCTGGTCTTGAACTCTTGACCTCACGTGATCCACCTGCCTCGGTCTCCGAAAATGCTGGGATTACAGGTGTGATCCCAGTGGCCTATACCCACTTTTAACTGCATGCAGATTAAGAGGCAGTTTATGCAGGAATTTCTAGGGAAGGGATAGTAGCTCTTGGGTTGTCAGGTCATTGACACGGAGGGGGTGGTAACTCCCAGGTGTTGCCATGGCAATGGTAAACTGACATGTCACACTGGTGGGCATGTCTTATGGAAAGCTGCTTCTGCCCCAGCCCTGTTTTTGCTAGTCCTCAATTTGCTCCTGTGTCCAAGCCCTGCCTCTGGAGTTGAGTCCTGCCTCCTACCTCACTCTGAGCCCTCTTCTGGTGTGTGAATACCTCTTGCTGGGGATGAGGAGAGGCAGAGAGACTTGGAGAGAATTTTGTTCCCATCTCAGTCATCTTCTGAGGACCCCACATCTAATGGAGGAAGGTATTCTTAGGACTTTAGGGCCATTCCTCCTGGGAGGCAGGGCATCTGGTCCTTTTTCATTGTTCATTCAGCAAATGAACTCTTATGGAGACCAAATACATGTGCTAGGCTCTGGAGAGTCAAAACTGACCCGCTTATAATGGGGCAGACAGCCGTGATCAAGTCCTTCCAATACCATGGGATCAGTGCCGAAATGCTAGAGCAGAGCCATGTCTATAGTGCTGTGGGGGCCCAGGGGAAGAAGCCTTAGGTCCAGCCAACTTGAAGCAGGCTTCCCACAGGAGGTGACATTTGACTGGGGTCGTGAGCCATTCATGGGGGTCACCAGGTGGAGAAGGTGGAAGGCTGTGCTGGGGCAGGGGGAGCTCTGGACACAGTGCTTCTCATCCTTCAGTGAAATCCTCCTGGCCTCAGAGAGAAAGAAGGGCTGTTTTTCAAAAGTATAAGGAATCATCCAAAAACATCTGTATTTGTTTCAAAAGGAAATGGCCACTGCCAGAAAAACAGCAAAGTTGTTTTGTCAGAACCCAGTCTGTATTTATTCCTTTGTCTTTGTTTAATTAGATTAATCCCTGAATGGTTTCCCTTGGGTCGGTACAAATCGCTCGTGGCCATAAATCCCCAACAATTCTAAAAACAGTAAGAAAGGACAATCCGCGTGAAGCCAACTGGCAAGCTTGCTGTTTGTGGGACAGTTCTGGGATGTGAGCAGTAATCTTGTACCTGCACATAGGTGTTTGGGGTTCTTTTAGCCTCTTGGAGAGGGGAGCAAGGGTGACAATCACTCAGATTTGTTTATAAGAGGAAAGCTGAACCTTAGGGTCTCAGTCATTAAAGGGGGAGACTGACTCCTGGATCTGGGCACTTTCCCCATGGAGGATTGTGGGGACCTTTTATCTGTTAGGTTCAATGACATTCAGCCTGGCTGCACAGTGGGGCTACCTGGGAGCTTTGACAAACACCACTGCCCAAATCCCACCCCCTCTCAGTCTGATTTAATTGTGGTGGGGAGTACTTTGGCATCAAGATTTTCAAAGGTCCCTGCTGCTTCTATAGATGGGAGCTTGCAGTTACTCACAGACTCTTCTATGGATATCCCAGCCCGTCCTGAAAGGAACAAGCATATCCTTGCCTTTCTCTACCTACCCTGTGCAGGGAAGCCTTTTAGAAAAAAAGATTGTTCCTTCAAGGTCCTGGTTCATTGCTTTTGAAATGGTGCTTTCAAAAGGGTTCTTTTGTAACAGGTTAATTTTTTTGTCTTCCTCCATTATTATAAAAGTTCCTGTTAGAAAATTTGAAATCAGATAATTATAAATAAAAGAATGAAAAATCACCTGTATTCACGCCACTACTTGGTAACCATGATAGGTAGGGTTCCTGCCAGACCCCTGATAGGGGCAAGGCAGCATCTGCAGTAGAGATTGGGAGGACCCAGGTGGAGAAGCTGCTGCCACCCTTCCAGAGCTGGTTCCAGCATGCTGGAGCGTCACCTCCCAGCCGTCAGGACTTCATGCAGGGACACTGCCCACCCACTTAGGGAGCTTAGAGTCTAGTAAGAGAGACACAGTACATCCATCGCTCCATAAACACATACGGAGTTAACATTATGATTCACGCCAGAAGGGAAAAGTGCAGGAGTGGGCTGACAGCCGATGAGTGAGGCCAAAAGTTTAAAGAATGTTTAAAGGTCCTCATAGCAAGAGGTTAATTTTCTCATCACCATTCAGGCAACCTAAAGCTACTTCAGCCCGGAACTCAGAAACCGACTGCTGTTCCCAAGAAAGCAATGCTTTTCATTGAAATTTGCTAGAGGTCCTTAAATTCTCCCAGACCTGAGAGGATCTGTGGTGCTGCCAGACTTATCCTTCCAAAGCACAGCGTCGGTGAAATTGCTGGTCTGCCTTTTTAAGGTTTTTCCCTTGAGTGGTCCCCTTTGCCCGCTGATTAGAGTTCAGCCTACTCAGCCTGTGTGCGGAGATCCCTCTGCCTCTGGTGTCAATGGTCTTTCCCATCCTCTCTTCTGCTAATTCCCCTGGAATTTCCAGAGCAGAATTCAGCTGCCACGCCTCTCCTGCTTCCCTCTTCTGTTTACTCACACGTCCCAAGCTTGGAGTGCCGTTTCTCTTTCTCCATACCTGCCAGCCTTTCCCAGTCCTCACTAGACTTGCAGTAATCTGTCCCAGTTCTGAACTCCCATAGTTTTCTTGGCACTTCTCTTAGGGATTTTTATCATGTCCTACCTCGCATGTTAGTTATTTAGGTGGCATCTAACAGCCACTCTGGCCTTTCTGTTCCTCAAATAGGGTCAGTTTGTTCTTCAGGACCTTTGCATTCACTGTTCTTTTGGCCAAAAATACTCTTCCTAAAGCTTCATGTTGTTAACTCGTGGTAGAATACAAGCTGCGTGACAGCAGAAACCCCTTGTCTGTTTTGTTCACCATGATACCGCCAATGCCCTGGACATAGTATGTGCTCAACACGTATTTATTGAGTAAATGAATGAATATCGTATGAGTCAGACATTTCTTGTATCTCTGGCCTGGCTCATTTAGGTTTTGTCATTCTTTGATTACTCACTACGATTTTTGTATTAGCTGAAGTTTTCTTCTGGTTATGGGTGTTTTCCTTACATCTGAATCCACTGGAAATCTACATTGGACTTTCTGGTTGGAGTTCCCAACTGGAAATTTAAGATATAAACATACTGGTGAGAGGTAAAAGAATTTGTGTCTATAAGGCCTTTTTTTTTTTTCATCTACTTTATTGATTTGGGAGTGAAACTTCTTTTAGGAGTTTAAAACCAGGATTCTTATTTGTAGAATCTTAGACCTAAGCGTTTTTAAAATGCGATGATGTAAGTTTTAATGTTTAAAATTGTTTAATGCATTTAATAGAAATGTTGAATCAAATCAGCTTTTATCTTTTTAAAAATCAATTTGATATTTCATATTTACGTAAAAGCATAATAAACTGTGAAACTCAAAGGTCTAGAAGATGATATGAAAATGTAGCCATTGGATTCAGGAATTAATCAAGCTTTCTAGGTAATTAAGTTTTTTAAAATCATACCTGTTGTAGTAGTGATAGCTTTTTTTTTTTTTTTTCGAGACAGAGTCTTGTTCTGTCACCCAGGCTGGAGTGCAATGGTGCGATTTTGGCTCACTGCAACCTCCATCTCCCGGGTTCAAGCCATTCTCCTGCCTCAGCCTCCCACCTTCCGAGTACCTGGGATTACAGGCGTGTGCCACCACGCCAAGCTAATTTTTGTACTTTTAGGAGAGACGGGGTCTCACCATGTTGGTCAGGCTGGTCTCGAACTTCTGACCTCAGATGATCTGCCCGCCTTGGCCTCCCAAAGTGTTGGGATTACAGGTGTGAGCTACCGCGCCCGGCCAGTGATAGCTTTTAAGCAGAGAAAATTCTCTTTAATATATTCAACCCCTTTAATGCTCTCTGATTATCTCCAGTTTTAATGGTAAAATCACTGGTACAGCTAGCTGTTTCATGGTATCCAAGCTGTTCTCCTTGCTGGGAAATAGTGTTAGAGACTGAGTCAGTGATGGATGGAAGATGCTTTTAATCTTTTCATCCACCAACATATTCTTAGTTCTGTTGCAGTAGATACATACTGTAAGTCCGTTCCTACATTGCATGTGAATAAACAGCCAGAGCTTAGCACTTTGTGGACATGTAATAAATATTTGACCAAAATAAGACCACGAATAGACATGTATCTATCTCTCCCAGGTAATGTTTTTTACCTCTACCTAACCTCTTTTGGCTTCTCCGTTTTCCTCGTTTGTTACTAGATGAATATGTAGAGCACAAAGAGGGTTTTCAAAGAGCTTTGTCTCATTCCTTCTTATACCAGCAACAGAGCGAGATTCTGTCTAAAAAATTATTTAATGTATTTCATAGAGGTGATGAGTAATTCCAACTTTGAAAAATGTGTTTTTTTTTATGTTATTTATTTATTTTGAGACAGAGACTCGCTCTGTCATCCAGGCTGGAGTGCAATGGCACGATCTCGGCTCACTGCAACCTCCGCCTCCCGAGTTCAAGCGATTCTCCTGCCTCAGCCTCCTGAGTAGCTGGGATTACAAGCACACACCACCACACACAGCTAATTTTTGTATTTTTAGTAGAGATGAGGTTTCACCATGTTGGCCAGGCTGGTCTCCAACTCCTGACCTCAAGTGATCTGCCAACCTCGGCCTCCCATAGTGCTGGGATTACAGGCGTGAGCCACTGCGCCTGGCTGAAAAATGTGTTTTTATATACATGCAGAAACTCACCTGGAAAGAAAACTCACCAAAATGTTAACAGTGGTTGCCTCTGGGTAGTAGGATTACAGATGGGGGGATTACAGGTGAATTTTCCTTTTTTTTTTTTATGTTTTCCAAATTTTCTACTATGATCACGTATCAAACCTTATAATGTTTTTAAAAGTTACTTTGGTGAGGGCTCTGGAGTTGCTTGTTGCCTCACCCTGGGCTGGGAGCGTTCTCAGGTGTGCCTGATGTTGTGTTCTAACAGCGTGACCTTGCCTCAGTCCAGGATCTGTGTGCCATGGAGGACCACGACTGTGAGCAGCTCTGTGTGAATGTGCCAGGCTCCTTCGTCTGCCAGTGCTACAGTGGCTACGCCCTGGCTGAGGACGGGAAGAGGTGTGTGGGTGAGTATCCCTCCAGCTGGGCTTGGTGGGGAAGGACAAGTTAAGCATGGTGAGGAGGAGGGGAGACTCACGTGTACCTCCCACATATTCGTTTCCTCGCCTTTGGGTTTCCACAAAGTGCTCAGTTGTTTGGTGTAGTTGTTAGGCAGAATTTGAACTTTAAAGGCTTCATTTATGGCTGAGGTCAGCATTTTCTCATTCTGGGTCTCCAGTAAAAGGAACACTTATGATAATCCATGCAAATATAACTGTGTGTTACTGCATCTCTTGAAAAGGATCGGGTGGATTTTCTTCAACTTTGGAGGGTATGTTTGGAATGGCCTGACTTATATATAGCTCAGGTGTTTTACATGAAATTTACTTGGGTGGGTTGCTGAGTGACACCTCAAAGACAACAGGCAGCCTTCTTCCCTAATGTCACCTATAGCTCAGTGACAGGCCAAAGTGACTGCCAGTGGAAGAGCCCAGCCATATGGGCTCAGCGTAATCAGACGGCGTGGTCAGAGGAAACTAGCAGTAGCCTCAAACCCTCAAACACAAGCCCAGGTAATGAGGCTCAAGGGCAGTGCTTGATGCTGCAGACATCCCCCCTGTTTGTCTACAAAGCCTTTGCAACTTAACATGGTCTCATTCCTCCTTATACCAACAAACAGTGCCTGGTGGATAGTAGGTGTTTCATAAACTGAACTGAATACTTATAAGGCAGAAAATCTAGAAGGAAAAGAACTTGACTGTCATCAAAACTGGAATATAAATTTTCTGCTAAATCCTGCATTTTGTCTTCCATGTTCTATTGTTTTCAGGACCCTATTTTATTTTGCTTCTCACAAACAGGGTATGCTTATTTTTTTTTTTTTTGCACATAGAATTTGCATTTTCCAGCACACCTTAATTCTTAGCTAGGGATATGGAAGGCAAAAACAAAACAAAACAACAAAACAAATGTGTAGGTGGTAGCCTGCAATTGGCAGGTGAGTGATGAGAGTATTGTGGGTTTGTTTTTACACACTGATAGGAATGAAGGCAACCTCTGCCTCTGACTCTCATCAAAGGGCCACAAATGCAGCTGGTCTCCTGGGCCTTAGGGTTGTTTTTCTTCTTAAAGAAAAATCATGGTGGCCATGATAGAGTGGCAGGGTTCCACACCCACTACCACTAGCAAAAAAGAAGCCAACATGTATACCCATGGTAATTTTTGCTTCATTAATTTTTATTATGCAAGTAATACCCGTTCATAGAAAAACTTAAACAGATGAGAAAAATCACTATTAATAGGTTATTGTATTTTCTACCAGACTTTCTCCATATAAATATCTACTTTAAAACATTTTGTTGGACAGGTGCAATGGCTCACGTCTGTAATCCCAGCACTATGGGAGGCCGAGGCGGGCAGATCACTTGAGGTCAGGAGTTTGAGACCAACCTGGCCAATATGGCGAAACCTGGTCTCTACTAAAAATACAAAAATTAGCTGGGCCTGGTAGCATGCCCCTGTATTTTCAGCTAGTTGGGAGGGTGAGGAGGGAGAATCACCTGAACCTGGGAGGCAGATTTTGCAGTGAGCCGAGATTGTGCCACTGCACTCCAGCCTGGGTGACAGAGCGAGACTCATCTCAAACAAACAAACAAACAAAAAACATTTTGTAAAGATTTAACAAAATGAGGTCACACTGTCTATTTTGTTTTATAACCTGCTTTTTCCGCTCTACTATTTGTTAAATGGGTAGAAACTCTTGAGTGCTGTTTGGTCAGGAGGAAATCGAGCCATTGTGAGTTAGGCTGGTGGAGGTGCTTCAGGAAACAGGATGAGGGTAATTGGTTGATTAGGACAAGGGGAGGGACAGTAGAACACAGGGCTTGCATTGGTCACAGGGAGTAGATGGGGCAGGAAGCCCACCTTGGCCCATGGGAAACTGGAGGCCACTGAAAAACCCATTTCTCTGAGTGTTTCCAAATAATTACCTGCTTGTCCGTGTGTAGTAGAGAACCTTTGTATCTCTGAGGATTTTGCTGTAACTTTTGGGATTTGACATTTATTGAAGAGCTACAAGCATGAGAGGGTAGGTGCTGTCATTGCCAGAGAGCTTTGGCGTGCTGTTTATTGGAGATGGGCATTTCTCTGCGGCTGCTTGATTGCATATAAGAATGTCTGCATTTTCTCAGTGGGGATCCAATCCGAAGAGTGGGAAAATGGGAGAGACTGCATCCCATTGCAACCCAGGTCTCTTCCGTCAGATGATCCTAGCATCACCAGCCCTACCACCTTTTCCCCAATGCCCTTTACAGCGGTTCACCAAGCACTCAATCTGTTAGAGGCTGGGAGTGAGATGATTAAGCAGGCAGGACCTTTGTTGCCAGTAGCCTTTCTTAGGGACTCCAAACAAAATCCTACAAGGTTAGTTGCTGCTTGATAGGGCTGTGGTGAGTGCAAAGCAAATGATAGAGAAAATAGAGGCTGCAGAAGGTCAGAGAGAGACATCCTAATGGCTAGGCTGGAAGATCTGAGTGTGGAAGGAAGGGTGGCAATTGGACAAATGTCCAAGGCAGGGGGAGAGATGAAGGGCAGTGACTGTGGAGGTGGCAATACTCTTCAAGCATTAGGGCTAAGGCTGGCCTGGGAGTGGCACGGCCAGCTCCTGGGAGCTGGTAGGTCAGAGAGAGACTGTTACAGTGAAAAGGCCAAACTGAAAGCTAACCAGGTGGCCTAACCTGAGGGCCGGAAGGTGCTTATCAAAGATGGAGACTCCAGGTACCAGACTTAGAGCAGGAAATTTAGATCAGCTACTCCATTAGTAGCTGATCTGGGGTGGCCTGTGTGTAGATGGCCAGGGAACATTAAGAACAGAGTGATCATGCCTCCCAGTTAATACAGGACAATCCCAGTTTATGCCCTCTTGGCCCAATTCTTTTTTTTTTCTTTCTTTTTTTTGAGATTGAGTCTTGCTCTGTTGCCCAGGCCATAATCACAGCTTTGCAGCCTCGACCTCCTGGGCTCAAGCGATACTCCCACCTCAGTCTCCTGAGTAGCTGGGACCACATGTGTGCACCACTGTGCCCAGCTATTTTATTTTTTGTAGAGACAGGGTCTCCGTACATTGTCTAGGCTGGTCTCAATCTCCTGGGCTCAAGTGATCCTCCTTCCTTGGCCTCCCAAAGTGTTGGGATTACAGGTGTGAGCCACCTCGCCTGATGCCATTTCTTTTTATTTTTAGACAGGGTCTCACTCTGTCACCCAGGCTGGAGTGACCTCGGCTCACTGCAACCTCTGTCCCCCAGGCTCACATGATCCTCCCACCTCAGACTCCCAAGTAGCTGGGACCACAGGTGCATACCACACGTCTGGCTAATTTTTTGTATTTTTGGTAGAGATGGGGTCTTGCTATGTTGCCCAGGCAGGTATTAAACTCCTGAGCTCAAGTAGTCTACCTGCCTCGGCCTCCTAAAATGCAGGGATTATAGACATGAGCCACTGCGCCCGACCAACCCCATTTCTTACCCAGCTGGCCTCATTTCTTGATGGCACATCTTTTCACTTTGAAAGGGGTTCCAGTTTGGATGATAAATTACATGATCACCCTAGTTGAGGCTGTCCAATTTGACTTAAACTGTTATGTTCAGCAGATAATTCCTGTATACATGAAGTAGGAGATGAAGTTGAAGACAGCAGAAGAAACTGGATTGTTCAGGGCTTTGAAAATCAGACGTAAAGCCTAGATTTTATCTCTGAAAAAGAGCCACCGAAGGGCTTATATTTGGGTGACAAATGCAAAGCTTCATTTTTAGGAAACTCAACCTCATGGGGAACTACAGGGTGTATTCCAGGAGAAGGATGGCAAGAAGTGGGAAGACCAGATAGGAGACTGTAGCAGTTATCAGGTGAGACAGGACAGGAACCAGCCAGGATTTGAAGTGCGACTGTAGGAAAGGAGAGGTAGACAGTAAGGAATGAAAGGAGGTCCTGTACATAAAGGGAACAAGGAGAAGTCAAAAGTGACTCTAGGCCAGGTACTGTGGCTCGTGTCTGTAATCCTAGTACTTTGGGAGGCCAAAGTAAGAGGATTGCTTGAGCCCAGGCGTTTAAGACTAACCTGGGCGACATAGTGAGACCCCATCTCTACCAAAAAATAAAAAAATTAGCTGGACATGGCCAGATGCAGTGGCTTATGCCTATAATTCCAGCACTTTGGGAGGCTGAGGCGGGCAGATCACCTGAGGTCAGGAGTTTGTGACCAGCCTGGCCAACATGATGAAACTCTGTCTCTACTAAAAAAAATACAAAATTAGTTGGGTGTGGTGGTGGTCACCTGTAGTCCCAGCTACTCCGGAGGCTGAGGCAGGAGAATCGCTTGAACCTGGGAGGCAGAGGTTGCAGTGTGCCGAGATCGCACCATTGCACTCTAGCCTGGGCAACAAGAGCAAAACTCTGTCTCAAAAACAAAACAAAAATATTAGCCAAGCATGTTGGTGCACATGCTGGTGGTCACACCTACTTGGGAGGCTGCGGTGGGAGGATTGTTTGAGCCCAGGAGATCAATCAAGGCTGCAGAGACTCATGTTCACACCACTGTACTCCAGCCTGGGCAACAGAGCAAGACCTTGTCTCAAAATAAATAAATAAATAAATAAATAAAATAAAATAAAAAAGACTCCATGATCTTGAGCTTCCATGACTGTGAGAGTGATGGCAACAGTGATGGAAGAGTGATGGAATAGATTTTCAAAAAGATTGATGGAAGAGTGACAGAATAGATTTTCAAAAAGATAAGGCCAAGTGTGGTGGCTCATGCCTGTAAACCTAGGACTTTGTGAGGCCAAGGTGGGAGGATTGCTTGAGACCAGGAGTTCTAGACAGGCCTGGGCAACAAAGCGAGACCCTATATCTACAAAAAAATCAAGAAATTAGCTGGGCATGGTGGTGCACACCAGAAGTCCCAGCTACTCAAGAGGCTGAGGTGGGAGGGGTGGGAGGATTGCTTGAGCCCAGGATGTTGAGACTATAGTGAGCCATGATAGTGCCGCGGCACTCTAGCCTGGGCAACAGAGTAAGACCTTGTCTCAAAAAATAAAAATAAATGTCAGGATGATAGTTAGTAGTCATAGACAAGGTGAATTTTGAATTCAGGTTAGACACCACAAGGACATGTCAAGAGGAAGCAGAAAACTCAGCATTAACATGACAGAGAGAGTAGAATCAATGCTGCAGTCAGGAAGCAGCATAGTTTATTTCCTAATTTCCAGTTATTTTCTATTTTAAATATTTATGTGTCGGTTGGTTTGTTTTAAGGGCATCTAGACCTTTAAAACAGTGCTACCTGGGCTGAAATCCCAACTCTGCTACTTTCTAGGTGTGTTAGGCCATTTGCATTGCTATAAAGGAATACCTGAGATTAGCTAAAAGAAAAGGTTTAATTGGCTCATGATTCTGCAGGCTGTATAGGAAGCATGACGCCAGCATCTGCTTCTGGTGAGGGCCTCAGAAAACTTCCAGTCATGGTAGAAGGTGAAGGGGGAGCAGGCATGTCACATGATGAGAGCAGGAGCAAGAGGTGGCGGGACGTGACACACTCTTTTAAGACCAACCAAATCTCACATGAAATAACTGAGCGAGAAATCACTCATCACCAAGATGATGACACTAAGCCATTAATGAAGAATCCACAGCTATGATCCAATACCTCCCACTAAGCCCCACCTCCAACATTGGGAATCACATTTCAACATCAGATTTGGAGGCAATAAGCATCCAAATCATATTATTCCACTCCTGGCCCCCATATTTCATGTCCTTCTCACATTTCAAAATACAATCATGCCTTTGCAATAGTTCCCCAAAGTCTTAACTTGTTCCAGCCTTAACTCAAAAGTCTCAAACTCCAAAGTCCGAAGTCTCATCTGGAGATGAGTTCCTTCCACCTATGAGCCTATGAGATTAAAAAAAAAAAGTTATTTACTTCCAAGGTACAAGGTGTTATAGGCACTGGATAAATATTCTCATTTCAAAAGGGAGAAATTGGCCAAAACAAAGGGCAATAGGCCCATACAATTTTGAAACCCAGCAGGGCAGTCATTACATTTTAAAACTCCAAAACAATCTCCTTTGACTCCATGTCTTGCATCCAAGGCACACTGGTGCAAGGGGTGGGCCCCCAAGGCCTTGGTTGGCTCCGCCCCTGTGGTTGCAGGGCATAGCCCTCAAGGCTGCCCTCACAGGTTGTTGGGTGCCCACGGCTTTTGCATGCTAAGATTGCAAACTGCCAGTGGCTCTACCATTCTCGGGTCTGGAGGGTAGTGGCCCCCTTCCCACAGCTTCACTAGGCAGTGCCCCAGTAGGGACTCTGTATGAGAATTCCAACCCTACATTTCCCTTTGGCACTGACCTAGTAGAGTCTCTCTATGAGGCTTCACCCCTGCAGCAGGCTTCTGCCTGGACATCCAGGCTTTCCAAGACATCCTGTGAAGTCTAGGGGGAAGCTGCCAAGCCTCTTTCATGCCTGCAGACTTAACACCACATCATAGCCACTAAGATTTATGGTGGCTTGTACTCTCTGGAGCAGCAGCCCAAGCTGTACCTGTGGCCCTGTGAGCCATGGCTGGAGCTGGAGCAGCCTGGATGTGAGGAGCAGTGTGCTGAGGCTGCACAGGGCAGTAGTCCCTGGACCTAGCCCCCCAAATCATTTTTTTCCCCTAGGCCTCTGGGCCTTTGATGGGGAGGGGGGTGCTGCCTAGAAGATCTCTGAAATGCCTTTGAGGCCTTTTTCCCATGTCTTGGATATTTGCGCTTGGCTCCCTTTTAGTTATGCTAATCTCTCTAGCAAGTGGTTGCTCCACAGCCTGCTTGTATTCCTCTCCTGAAAATGCTTTTTCTTTCTCTGCCACATGGCTAGGCTGCAAATTTTCCAAACTTGTACATTCTGCTTCCCTTTTACATATAAGTTCCAACTTTATTTCTTTGCTCCAGTATCTGATCATAGGCTTGAATGCTTTGCTGTTTAGAAATTTCTTCCATCAGATAGCTACCTTAGGTCATCACTCTTAAATTCAAACTTCCACAGATCCCTAGGGCATGAACACAACGCAGCTAAGATCTTTGCTAAGGCATAAAATTGGTGACCTTTACTCCAGTTTCCAATAAATTCTTCATTTCTATCTGAGATCTCATCAGCCTGGCCTTTACTGTCCATATCTATCAGCATTTTAGTCACAACCACTTAACAAGTCTCTAAGAAGTTCCAAACTTTCCCTCATCTTCCTGTCTTCTTCTAAGCCCTCCAAACTCATCTGACCTCTGCCCATTACCCAGTTCCAAAGCTGCTTCCATACTTTCAAGTGTGTTACTAGCAACACTCCACTCTCAGTACCAGTTTTCTGTGTTAGGCTGCTTGCATTGCTCTAAAGGAGTACCTGAGACTGGGTAATATATTTTAAAAAGAAAGAGTTTAATTGGCTCACAGTTCTGCAGGCTGTACAAGAAGCATGGCATTGGCCTCTGCTTCTGGTGAGGGCCTCAGAAAGTTTACAATCAAGGCAAAAGCCAAAGGGGGAGCAAGTATGTCACAGGACAAGAGCAAGAATGAGAGTTGGGGGGTGGGGAGGTGCCACACTCTTTTAAACAACTAGGTCTCACGTGAACTAACTGAGCAAGAACTCACTCATCACCTAGGGGGTGGTGCTAAGCCATTTATGGGGGATCCGTCCCTGTGATCCAATACTTCCCACCAGGGTCCACCTGTAGCATGGGGTATCACATTTCTTTTCTTTTTCTTTTTTTTTTTTTTTTGAGATGGAGTCTTGCTCTGTCGCCCAGGCTGGAGTGCAGTGGCGCAATCTCGGCTCACTGCAAGCTCCGCCTCCCGGGTTCACACCATTCTCCTGCCTCAGCCTCCGGAGTAGCTGGGACTACAGGCGCCTGCCACTGCGCCCGGCTAATTTTTTTGTATTTTTAGTAGAGACGGGATTTCACCGTGTTAGCTAGGATGGTCTCTAGCTCCTGACCTCGGGGGGATCATATTTCAATGTGAGATTTGGAGGGCACAAACATCCAGACTGTATCACTAAGCACATTTCTTTAAGTCTTTAATTTCTGAGCCTTATTTTCCTCACCCATAATGTAAAATAGTAATATATACATTGTAAAGTTTTATGGAATTAAATAAGGTAGTGAGTGAAGTTCCCAATATACTCTAAGAACTTAGCGTTATTATTACAACACCTACTATTATCATAATTTCCTGTATATAGTGAAGTGTGGAGTGAGAAGAGAGTGAAGGACTGAGCTTTGGATTGCAGCCACATGTAGGGAGCAGGAAGTGGGGGCAGGAAAAATATTCATGAAGAAGTAGCTTAAGGCTGGGGGAGAGAGAGAAGAATCATGGAACATGATACGAAGATAATTTCTTGGCCAGGTCAATATTAATGTCATGCTCCTACATGGCCAAAGGTAACAGGACTTAGACAGAAAGCCATTAACTTGAGTCACAGATTCACCTCTGCAAACATTTCAGAACTCTGCCAGGGACTTCGCTAGGCTTGAGGAACACAAAGGCGACCAGGAGGCCATTGATAATGGCAAAGGGGAATGGGTAAAGGGCAGATTTCAAGAGGCAGGAAGTGGGTGATAAGAAAGTGTGGGCAGCAGGTTCAAACTATTTATTTAAAGAAATTTGGTAGAAGTTAAGCATGTCCAGCTGATGCAGGGCAGGCAAGTCCCAAAGTGGAGCTTAGCCTACCTGGGTTCTTGGCTTTGCCCAGGAAAGAATTCAAGGGCAAGCCAGAGGTAGAAGAAAACAGCTTTATTGAAGAGGCAGTGTTATAGCTCCGTGACTGCTCTTGCAGAGCAGGGCTACCCTGTAGGCAGAGAATAGCAGCTTAGGCAGTTTTGCATCATATTTATACCCACTTTCAATTGCATGCAAATTAAGGGGAGGTTTATGCAGAAATTTCTAGGGAAGGGGTAGTAATCATTGGGTCATTGCCCAATGATAGTAAGGGATGGTAACTCCCAGGAGTTGCCATAGCAATGGTAAATTGACATGGTACACTGATTGAAGTCTGATTGAAGGCTGCTTTCACCCCAGCCCTGTTTTAGCTAGTTCTCAGTCTGGTCTGATGTCTCAGCCCCGCCTCTGGAGTCAAGTCCTACCTCCTACCTCACAGCTACTAGTGAATTTATGCAGTAGGTTTTCAGTTTCAACACTTTCATAGCAGTGGTTTTAGTACTTCTTTTGTTACCAAAACATTAGGGGTTCAGTCTAGGTCCTGTTGCTTGTTGCATGGAAAGCCAATCACTGAGACAACAAGTATTACCAGGAAAGAAGGCTTCAATCAGGTGCTATAGCCAAGAAGATGGGAGATCAGTCTCAAATCCATCTCCCTGACTGACTAAAATTAGGGATTTAGGCTGGATGTGGTCGCTTATGCATATAATCCCAGCACTTTGAGAGACCAAGGTGGGAGGATCACTTGAGACCAGGAGTTTGAGACCAGCCTGGACAACATAGTAAGACTCCTGTCTCTACAAAGAATAAAAAAAAATCAGCCGGGTATAGTGGTCCACAACTGTATTCCCAGCTACTCGGGAGGGAAAATTGCTTGAGTCTGGGAGGCTGAGGCTGCAGTGAGCCGTGATTTCACCACTGCATTCCAGCCTGGGTGACAGAGTGAGACCCTGCCTCAGAATAAAATAAAATAAATAAAATAAAATAAATAAAATAAAAATTAGGGGTTTATATAGCAGGGAATAAATGTAACCATATGGGGGAAAACAGGAATTAGGGAGGAGTATGGAAGAGGAGTTGGTCAACACACATCAGGTGGTTGGTTAGGCAATCATAAATGGGGAGGGGTCTAGCATGTCATTGTGCAGATGCAGTGATCTGGCAAGTTTCAGCCCCTTGATACTGTCAGGGAGGCCTGATGGTTTGGTTCTTGAGAAGGGTTCTCAGATAAAACAAATGTAACTTTCTCAAGTTTCAAGACTGGAAAGGTAAATTTCTATGTTTATTCAAAATAAACCATAAACATCAGTTCTGTGGGACAATTGGGCCGGTTTCACTTTGATTCATCCCTGAATTATTACTCTAACCTGCATGAAAATTCAGTTCTTAGTCATGGACTCAGCATTTTTTTATAGATTTCCACACGTTTGAGTAAGTGGAATGTTCAATTCCCGCACCAGAGTTCCAACTCCCTGACAGCTTATTTCGCCATTGAGAGTCCTGAATTTATTCCATATTCAATGGCAGATTGCTGACTAAGAACCTCCTCTGCTTTCGTGGAGTCTCTGAATTTATAACTCATCAGCTACCACTAAAGTCATGTTCATTGCCATCCAAAACTATTTTTCAAAGACCATTTATCTAGATTTCTGAACATGAATTTTCTGCTGTACTTACTCACCTGGCGTTTACAAACTGTGTTTTATTTTGGGGTAACTCTGGTTCTGTTTACATCTTATCTACCCAGGCAGATTGTAAACCCTTGAGGGTAGAACCACTTGCACTTTTCATCTTTCACAGAGTGGACTTGAAATACATTTTTCTTGAAGCACTGACTGAGGTTGATTGCAATCTCATGCATTCATGTTTTGTAAAAAATATTTTCCCCATTGACTGGTTTTTAAATTATAAAGTCATTTTTGCTTATTAAAAAAAGAAGCCAGACCAGTCATGGTGGCTCAAGCCTGTAATCCCAGCACTTTGGGAGGCTGAGGCTGGCAGATCTCTTGAGCTCAGGAGTTCAAGACCAGCCTGGTCAACATGGTGAAACCCTGTCTCTACAAAAATAACAAAAATTAGCTGGGGATGGTAGCACACACCTGTAGTCCCAGCTATTCATGAGGCTGAGGTGGGAGAATTGATTGAGCCCAAGGAGGTATGTGCCACCACCCCCAGCTAATGGATCAACCCTGTCTCTACCAAAAATATATAAAGAAATTAGCCAGGCATGGTGGCACATGCATGTAGTCCCAGCTACTTGGGAGGCTGAGGTGGGAGGATGGCTTGAGTCTGCGGGGGCTGAGGTTTCAGTGAGCCATGATCATGCCACTGCATTAGAGCCTGGGCGACAGAATAAGACCCTGTCTCAAAAAAAAAAAAAAAAAAAAAGAAAGAAAAGAAAAGAAAAGACATTTTCTCTGGGTTTTAAATCCTGCATTTGGAATTCCAGTTATGCCTTGGAGAAGAGAGGTTTTGTGAGTCTGACTCTGGGTGTGTGTGTGTCTAATGTATGCTCAGCAAGTAAATTGGTTCTACCATTTCTCTAAATGACAAATTTGGTTTTTCTTACTTTGTTATCAACAAACTTTAAACTCCAAATGCTCCTCTCTAAAATATACTATTTCTGCTAATGCCATACCCTTGCAGACTGAGTCCTGCTGAGAAAACCTTAGAATGGGACCAGGTTATAAATCAGAAATAATTGATTTTGGGGTTTTATTACCTGCAGCAAGGTATCATTTATTCTTAGAGACAGTGGAGTGATTTCTCACACGTTGGGCAGAGAAGGAATGTGCCAAGACTGACTTCTGACTCTGGGATCTTAGCACTTGTGATCTGGAGGGCTAAAGAGCTACAGCTGGGGAATTACTCTTTCCATTTGTAAACAAGAGTGTAGACATTTCAGGCATAAATGACTGAGAACAGATTTTGTTGAAGTAGATGAAAACTTGGAACAATAGAGCCATCATTGAGTTATACAAGAGGTCACCTCCATACATCTGCCTCCCTAACCTTGACCTCTCTTTTTATGAGTACAATTTTGCAACCAAGAAAGTTATGCAAACAACCAAAACCACTTGGCAAATAACATTAGAGCTGAATGCACTAGAACTCTCTTGGCCTTAAAAAACTGTTAGGTTCACATGCCTGGCAGTGGGTTCTTCCATGTCTAACCACTGCACTGATGGCCTCATCTCCCATCTCCAGAAGCCTAGCAGTGTGTCAGTGGGTGGATCTCAAATTGAGATGGGATTTGACACCTTGGAGTTTTACAGACCAGAGGCTTGGGACCCAGGAATGCGTGAATCCTGCCTTGCCAATCACATACTCCCCCTTAGTTCTCCAGAGAGCTGCGTACACAAAGAACAAAAACATTATGAGAGTCAAGATCCAGAGAAGCTCTCTTATCCCATGAATTGGGCTTGTGGTTAGCTGATTAATGGAAAACATCATTCAGAGAGGAGAATCCTAAAAAACTGCATATGCAAACCCACCTTAGTCATTTTATTTTTATTTAAAACACATAAACATATACTTAGTAAAAATCACTTTTATGCTTTTAAAAAATACTAATTTTAAGTTGAAGAAAAAATATGATATTTACAAATCTCTTTTTTTTTTTTTTTTTGAGACAGGGTATAATTCTGTTGCCCAGATTGGAGTGCAGTGGCGTGATCTTGGTTCACTGCAGCCTCAATCTCCCAAACTCAAGCAATCCTCCCACCTCAGCCTCCTGAGTAGCTGGGACCACAGGTGCATGCCACCATGCCCAGCTAATTTTTGTATTTTTTGTAGAGATGCGGTCTCGCTATGTATCCCATGCTGGTCTCGATCCCCTGGGCTCAAGCAGTCTGCCTGCCTCGGCCTCCCAAAGTGCTGGGATTATATAAAAATCTTTTTTGCATAAACCATACCCATAATGTGTTGTCTATGATTTTTTAGTTTTGGTTTCTTTAAACTGGAGCAAGGATTTCAAGACATCTGTAAAGCAGTCTAACAGCAGAACTCTTGTAAATTTTAATGGAAAATTTCCCAATGTTTTACATTTCTTTTATCCATGCCTGGTTCTATAGCAATTTTGGTTAGCAAATTGCTTTAATTTTTTCCAAAGCTTTCAACAAAATTTTTGTTTTTAAAAACTCAATTTCTTTTAGTGCTTATATTTTATTTATTTTATTTTATTTATTTATTTATTTTGAGGCAGAGTTTTGCTTTGTCGCCCAGGCTGGAGTGCAGTGGCACAATCTCAGCTCACTGCTACCTCCATTCCTGGGCTCAAGCAATCTTCCCACCTCAGCCTCCAGAGTAAATGCAACAACAGGTGCCCACCATCATACCTGGCTAATTTTTGTATTTTTAGTAGAGATGGGGTTTCACCATGTTGGCCAGGCTGGTCTTGAGCTCTTAGACTCAAGTGATCCACCCACCTTGGCCTCCCAAAGTGTTGGGATTACAGGTGTGAGGTGCCATTTTTTTTTTTTGTTTTTGTTTTTGAGACGTAGTCTCGCACTGTCGCCCAGGCTGGAGTGCAGTGGCGCAATCTCGGCTCACTGCAACCTCCACCTCCCAGATTCAAATGATTCTCCTGCTTCAGCCTCCTGAGTAACTGGGATTACAGGCACCTGCCACCACGCCCAGCTATTTTTTGTATTTTTATTAGAGACAGGGTTTCGCCATGTTGGCCAGGCTGGTCTCGAACTCCTGACCTCCAGTGATCCACCCTCCTTGGCCTCCCAAAGTGCTGGGATTACAGGCGTGAGCCACCATGCCTGGCCTAGACTGAAACTTAATGAAGCTTTGAAGCAAAAGAATAAACGTAACACAGGTTATTATCCTTTACAAATCTTCTGTGTTTCCCTTTGCATCTTTTTATTACTATGCTAAATATGTCATTATCTTCTCCATGCATGGTTTTGCTTTTTAAAATTTTACATATGTATTAATTTTGTAGATTCTATTTCCTTGTTATTATTTACACACTTTTGATATTAATATATTCTAAAACATTGTAGGGAGTACTTTTTTTTGAAAAGGGACTGGTCTTAAGCTCCTGAGCTCAAATGATTGCCCTGCCTCAGTCTCCCAAGTAGCTGTGATTTCCATAAACTTTTTTTTTTTTTTGAGACAGGGTCTTGCTCTGTCAACCCCAGAGTTGACCCTAGGTGCACTCTCTTTTTCTCATTTCACCTCTAATCCAACAGGAATCCTGTTAGCCCCACCTTCGGTATTTACCAGGTGTATTAGTTTGCTAGAGCTATGCTTTGGTTTGGATATGGTTTGTTTGGCTTCACCAAGTCTCATGTTGAAATTTGACCTCTGTGGCCAGGCGCGGTGGCTCACTCCTGTAATCCCAGCACTTTGGGAGGAGGCTGAGGCGGGTGGATCTCTTGAGCTCAGAAGTTTGAGGCCAGCCTGGCCCACATGGCGAAATCTCATTCCTACTAAAAATATAAAAATTAGCCAGATGTGGTGGTGCGCACCTGTAGTCCCAGCTACTTGGACAGCTGAGGCAGGAGGATCACTTGAACCCAGGAGGTTGAGGCTGCAGTGAGCAGAGGTGGTGCCACTGCACTCCAGCCTGGGTGACAAAGTGAGACCCTGTCTCAAAAAAAAAAAAAAAAAAGAAAGAAAGAAAGAAAGAAAAGAAATTTGATCCCCAATGTTGGAGGTGGGACCTGCTGGAAAGTGTTTGGGTCATAGGGACAGATCTCTTCTTATAAGAACACCAGTCATATTGAATTAGAGCACACCACCCTAATGAGCACATTTTAACTTGGTTACTTCTGCAAAGATCCTATTTCCAAATAAGGCCACACTCATAGGTACCCGGGTTTAGGACTCCAACTTGTCTTTTTGGGGGACATAATTCAACCCATAACTTCCAGAACACCACTCCCCCTCATCCCCTGCAACATCCTGGTTTAAGCCTCCACCCTTCCTCCCTGGGATTGCTGGAGTCACTTTCTTACTGGTTTTCTACTCTCACATTTGCCTTGTCTGTCTGTTCTTGACTCACGAGTCCAGAACCCTGCAGTGACTCCCAACTCATTCAGACTAAAAGCTGAGGTCCTTGCATGGCCCATGTGTCCCTCTTGACTGCCCCCCTTCTCATCTCCCCCCTCTCTCCCTCCTCCAGCCACCCTGGCCTCTTTGCTGATCCTCCAGCCCACCAGGCAGAGTCCCACCTCCTGGCCTTCGCACTTCCTGTTTCTTTTGCCCAAGATGCTCTCTCCCAGATATCCTCATGGCTCGTATTTTAGTCAAAACTCTTCCTAACCACCCACCTTCTCAGGGAGGCCTTTCCTGACCACCTCTATTACATCCCACCTGCTACCCACTCCGCCACTGACCCTACTCCTTTTCATTGTTTTGTTTTTCTCCAGAATTTTCTTTATCTCCTAATAGACTATGCTATTTACTTATTTTACTTCTTATCTGTTCCCTACTTCCACCATCATTATCCATATATACACTCCGTGGGGGATGGAATTTTGGATTATTTTGTTACTTGTTCTATCCCTAGCACCTAAAACAGGACCTGGCCCATAGTAGGTACTCAGGAAATATTTGTAGAACTAATGAAAAATCAGCTAGTGTATTTTCTCATACATCGTTAAACCATTTACCCTTATTCAATGTTCATCTTATTTTCTAGGATTTTTTGTTGTTATTGTAAACAATGCTATTAATAGCTTATTGTACATAATTTCACCCTTTTCCCAGCTATTTCTTTGGGTTTCACGTCCAGGGTGAACATTGTCAAATTGCCTTCCAAAAGGATCTTTCTCAATTTGTAATGCCCCCACCATTAATAACGCTGCTGCCTTTCTACCATTGGGTTTTATCTCATCTTATTTTTGCCAGTTTACTAGGTGTAAGTCCACCTTGTGATGATTTTGATTTGCAATTCTTTAACTTTTAAATACAATTGTTCACATGTTCTTTAGTTTACTTCCTATATCTTCCTATATGAATTGCCTGATATAGACTCCTGATTTTTTTAAGGGGGGGCAGAGACCTTGGGTTCATATCTGTTTATCCTACTCTTTTTGGGCGCAATAACATTAATCCTAATTAATATCTGTTATCAGTATGCCCTCATCCTACCATTCCCTTTTCCTCTGTTTGCATCTCTAATTCTGAATGTGTTTTATTCTCTCCAGCTGTGGACTACTGTGCCTCAGAAAACCACGGATGTGAACATGAGTGTGTAAATGCTGATGGCTCCTACCTTTGCCAGTGCCATGAAGGATTTGCTCTTAACCCAGATAAAAAAACGTGCACAAGTAAGTTACACACACATGCACACACAGAGAAATATTTGATGTTATTGCTCTGGTGACTGTGACCACGGAAATCTCTCAAGTATAGATTAGCATATAATTATGTCATGGGGGTCTAATACCTTTTGCCCCATTCTTCCTCTGTCAGGACTTTCATGACTTGGCTTAAGACCACAGACCACTGTATCTCAACATCACTATTCAAGGAATATGATGAAGGCACCATGTGTAGGACTGTTCCTTCAGCATCTGCTGAGCATGCTGACGATCAGACCAACTTACTTCCTGCTAATTCAGCCTGACTGTGCCCATCAGCACTAACAGGGCTTGAGATGTTTTCATTGAAGCTTTGTGGCTTGTGGGCTTTAGCTCTGACTCCACACAAGAAAATCGCTGAGCCAAAAAGAATCGTAAGTGGTTTGTTCTGGTGGACAGCAGTTTGCAAAGAACTGCTCATTTTTTGTTTGAGCTATTTAGTTCAATTTGATTTTAACTGTGTACATAAAAATCAGAATTAATTTCAGCTCCCAAAATCTGAACATAAAATTCTATAAACTAAAGATGAACATTAGTTTTGCAAAAAAGATAATAACTAGTTGCAAAAAGATTCCAAAAGTGTTCTAATAAATATAAAGGTACATCAGGAGACTTAAGGGATTGTGTATGGATTATTATCCTTCTATAGGGAGGATCACTTGAGAAAAGCTTGCTTGTTAAGTATTAGGGCCAAGCATTTATAAAAAGTGGACTTTAATAACAATCTAGAATAAGGTAAGGCACCTCAGAGACATGCATCAGTGAGAAAACAGGATTTTAATTCATAAGAATTCATGTACAACCTTTCTAAAATGTATTCGCTATGTAAAACAGGATACATCTGCACAAAACCTTTTTCAACATGAACTTACTTCTTACTCTTCAATACCTAAATATCAGCAGCTTACAAACACCAGAGCTGGAGGTGTGGGTGATGTATGGAACTATAAGGGACACATTAGGTCAAAAGCATACATTTCTGGAGCCCCAACCATGTGCCAATAGAAATGAGTAAGGCAAGGTCCTTAATGGAGAAGATACTGTGGCTGAGTCTTGGAGGTGGAGCTGTCATTCACTAGGCAGAAAAGGGTGAGGTGGGGGTTCCAGGAGAAGGAAAGAAGTTGAAGATGTGAACCAGGCTGAGAACTGTAGTCTCCATGCCCCGTGCATGACTGGCATATACAGTGGTTTATTTGTTTTGTTTATTGAAAGATTAAGTAAATGAATGAGTCGGATGCTGTGTTCCTGGTCTCCCTTCCCTTCTGAGTATTCTGAACTGTAAAATAGCAGCCTGTGCTGTCGTCGTGGTTGGGGAGTTGTGGTTGTTGGGCTGATGAGTCAGTGTTCCTCATCAAAGAGGAGGCCGTGGGCTGCCAGCAGTCGGCCTTGGTTCTAATCCCAGCTTCTCTGCTTTTTCTCTTGATGATCTTGGGCAACTTACTTATGCCTCAGTTTTCTCAGTTACAGTACAGGATGATAATACTGCCTACTGCATAGCATTATTCTTTCCTTTTTTTTTTTTTTTGATACTGGGTCTTACTCTGTCACCCAGGCTGGAGAGCAGTGATGCAGTCTCGGCTCACTACAACCTCCACCTCCTGGGTTCAAGCAATTCCCCCACCTCAGCCTCCCGCGTGGCTGACTACAGGCTCGCACCACCATACCCAGCTAATTTTTTTGGTATTTTTTGATAGCAATGGTGTTTCACCATATTAGCCAGGCTGGTGTCGAATCCCTGACCTCAGGCGATCCACCCACCTCAGCCTCCCAAAGTGCTGGGAATACAGGCATGAGCCACAGCACCCGGCCATAGCATAATCTTGAAGACTAAATGAGGCTGGGCACAGTGGCTCACGCCTGTAATCCCAGCACTTTGGGAAGAGAAGCAGGAGGATTACTTGAGCCCAGGAGTTTGAGACCAGCCCTGGTAATATGGACGGACCCTATTTCTACAAAAACTTTTTTTTTTTTTTTTTTTTAATTAGCCAGGTATGGTGACAAGTGTCTGTACTCCCAGCTACTTGGGAGGCTCAGGTGGGAAGATCACTAGTTGAGCCTGGGAGGTTGGGGCTGTAGTGAGTCATGATGGCACCACTGCACTCCAGCCTGGATGACACAGTAAGACCTTGTCTTAAAAAAAAAAAAAAGGCTAAAAAGGGACGATGTGGGTTTCAAAGACTTTATTTATTATCATTATGTTTTTTAGAAATAGGATCTTGCTCTGTCACCCATGCTGGAATGTAGTGGTACAATCCTAGCTCACTGCAGCTTCCAACTCCTGGGCTCAAGCAATCCTCCTACCTCAGCCTCCCAAAGTGCTGGGATTATGGTCATCATGAGCCACCACACCTGGCCTCCAAAACTCTAAAAAAATGAGTATTTACTGTGCATATACCACATGCCTGGGCTACATTTAAAGGTGCAAAAAACATTCAAGATTTCCACTGCAAGCTGGTGAGGGACCTTAGCCATAGCCACACTGAATAGCTGAGTCACGATGCCAGGAGTTATGTGACCAAGGGCCTACAGTGTGATGCAGCCAGGACCACAGCAGGAGTTAGAGGAAGGAGACCAGTTAGACCAGAACAGGTGAGATGCTGCCTTTCAGGGATGAGGACTGGAGAAAAACACATATCCTAGCCAGTCTCCTACCTGCCTCTCCAGACTGCACACACTGGCTGGGGTCACCTGATTTCTACCCCAGCACCAGCCCTAGTTCCCAGAGTGGCACCAGCTTCCCCACCCTGTGGCTCAGCATGCCTCCTGTCCCAGATCCCCAGCCCAGGGTGGTGCAGGCAAGGAGGGTGTTGGAGCCCTGGAATCAGACCCTGGAAGTAGATACCGCAGCACAGTGGGACTGGGAGAGGAGGTTTGGCTAGGAGCCACGGGAGGGGCTGATCCAGCTGTGAGGTCTCACCAGCTAGGCAGCAAGCCCAGCAGTGCAGTTGTCAGAATCAAGATCCAGAAGTGGGCCACCCCAATGCGTGGGCAGGGAAGAGTGCTGGGAGATCGGAGGGTTCGTGCAGGCAGCCTCAGGGCAGTACATCCCTTAGAAGAGTCCTCTTCCCACCATGCTTGGGGTAGGCAGGAGCCAGACCCGGGAGGAGGGAGACAAGAGGAAGAAAGGAGACAGAGTACTTGGAAAGCTAAGAGTAGAAAATAAGGCAAAAGCCCAGTTGTAAGAATGAAACACTCAGGAGTGCTCCAGATCTGTGGTGGGGACAAGAAGTGAGAAATAGAGACCAGTTAAAATTACAGGAACAGGATAGAGGCAGAAGCTCAGAACCAAGGCAGCCACCCTGTTAGTGAGTACCAAGGCCTCCCACCGGCTTCCAGCCAAGTCGGCCTGGTTACTGCTGTAATGTTGGAAGATTTTTTTGTAAAATTCTACTTCTTATAAACTTGCAAAAAATAAAATAAACTCAGTTTCTTAAATTTCAGCCTATATTTTTAACCAAAAGTATATTTGACAGCGAATCCAATTAGTAAGTGTGCAATTATTGTCTAAAAAAAGGTAGACTAGTCAATGTAATACATCGAGCATGGTTAATTTATGATTAAGCCAAAATGTACATAATAGAGCTTTATGTTCATGAACCAGTACTATAATTTGAAATATGTGAGTGGTGTTCAAAAAAGCACTACCTTTATATCAATTTCTTACCCTAGAGCAGCCCATCCAAATCTAGAAGGGAGAAAGGTGGAAACACACAGGTACCATCAGTTTGCAAAATGTTAGCAAGTCTTTTCTTTTTCTGGTATTGTTATAAAACATACATAATAGAAAATTTACCACTGTACCCATTCAGTGGCATTAAATACATTCACGTTGTGAAAAACGCATATCCTAGCCTGTCTCCTTCCTGCCTCTCCAGACCACACCCCCTGGCTGGGGTCACCTGATTTCCACCTAGCTGTAACTATCCTCACCATCCATCTCTAGAACTTTTCATCATCCCAAACTGAAACGCTGTACCCATTGAACAATAACCCCCCATTGCCTGCCCTGTCAACCACCATTCTACTTTCTGTCTGTGAATTTCACCACTCTCGGTATTTCATGTAAGTGGGATTATACGGTATTTGTCCTTTGCTGTCTAACATATTTCACTTAGCATAATGTCCTCAAGGTTTGTCTGTGTCGTAGTATATATCAGAATTTCCTTCCTTTTTAAGACTGCATAATTTTCAATTATATGTATATACCCCATTTTGTTTATTCATCTGTTGATGGACATTTGGGCTACTTCCACCTTTTGCCTATTGTGAATAATGCTACTATAAACATGAGTGTTCGAGTCCTTGCTTTCAGTTCTTCTGGGTTTTTATACCCAGAAGTGGAATTGCTGGTCCTATGGTAGCAAGACTTTTTGAGATCTAGACTGAAACCCTTATTCTTGAGCCAAGCATGAGAAAGAACACTCTCAGATATCCAGGGTCTTTTCACCAGAAAAATCTATAGAGGACTTCAGTCTGCTGGACAGGGATTCATGTCTTTGGTAGCAAGGAGACTGTGGGCTTTGAGTCTAATGCTTAATCATCTGATGCCTGTAATGATGAATAAAGGCAATTGTGGACACCATCTTTTGCATGTTGCCATTTATTATTTGCATGTTTGGAGGTCATTATACTCATTGTTTTTCAGTCTCCTGTAATAACTTGGTTGACATTTCCATCCTTATTTTTCAAATAAGAATGCTTTGCACAGAGTAAGGCACTGAATGAATATTTTTGTGTTTGCACTAAAAACAAAACACAGAAGGAAGTAAACTTTTTAAAGTAGAGATGGTGTCTGCTTTGTTGCTCAGGTTGGACTAGACCTCCTGACCTCAAGTGATTCTCCCAGCTTGGCCTTCCAAAGTGCTAGGATTACAGGATGAGCCACCATTCCTAACCGGAAATAATTTTATACTGAATCAGCAATAGAAGAACTACAAAGTATCGGTTGTCAGGTTTCTTGGCCAGGGCATAGTTAACATACTGAGTGCCACTACCTTCCTACAGCCTGTAATATGCCACTTTTGTGACTCCCTATGTGCATAAATCAAACACTTTCAGCTGGAAGAGACTTTAAAGTTCAACCTAGTTCTTGCCCAACTATCCATCCTACAATACTCTCACTGTGCCGTCATCCAACCTGCATTTGAATACCCCCACTGACAGGATATTCACTATACCCTATGGTAGTTCATTCTACTTTGTATAGTTCTGACTCTTAGAAAGTGATTCCCTAGACTGAGCTGATATCTATTTCCTTGCTCTTAGAAATGAACAAAACAAATTTGGCTACTTGCATTCTTTGTGGCCACTAAGAATGAGTCATATCAGAGTAACTTTATTTCATTTAGGAGACTAGCCAGGCATGGAAAATGTAGTAGTGACCCATCTAAACTTTAATAGGCATTTGACCAATTTGTGTGTGGAGAAATTTGTGCTCAATGAATGATTGGTTGGGTTTGTAACTGGCCGAATGTCTATAACCACAGGATGCTAATTGTTGAACTGAGATCCTCCTAGAAGGAGGTTTTTAAACAGCTTGCTGGGAAGAAGCCTTATGGAGGGATGAGAGCTGTCTTCCATTCATAGTGTCCCCCATGTTGCTTCTTGGTGTGCCATGTGTATGTATCTAAACCCTCAAAAACACACTCCAGTAAGAGTAATACCAATAACCTTTTATTCATTCCACAAATATTTGTTGAGTATCTACTATGTGTCAGATATGATTGTAGACACTGGGCATGCAGTAATAAATTAAACAGACCAAAAAAAAAAAAACCCACCAGTATCTGTCCTTATGGAGCCTACATTCTACTGGAGCAGGATAAGAGAATACTACAGGTCTCAACCGCAAAGTAATACTAGTCTTTGATTAAAGATTTGAAGGCAGTGAGAGAGGGAGGAAACCTTTGAGACAGAGGTAGAAATGAAATTCTATGAAATAAAATGATCTGTGATACTATCACACAGCACCAGTACAAAATGGATATGTTTTAGTCCATTTGTGTTGCTATAAAGGAACACCTGAGACTGGGTAATTTATAAAGAAAATAAGGTTTATTTGGCTCATGATTCTGCTGGTGGGAAGATTGGGCATCTAGTGAAAGCCTAAGGCTGCTTCCACTCACAGCGGGAGGTGACGTGGAGCCCACGTGTGCAGAGATCACATGGTGAGAGAGGAAGCAAGAGAGAAAGGATGGGGAGGTGCCAGGCTCTTTTTAACAACCAGCTGTCATGAGAACTAACAGAGCAAATGTACTCATTACTGTGAGGTCAGCACCAAGCTATTCATTAGGGATTCCCCACCATGACCCAAACACCTCCCATTAAGCCCCACCTCCAACACTGGGGATTAAATTTTAACATGAAGTTTATGGGAACAAACATCCAAACTGTAGCAGATATGCACACCTGAAGCTATATATATATTGTTTTCAGCAATGTTCCCTGATGATGTTCTTCTCCAAATCACAGGACACTTCCCACATTGTTCTTTTTTGTACATTATTTGGGCTGTTTTCCATGGCAACTAGTTTCACAAAGTACAAATGTACAAATGTGTACATTTATTTTTAGTACTTTTTCTGATTACAAAAGTAATACAGGTTCATTGAGGGAAACTGGTTCCTATAGAAGTGAAATTCTATGAAATAAAATGATCTGTGATACTATCACCCAGAGAAAACCACTGTTTTTGTGTTTTGTTTTGCATTTTGAGACGGGGTTCTCACCATGTTGCCCAGGCTGGTCTTGATCTCCTGAGCTCAAACAGTCCTTCTGCCTTGGTCTCCCAAGTGTTGAGATTATAGGCACACACTACTGCACCTAGCTGATAAACCAGTTGTTTATGCCAATTTGGAGCATTTCTCTCCAGTCTTTTTTTAATGTATGTCTATGGATTTATTTTTATAGAGTTGAGATCATGCAGTATAACAATAAATCATAAGCATTTTGACATGTCACTTAAACGTTATCAAAAACATTTTAATGTCTGTGTAAAATTCTATTATATGTATATGTCAGAATGTGTTCAGGTTTTTTTGGCTGCTCAAATAATATTGTGATAAACATTCTTATGCTTGAATCTTTTTTTCTGATCATTTTCTTAGGAACACAACAAAAAAGGAAATTTATTGAGTCAAAGGCAATTAACATTTTTAAGGCTTTGATACATATTCAAAATTATTTTCCAAAAACATTTATACCCTACCATCAGTGTTTAAGGGGGCAATTTTTATTTTTAAATTAAATTAAATTATTTATGATTTCAATAGGTTTTTGGGGAACAGGTGGTGTTTGGTTACATGGACAAGTTCTTTAGTGGTGATTCTGAGATTTTGGTGCAACCATCACCTGAGCAGGATACATAGTACCCAATGTGTAGTCTTTTATCCCTCACCACCCTCCCACCCCAAGTCCATTGTATCATTCTTATGCCTTTGCATCCTCATAGCTTAGCTCCCATTTAAAAGTGAGAAGTGTTGGCCGGGCGCGGTGGCTCACGCTTGTAATCCCAGCACTTTGGGAGGCCGAGGCGGGCGGATCACGAGGTCAGGAGATCGAGACCACGGTGAAACCCCGTCTCTACTAAAAAAAAATACAAAAAATATTAGCCGGGCGTGGTGGCGGGCGCCTGTAGTCCCAGCTACTTGGAGAGGCTGAGGCAGGAGAATGGCGTGAACCCAGGAGGCGGAGCTTGCAGTGAGCCGAGGTTGCGCCACTGCACTCCAGCCTGGGCGACAGAGCGAGACTCCGTCTCAAAAAAAAAAATAAAATAAAATAAAATAAATAAAAGTGAGAAGTGGGATATTTGGTTTTCCATTCCTGAGTTACTTCACTTAGAATAATGGTCTCCAACTCCATCTAGGTTGCTGCAAATGCCATTCTTTTGTTCCTTTTTATGGCTGAGTAGTATTCCATGGTGTATATAGACGTTGTATTTTCTTTATCCACTTGTTGATTGATGGACATTGGGGCTGGTTCCATATTTTTGCAATTGAAAATTGTATTGCTATCAACATGCATGTGCAAGTATCTTTTTCATGTAATGACTTAATTTCCCATGGGTAGATACTCAGTAGTGGGATTGCTGGATCAAATGGTAGATCTACTTTTAGTTTTTGTTTTTGTTTTTTTTTTTTTTTTGAGACGGAGTCTCTCTCTGTCACCCAGGCTGGAGTGCAGTGGCACGATCTTGGCTCACTGCAAGCTCCATCTCCAGGGTTCACGCCATTCTCCTGCCTCAGCCTCCCAAGTAGCTGGGACTACAGGCGCCCGCCACCACACCCAGCTAATCTTTTTTTTTTTTTTTTTTGTATTTTTAGTAGAGACAGGGTTTCATCGTGTTAGCCAGGATGGTCTCGATCTCCTGACCTTGTGATCCACCTGCCTCAGCCTCTCAAAGTGCTGAGATTACAGGCGTGAGCCACCGCGCCCGGCCTACTTTTAGTTCTTTAAGGAATCTCTACATTGCTTTCCATAGTCGTTGTACTAGTTTACATTCCCACCAGCAGTGTAAAAGAAATTTGTCCATTTCATCTTAACACATGGACACATGATAGGGAACAACACACACCGGGGCCTGTAGCAAGGAGCGGGGAGAGGGAAAGCATCCGAAAGAATAGCTAATGGATGCTGGGCTTAATACTTGGGTGATGTGCTAATCTGTGCAGCAAACCAACATGGCACACATTTACCTAACAAACCTGCACATCCTGCTTATATACCCTAGAACTTAAAATAAAAGTTGAAGGAAAAAAAGTGTTTCTTAAGGGGGCAATTCTTAAAAATTTTGCTGATTTTCTAGGAGAAAATTTCTTCTTCTTGCTTTTTTATTATGTCTTGAATACCTGTTCTTCATAAAATCATCCAATTATATATACCTAATTTATAAATGTATGTTTATTCATTATTTGATTAATGAATATTTTCCATTATAAGTGATTGTAAGGGACTCTTACAAATTTCATGAAGCAAGGGACTGTGCCTCTTTGTTCACCGCTGATCCTAGTGCCTGCCCCATGGTAAATGCTCAGAGAATATTTACTGAATGAATGAACAGGGAAGTTAACATGTCTTCATATATTAGACATTCAAGAGAGAGGGAATGATAAAGATCTGAGCTAAAATAAAGGGAATAGAAGACATAAATCAATAGAGAAAATTGGTAAAAAACCAAAATGTGGTTTTTTTTAGAAGATTAATAAAATTGATAAATGTCTAACCAGACTAGTCAAGGAAGAAAAAAGAGAGACGACACAAATTACTAACATCAGGAATGAGAAAGTGGACATCAATACATATCCTATAAACTTTGAAGGATAATACAGGCCAAGCATGGTGGATCATGCCTGTAATCTGAACACTGTGGGAGGCCAAAGCAGAAGGATCGCTTGAGGTAAGGAGTTAAAGACCAGCCTGGGCAACATAGAGCCCATCTCCACCAAAAAAAAAATATATATATATACGCGCGCACACACACACACACACACACACACACACACACACACATATGTATACACACATACATATATATACAGAAAAATCATAAACAAGTTTATGCCAATAACTTTGACAACTTAGATGAAATGGACAAATTCCTTGAAAGACACAAACTACTAAAGTTTACCCAAGAATAAATAGAGGCTGGGCATGGTGGCTCATACCTGTAATCCCAGAACTTTGGGAGGCTTAGGTGGGAGGATTGCTTGAGGCCAGGAGTTCTAGATCAGCCTGAGTAACATAGCAAGACCCCATCTCTACAAAAAATAAATTAACTGGGCATGGTGGCAAGTGCCTGTAGTCCCAGCTACTCGAAAGGCTGAGGTAGGAGGGTTGCTTGAGCCTAGGAGGTGGAGGCTTCAGTAAGCCATGATCACACCACTGCACTCCAGCCTGGGCAACGGAGTGAGACCCTGTCCCCCCACTGACCAAAAACAAAAGAATATAGTCTGAATAGATCTCTATCTATTAAAAGAAATGGAATTTGCACTTTAAAACCTTCCCACAGAGAAGATTTCAAACCTAGTTGGCTTAACTGGTGAATTCTACCAAAAATTTGAAGAAAAACTAATACTAATTCTACACAAATTATTCCAAAAAAATGAAGAAGAAAGAACAATTTTCAACTCATCCTATGAGGCTATTGTTACCCTGATACCCAAACCAGAAAAGAAAGACATAAAAAAAGAAAACTATACACAAACATTTCTCATGAAATACCTGCAAAAGTTATTTAAACAGTTTCTAGCAATCAAATTTAACAATATATTAAAAAGTACAATACATCATGACCAAGTGGGATTTATTCCAGGAATTCAAAGTTGGCTTAACATTCAAAACTCAATCAATGTAATTCATAATATTAACATACTAAAAAGTCAAAACCATATGAGCCATCTCAATAGATGCAGAAAAAGCATTGGATAAGATCTGACATTCATTTTTTCTTTAAATAAACTTTCAGCACAGTAGGAATGAAGGTGGCCAGGCGCGGTGGCTCACGCCTGTAATCTCAGCACTTTGGGAGGCCAAGGCGAGTGGATCATGAGGTCAGGAGATCGAGACCATCCTGGCTAACACGGTGAAACTCTGTCTCTACTAAAAATACAAAAAATTAGCTGGGTGTGGTGGCAGGTGCCTGTAGTCCCAGCTACTTGGGAGGCTGAGGCAGGAGAATGGCGTGAACCTGGGAGTCGGAGCTTGCAGTGAGCCAAGGTCGCACCACTGCACTCCAGCCTGGGCAACAGAGCAAGACTCCATCTCAAAAAAAAAAAACAAAAAACGGAATGAAGGTAACTGCCTCAATCTGATAAAGTGCATCAGTGAAAAAACCATCAGCTAACATCATACTTAATAGTGAAAGACAGTGCTTTCTTTATCAGATCAGGAATAAAACAGAATGTCCACTCACATCACTTCTATTTAATATTGTACTGGAAGTTCTAGCCAGTGCAATAAGACAGAGAAAGATAAATAAATGGCACCTAGATTGTAAAAAAAAAACACCATCTTTATTAACAGATAACATGATCACCTGTGTAGAAAATCCAATGGAATCTCCAAAAAGCTACTAGAACTATTAATAGCAAGTGAATTTATCAAGGTTGCAGGACACAAGATCAATATACAAAAATAAGTTAGTTTTATATACTTACAATGGACAATCAAAATATGAAATTTAAAAAATACCTTTTCAGGCTGGGCACGGTGGCTCATGCTTGTAATCCTAGCACAATGGGAGACCAAAGCAGGTGGATCACTTGAGTTCAGGAGTTTGAGACAAGCCTGGCCAACATGGTGAAAGCTTGTCTCTACTAAAAATATGAACATTAGCCAGGCATGGTGGCAGGTGCCTGTAATCCCAGCTACTTGAGAAGCTGAGTTAGGGAAATTGCTTGAACCCAGGAGGCAGAGGTTTCAGTGAGCTGAGATTGCACCACTGCATTCCAGCCTGGGTGACAGAGCAAGACTCTGTCAAAAAAAAAAAAAAAAAAAAAAGACAAGCCACTCAATAAAAATGGGAAAAATATTTGGATAGACACTTCACCAAAGAATATATGGAGATGGCAAAGAAGCATATGAAAATATATTCAACAACATTAGTCATTAGGTAAATACAAAGTGAAGTCATATTGAGATAATCATACCCACTAGAATGACTAAAATTACGAAGTGTTGATGAGGATACGAAGCAACTGGAACTCTCATAAATTGCTGGTGGGAATGTTTAAGCAGTTAAGCATACATGTCCCATATGACTCAGCCATTATGCAAGAGGAATGAAAGCATATGTCCACACAAAAACTTGTGCATTAATGTTCATAGCTGCTTTATTTGTGATAGCCCCAAACTGGAAACAGCTAACCAGCCCTTCAGCAAGTGAATGGATAAACAAATTGTGGTATAATCACATAGTGAAATACTACTCTGCAATAAAAAGGAACAAACTATTGACACACATATGAATATGGATGAATCTCAAAATAATTATGCTGAATGAAAGAAACCAGACAAAAAAGAATACATACTATATGATTACATTTATTTAAAATTCCGTGGGCAGATAAAAAAAGAAGATAGAAAATAAAATTCTAGAAAATGCAAACTGATTTATCTGGATAGAAGGCAAATGGTTATTTGGGACTGGAGAGAGTGGGGAAGAATGAATCAGCAGGAGACAGGAGGAAAGTTTTGAGAGTAATGCATATGCTCATTATTTTCATTGTGGTGATGGTTTCATGGCAGGATACATATGCAAAATGCATCAGATTGTTTTCCTTGAGTATGTGCAGTTTGGTTTTTGTCAATTATACCTCAAAAAAAACTAAAAACAAGTAGAAGAGACTGTATTATTCCAAAAGTTCTATGTCATAAAACACAAAGAGAGGCTGTGGAAATGTTCTGGCCCATCACTATCCTATGGGACACTCTGGTTGATGGAAATTCTCTGTTTGCATCATACAATACAGTAGTCAGGAGACACATGTGGCCACTGAGCACTTGAAATACAGCCAGTGCAACCCAGTAACTGAATTTTTGTTTCATTTTGTTTTGTTTGTTAGAGACAGGCTCTTGCTTTGTTGCCCAGGCTGGAGTGCAGTGGTACAGTCATAGCTCATAGCTCACTGCAATCACCAACTCCTGGGCTCATGAGATCTTCTGGCCTCAGCCTCCCTAGTAGCTGGGACTACAGGCAGGTGCCACCATGCTCAGCTAACTTAAAAAAATTCTTTTTCTGCTGGGCACAGTGGCTCATGCCTGTAATCCTAGCACTTTAGGAGGCCGAGGTGGGTGGATTGCCTGAGTTCAGGAGTTTGAGAACAGCCTGGGCAACATGGTGAAACCCCGTCTCTACTAAATTACATAAAATTAGCTGGGCATGGTGGCGTGCGCCTATAGTTCCAGCTACTCAGGAGGCTGAGGCAGGAGAATTGCTTGAACCTGGGAGGCGGAGATTGCAGTGAGCTGAAATCGTGCCACTGCACTCCACCCTGGGCAGCAGAGCAAGACTCCGTCTCAAAAAAAAAAAAAAATTCTTTTTTTAGAAATGGGGTCTTGCTGTGTTTCTCAGGCTGGTCTCAAATTTCTGGGTTCAAGCAATCCTCCAGCCTCAGCTTCACAAAGCATTGGGATTACAAGCGTGAGCCACCACCCCTGGCTGAATTTTTATTGTTATTTCATTTTAATCAATTTTAATTTAAATAGGCATATTAGGCAGCAAGGTTCTAGATTAAGGGAGACTAAGCAGATATGAAAACGAAATACAATCTCTGACCCTAGACTAGCTCCTGTACTGGAAGGTGAAAAATGCTATGAAGAACATAATGAAGTCAGCTGACAAGATTAGAATATGGATGGTAGATTAAATATAAGTATTGTATCAATGTAAACTTATGAAATTTATAACCATACTGCAGTTATATAAGAGAATATCCCTCCTCTTAGGAAACACAGACTGCTTTTAAGGGAAAGGACCAGAATGTATGTAATGTACCCTCACATAGGTCAGAGAGATGACCAAGTAATCACAGGAATGGGGTAAAATGTTAACAAAGGTGAATCTGGGTAAAGAGTATGTAAGTGTTTCTTGTACTATTTTTATGTTTGTAACTTTTTGTAAGCTTGAAATTGTTTTCAAAGAAAAAGATTTTTTTAATGCCTTTATATATGACTATGGTGTTACAATTATATTGTTTATAAAGACTCCCAGTGTTTTAAAGCTACATTATGAAGCATTTATGGACAAAATAATACAATGTCTGGGCCAGGTGTGGTGGCTCACTCCTGTAATCCCAGCACTTTGGAAGGCCGAGGTGGGTGGATCACGAGATCAGGAGTTCAAGACCAGCCTGGCCAAGATGGTGAAACCCCATCTCCACTAAAAATACAAAAATTAGCCAGGCATGGTGGCAGGCGCCTGTAATCCCAACTACTTGGGAGGCTGAGGCAGGAGGATTGCATGAACCGGGCGGCAGAGGTTGCAGTGAGCCAAGATTGCGCCACTGCACTCCAGTCTGGGTGTTAGAGTGAGACTCCATCTCAAAAAAAAAAAAAAATTAGGCATGGTAGCATGCACTGGTAATTCCAGCTACTCAGGAGGCTGAAGCAGGAGAATTGCTTGAACCTGGGAGGTGGAGGTTGCAGTGAGCCTAGATTGTGACATTGCACTCCAGCCTGGGCGATGGAGCGAGACTCTGTCTCGACACAAACAAAAATAATAACAATAATAATAACAATACAATGTCTGGGGTTTGCTTCAAAGTAATGTGGGATCTTATTATAGAGAGTGGGGACATAGCTGAAAGCCAAGCAGCCATAGATTGATTTTCCTGAAGCTGGGTGATACGTACATGGATTTATTATACTACTCAGTCCATTTTTGAAATTGGACATTATTGTATATTTTGCTTAACATTTCCATAAGTTTAAATTGGGAAAAATTGGCATCTTACTCAACATTTTTTCCTTTCAAGAATATTGTATATCTTTCCCTTACTCAGTTTGTTTCCTCTGGTATGGATTGGGAACTCTCATTTATACCAAATTATTTACTAGGAAGATTATTTATGCAGTTCAAATGTCCCTTAAAGTAATAAAAACCCTCATCAAAACAAAGACTCCTTTTAAGATTCCATCAGTGGTCATTTATTTCAAGCAATTTTAAACAATGTGTCCAAGTTCCACTATGGGAAAATACTTTGCTCAGATTCTGCAATAAAAGTTTCTTTCCATATTTAAAAATGCTTATACAAAAAATACAAAAAAAAAAGAAAAATAAAGAACAAAAACAAAAAAATAAAAATACACAAGTAAAATTTCATTATGACAAATTTCATGAAATACTTTTAAAAAAAAATATTTTGGTTTAAATTAGTGTATTCCTAGAGATCACATTCTCTGTGCATCTTGAGGTAAAGATCCTATTTATGTGCAGCTGAGCCCAGTGAGGTAACCAGGAGGTGTTTTGAACTCAGAGTATTTATGCCTTTCACTCCTAGGCTTTATTTTTCCCAGAATATGATTTCGTGTCTTATTGTTTGGCTCATTGTTTGATGGGTTTAAGTGGTTTGGAGTTTGGCTTTGGGAACGTTTAATTGTTTTAATTGCTTAAATTCGATAAAACACTCAGCTAAACCACTCTCAGCCTACAATCTGGCAAATACCCCATTTTCATTTTAGTGGCTCTTACATGAACCAAGACAAGGAAAGCACGTTCACAAATTTGTTTGTTGCATAAACGTCTTGTAATATGTCAGGAAGTTTGTCTTTGCCTAGCAGAAGAGTCCAGGTATAATAATAATAATAATAATAGAAGAAGAAGAAGAAGGAAGAAAGAAGAAGAAGAAGAGGAAGAAGAAGAAGAAGAGGAAGAAGAAAGAAAGAAAGAAAAAAAAGAAAGAGGGAAAGGAGGAGGGAGGGAGGAGGGAAGAGGGAGGAGGGGGAAGGGAAAGAGGAAGGAGAAGGGGGGAGGGGGAGGAGGGAGGAGGAGGGAAGAAGGAGAAGAAGGAAAGAAGGAGAAGAAGTTTCTCTTAGGAGAGGCCATATCTCTAAACATGGAAGTAGCTTTATTGGGAGACCCCTTCATGGTGTGACTTTTTGAGGTGTGGGATTTTACCTGTTTGGGAAAATGAAGACTGGAAATCCCTGGTTTTCCTATGCTAGCTTTATTGATTGGTTTGCCATTCTTGTGATTTTTCCTTCTTGCCAGAGATAGACTACTGTGCCTCATCTAATCACGGATGTCAGCACGAGTGTGTTAACACAGATGATTCCTATTCCTGCCGCTGCCTGAAAGGCTTTACCCTGAATCCAGATAAGAAAACCTGCAGAAGTAAGTTACAGTGAGAGTTGGAGAAGGGCTTTTTCTGCTAAATGCTCCTCTAGTTAGTTTTCCTTTCTGTGCAAATCTTAAGCAAGATGTGCTTGTATTCAGCATTGTGTCTATTAACATTATTCTGCCCTTTATTTTACTTTTTGGCTCACTAGATCCTATTATGTGGATGATTTTTAGATATTGAATGGGTCTGGCCATTAGATTCAATTAGCCAAGTGGAACCAAGCTGCAGCTCCCACCTATGTGAATTGCAGGTGCAGTCTCCCTCCCCCTTATTCCCATAGCATTGGGGTCTTGGAAAAAGAAAAGAATGGGCCCAGAGATGAGAGGTAGAAGGAGCTGGTTTCTTCTAGTCTTACAAGATAAGACACTTGATGGATGCTAAGAGGGGGGACATTGCAGCTTTATTCCCTTTGATAGGAAAGAAGAAGAAAAATGAGACTTTAGGACATCCCAGCAATATTCAAGGGGTACAGGGTGTCAGTGGGATGATATTGTGGATGTGCTGAGTGCCTCAAATGCCTGTCATCTAGCACATCAAGGGGCATGATTGGGGATCTGAGCACAGGCCCCAGAGGGCACCTGTTTAAGACAAACCATTCCTGAGAGACTGCTGGAATGGACGGCCCACAAGGACAGAGACGATTATCTTTTTCTCGCTGCTGAATTCTCAAAAGCTCAGAGTGCGTGGCACTCATAGATGTGCACAATGTTTGCTGAATGGGAATGAGTAAGTGAATCTTTCTACAATGTATCATCCTGGAGAAATTGAGGGTATTTTTCAATCTTGTTAGAAAGATAGCCTTTTTTAGGCGTGCAAGTTTTGATTTTTTTTTTTTCCAGAAAGTCTTTCCCTAGTCAGTCCACACTTATGCACACTGAATTGTTTGGGGTCTGCTGACAATGTCATTCATAGAAGTCTCTGGAGCTTCCATTGAGGGATGTAATTTTCTGTATGCTCCTTCACCCATTTCTTCCTGATGGTGTGTACAACAGTGTTCTGCCTGGCAAGACTGCGTTTTCAAAGGTTTCACATCTATCTTTTTTGAAAACCACCATGAGCTGTTTAACTGAATCCAGATGAGTCACATTCTGCTCATAGCACAGATTAACTTTCATACTCATTCTAGCAAGTGTTAAACTGTGTATAGTGGCAGATGGTTGCAAATCCCGGATTTTGAAACGGAGCCTCTCTTATAAAACTATTCCCACTGCCTTGCGAGGGTACAAACCCTGGACACATTCAAGCATTAAATGAAAATTTTAATGGAGAGCATTCAGAATGTGAAAACAATTAGATAAGCTATTTTCCATAAGACCACACATGCCTGCAATAGGTCAGAGGGCCAACTTTTCTGGTCTGGCCACTCCTCTGTGCTATCTACACCTTTTGCTAGGAGTGGGTGTGTGAGGGACTGGCTGCACCCAGGGGAAATCACTCCCAGGTGGACTCATGTTTGCAGACCCAAAGCTCTTCTGTGGGCGGTGATTAGATCTGGTTCAGCTCAGATGCTCACTGCAGGCTTCCTCATGTGTTACTAATGGAGGGGAAAAGGAAACAAGTTAGGCTTGGGGCCATGGGCGGAGGACATTTTCTTGACGTTCTCCATCTCTTACCAACCATCTGAGTCCCTAAATTTCTGCTAGTCCCTCCACACCCTTCCTGGAGAGGCACTTGGAATAATAGAAGGTCCAGTGCAATGCAGGCATCATTATCATGGGAAGAAGAAGACTGAGAACGGAAGGGCGAGTAGAGAGGGAGTGACTGTTTGGGAGTGGTCTGAGCGCTACAGATTGGTCCCCAGGTGGGCCTGTTTGCAAGCTAGCTGTGGCCCCGACCAGAGTCCCTAATGCTCATGCATGTATATTCAGTGGGTATAGCACCTCTTTAGCCAGGCTCCCTACTTTTTCATCCAAGAAAAATGAAATTTGTTCCTAAAGGCCAGTGTCCTCATCAGCCCTCGCCCAACGTCCTGCCTCATCGTTACATTTTCCATTGTCTTTGCTGTGAACCCAACCCTGACTCCTGAGGTCAGCCTGCAGGAGCGGCCCCTGACTTCATGCTTGCACTCAGTCCATTAGGGCAGACAGCTGTAAACGGAAGCGAGTGCTCACTGTCTCTCTGGAGCATTATGTGGATGAGGGAAGCCAAGAAATTGGGTTTAAAAATCTGGAGTCCTTTATTAGAAGCCTGAGGTCTCTTGAGTGATCTGAGCATTACAAATCTGCAGCCCAGGATACAGCCATTTACGTTTAATAGGAGGTTGATGGATGTGGGCAATTTTCAAATCTAATATGAAATCTATTTTTAAAGGAATTCGATGTCATCGAAATTAAACTGGGGGAAAAAAGATCAAGGCAGAATCCTACTGAAGAAAAGACTCTTGGCCGGGATTTGTTCTTGCTCCTCATCTGGGCGCAATTTCTCCTCCTGGAGAGTGCTGTCATAAGTTTAAGGCATGAATTATTAAGGCAGTAGTGCAAAGCACAGCAACTGCGACTGCCCTGCCTGCCCAGGTAGAGCCCTAGGGCCAAATCAGATGTGGGTTCATCCCCTGTGCTGGGCTCCAGGATCCCTGATTCTGGTACCATGATGAGCACTCTCAAAAATTGGTGTGAAGCCCACGGGTTCGACTGAGCCAAGAGACATGAAGTCCAGGCTTGGCAATGTCACTCATATTGGTTATGTGACCCTGAGCAGCTACTTTCTACTTCTCAGGACCTGGATTTCCTAAACTGTAGGAACAGGACTTACTGCCTTAACACCCTGTTGCCTCTCCAGTTTTTTTGAAACTTACTGTCTGTGCACTCAGCTGGTATCAAAACGTACCGCCTGGGGTCACTGATCTTTCATGGTTTCAGTCTTACCTCCTCAGGGCTCCAACTGTTTCACAAGTTAGCACTCAGAAAGATCGTTTGATTTGTTTTCTGACACTCCTGTCATCTGACCTCACAGAGCTTTAGTGGACACTCCGGGTCTTACCAGATTAAGTTGTGTCCATCCTGACCTGTGGGTACCACGTCAGAGCACCTGTCATGGTACCAGATACAGGATGCACTGTAGGTCCTCAATAAATATTTAGTGAATGAATAAGTGAGTGCGTGAATATCTAAGAAGCACACACATGAGGAAATATGACAAAAGGGTGGTGAGAAGGCAAAGAGCCACAGTTAAACCTCTGCTAAAAAGAACCATTTGGAGAAGATTTTTTTTTTTTTTTTCAGACAGAATCTCTTTCTATCACCCAGGCTGGAATGCAGTGGAGCAATCTCAGCTCACTACAACCTCTGTCTCCCAGGCTCAGGTGATTGTCTCACTTTGGCCTCCTGAGTAGCTGGGTCTACAGGTGTGCACCATCATGCCTGACTAGTTTTTGTATTTTTAGTAGAGACGGGGTTTCACCATGTTGTCCAGGCTGGTCTCAAACTCCTGGACTCAAGTGATTCTCCCTCCTCAGTCTCCCAAAGTGCTGGGATTACAGGCATGAGCCACCACTCCCAGCCAAAAAGGGTGGTATTTGAATAGCTGTCTGCCAGATTGCTGGGTGATAACCTCTTTAAGAATCTAAATGTTTTTCAGTTGAATTATCTCATGTGTAAATCATTCTTTAAAAAAAATCTTGCTTGAAACATTATTTACTAATTTATTTTAATTTTTTAAAAATGTTTTTCTTTTTATATTTTTATTATATGTGCTGCCGAAGCGAGTGCTCCTTTTTATATTTTTAAAATTGATATAACATAGTTCTACATCTTTTTGGTATTTATCTATTTTTTAAATTGACAAAAATTGTATACTTGTATACAATATGTTGTTTTGAAATATGTAAATATAAATTTTTCTTAAAGACAACATTGGCTTTTTTAGTGTGGCAAAATATATATAACATAAAATGTACCATTTTAACCATTTTTAAGTATCTAGTCCAGTGGTATTAAGCACATTCACATTATTGTGCAACCATCACCACCTTCAATCTCCAGAACTTCTTCATCACCCCAAACTGAAACTCTATACCCATTAAACAATAATTCCCCAGCTCCTCCTCCTCCATCTCCTGGCAGCCACCAATCTACTTTTTGTCTATAAATTTGACTATTCTAGGTGCCTCATATAAGTGGAATCATAAAATACTTGTCCTTTTGTAACCAGCTTATATTGCTTGACATAATATCTTCAAGGTTCATTCAGTTGTAGGACGTGTCAGAATTTCCTTCCTTTTTAAGGCTGAATAATATTCCATTGTATCTATACATCGTCCTTTGTACTCATCCTTTCATAGACCCCTGGGTTGCTTCCACCTTTTGGCTTTTGTTGATTAATACAGCTATGAACTTGGGTGCTTATACCCAGAAGTGGAATTGCTAGATCATATGGTTAATTCTATATTTAATTTTTTGAGGAACCACCATGCTGTTTTCCACAGTGGCTGAATGCTGGGTTTTAAAAAGAGACTTGACTAAAGATCATTTCACCTTTCCCTGATGGTGTGATGGAATGATTCCTACAGGCCCCAGACTGCACGCCCTTCATGTTCTGTGTTTGTCTGTCTGTCTGTGGCTGATGTTTTATTGCCAGGCCTATTTTTCCCCATCGAAGCTCTTGGCTTATTTCCTGACACTCAGTTATGGCCTGCACAGGTGAGGCTGCTGATGAGTTTCAGGTAGATGAATGGAAACTGCACACAGCTAACAATATCCTGCCTCTCCTCACATGGGAGTGAGTTCCAGAGAGAGTGCCAAGGGTCAGTGACACAGAAAGGTGATGTCTCTTCTTCTAGGCCAGCCCTGCGTGTTGTGGCCTTCTCTCCATGCACTCTGTCTGCAGCCATTCTGCTCATACTCTGGGCATGAGGCAAGCTTCAGCCACCAGTCACCTGGGAGGGCACATCACAGATTCTTTTTTTTTTTTTAATTTTAATTTTTTTAAAGGCGGAATCTCACTCTGTCACCCAGGCTGGAGTACAGTGGTGTGATCTTGGCTCACTGCAACCTCCATCTTCTGGATTCTAGCAATCCTCTCACCTCAGCTTCCCGAGTAGCTGGGACTACAGATATGTACCACCATGCCCGGCTAATTTTTGTATTGTTAGTGTAAGCGGGCTTTCACCATGTTGGCGAGGCTGGTCTTGAACTCCTGACCTCAAGTGATCCATCCGCCTCAGCCTTCCAAAGTGCTGGGATTACAAGCATGAGCCACCGTGCCCAGCCAGATCCTTTAACAGACTTCTTTGAGGGGTCCCTCAGGTCTGGGTCCCACTCATATTTCCATTTTTACTAGCAGTGGATCTTGATCAAGTTATTAACCTCACTAAACCTCAATTCCTCAGCTTTGAAATATGGATAACAGGCCGGGTGCGGTGGCTCACACCTATAATCCCAGCGCTTTGGGAGGCTGAGGCGGGCAGATCACAAGGTCAGGAGATGGAGACCAGCCTGGCCAATATGGTGAAACCCCATCTCTATTAAATATATAAAAATTAGCAGGGCATGGTGGCGGGCACCTGTAGTCCCAGCTACTCAGGAGGCTGAGGCAGGAGAATTGCTTGAACCCAGGAGGCAGAAGTTGCAGTGAGCTGAGATCACGCCACCAGACTCCAGCCTGGGCGACAGAGCAAGACTCCGTCTCACAAAAAAAAAAAAAAAGAAATATGGATAACAATCACACATATCTTGCAGGGTCAAATGAAGTTATGTTTGTAAAGTGGTTGGCACAGCATCTGGCAGTTAGCAGGTATTTAAGAAATGGCAGCAGCTATGATGCTATGATTATCATCACTAAAGTTACTATCAGACTGCCACTAATAGTGAGAAAAATAAAGATGGCATGGTCCCTGGTCGTGGAACTCGGTCTAGTGAAAGAAACAGATTTTGAAGCATCACAGATATGAAAAATACTACATAAGCATTGTGATGAATGCTATGAAAGAGAGGTCTTGTAGAAAGAACTGACTTCATCTGGGAGGTCACAAAGGATGACAAAATGACGTTGAGCTGATCGTGAAGGAAGATAGAGGTTAGCCAGTGCAGCAAGGAGCCACTGAGGCAAGAGGGTGATATGTCATATCTTCAAGTGATTTGTGGATGTGAGCTTCGTCAAATAACTTCTGGGCAGATACATGGTAAAAATAAAATCTATTCATTACTTTATGATTTCAGATCATTTCCCCTGTATCAGTTATGGTGCTTTTTGTTCACACAAAACAGGAAATCCAATTAATAGTGTTTTAAGTCAGAAGGACATTTATTTTTTACCTAACAAGTCCAAAGGTGGTTGGTCCTATGGATGGCTCAGTGACTCAGTGATATTATCAAGAACCCAGACTCTTTCTGTCTTTCTATTCTGGCAAAGCATGTTGCATTTACATTTTCATCCTTGTCACCTCTTGGTTACAAGATGGTTGCTGCAGCTCCCAGCATCATATCCTTACACTACAAGACTCAAAGGCAGGAAGGACAGAGGGCAGAGAAAAGCATTTCTCTTCATACACCTTTGTCTTTTTTTTTTTTTTTTTTTGAGACAGAGTCTCACTCTGTTGCCCAGGCTGGAGTGCAGTGGCACAATCTCAGCTCACTGCAACCTCTGCCCCCTGGGTTCAAGCGATTCTCATGCCTCAGCCTCCAAAGTAGCTGGGATTGCAGACACATGCCACCATGCCCAGCTAATTTTGTTTTTTTTTGTTTGTTTGTTTTTAGTAGAGGTCGGGTTTCACCATCTTAGCCAGGCTGGTCTTGAACTCCTGGCCTCAAGTGATCTGCCCACCTTGGCCTTTCAAAGTGCTGGGATTACAGGCATGAGCCACTGTACCTGGCCACCTTTGTCTTTTCAGGAAGAAAAATCTTTCTTGAGGGCCCCCAGTAAACTTCTTATGTTTCATTGGTCAGAACTAGGGCATATTCTCACCCCTTGACCAATGACTGACAAAGAACATGGTTGCCACGCTGGCTTAGACCAGCCATGACTCATGCTTGGGGGTCATGGGGTAATGGTTATTGGCAAGACAACCAACAGTGTCTGCCACATCCCCAGAAAAAGAACAATGCTGTGCAGTTAAACTGATCCAGCCCAGCCAGTGAGGTCGGTGGTGACCTTTTCCCGCAACACCAGTCTCATAAAGGCTCTCCACAAGCTCATTTTGTGTCCTTTTCCAGTTCTCCATCTACCCTGGAGCCTGCTATGTGTGGGGTCTTATGGCTTTAGCATTTTCAACCAGGAAAGGAGTTGCTTATTGGCTCCTGGTTATGACAGTTTCCATCTGCTGGCAGAAACACAGCATGGATAGAGTGACGTTACCATAGGACAGAATTGCAGTAGCCTGGGGCAGCATTAGAGATGCGCCCCCTCCAGTCCCATGATACGATGCCGGCGTGATCTCAACAGAGAAAGGAGAAGCATTTGGACCTCCTTCATGAAACTGCCAACTCCTGCCTCCCTAAATAGCTGGATATTTTGCAAGATCACCTTTTGTTTATTCTGCATCGTGCCATCCAATGTCACTGTCAGATGTCACTGTAGACAGAAGCTCTCTACATGCTTTGAGCCCTAGTGATTGGGTTAACTTGAGAGAGAGATACGGGATTTTCTTAGCTTTTCCATCTTGGAAGGAGGTAGGCTGGGGAGTGTGGCTCTCACTCCAGCTCTCAGCTCTTTGGCCATTGACTCAGTTTAGCTCAGCTCAACTGAGCCTTGGCTTGCTCTTTGGCAATCAAAGACGGAAAGTGATGGAGAATCCGCAGGTATGCTTCAGGTGCCAGGCTCTCTTTTAAACAAGCTCCCGGAGAGCAGGAGCTGTTTTCTCTGCGTCCTGTAGCTCACCTGGTTTCCTGAAGATTTAGTGAAGTTTGCCTGCCTTTCCACCTCTACTGCAAAGTCTTCTTCAAGACATAACCCTGGCCTCGTCACCTCCACTGACATTGTCACCTCTAGTCACCTGTTTAGAGCCTTCACTGATCCATCCTGGGGCTTGCAAAGCCTGCACAACCAGCCATGCTCAGGTGGGCCAGCTCCCTCTGCCTCCCAGCCTCATCTCTCTCCTCACGCTCCAGCCATACTCAGCTCCTCACAGCTCCCCAGGCATGCCCCTTGCCCTCATCCCCAGGCATTTGTGTTCACTGTCCCCTCATCCCCAGCCATTTATGTTCACTGTCCCCTCATCCCCAGGCATTTGTGTTCACTGTCCCCTCTGTTCACTGTCCCCTCATCCCCAGGCATTTGTGTTCACTGTCCCCTCATCCCCAGGCATTTGTGTTCACTGTCCCCTCATCCCCGGGCATTTGTGTTCACTGACCCCTCATCCCCGGGCTTTTGTGTCCACTGTCCCCTCATCCCCAGGCATTTGTGTTCACTGTCCCCTCACCCTCAGGCGTTTGTGTTTGCTATCCTCGAGTCCTCACGTTCTCCTTCCTGTTGAGCTCCCTTACCTATAGAACTCCTCCTTCTCCCTGGGGCCTCCAGTTGGCCTCATCTCTTCTTGGAAGACCCTCTCACCCCAGGACTCAGGCCCCTGCTCTGTGCTCTGCATTGTCTTATGGTTGCTTCCTTGTCTGACTCCTCACCAGAGCCTGAACCCCTTGAGGCAGGGCCTCCATCCTAGTCGTCATTAAATCTCCACATCTAGGTCAAGGCCTGGCACTTGGTTGGCAGAAAAACGAATGAATGATCTGTCCCGGCTCAACTCAGCAGGTGGCACTCACCAGCCCTCTCCATGGGGGCTTATGGGAGCCCCGAGAGGCTGCCATCAGCTCTGGGAGAAGCCCAGAGTCTGAAGGAAAGTCTGCCCTTCTTCCCCTCAGGGATCAACTACTGTGCACTGAACAAACCGGGCTGTGAGCACGAGTGCATCAACACAGAGGAGAGCTACTACTGCCGCTGCCGCCGTGGCTACACTCTGGACCCAAACGGCAAAACCTGCAGCCGTGAGTGTACCCTAGGGGTGGGGTGCTGATGGAGGGTGGGGTCCACTCACAGGCGCGGGCGGGCTCACTAGCAACCAGTCATTTCTGGAGCCCCCCGGGGTTTCCTGATGGTCTGTCAGGTGTATCCTTCCTTTTCCTCGGTTTCATCATCCATAGAATGTGACTATTAATACTATCGGCCTACCCAACTTGGGTTGCAAGGATTAAAAGAATTAATAGGAATAGGCCGGGCACGATGGCTCACGCCTGTAATCCCAGCACTTTGGGCGGCCAAGGCGGGTGGATTACCTGAGGTCAGGAGTTCAAGACCAGCCTGGCCAACATGGTGAAACCCCGTCTCTACTAAAACTACGAAAAATTAGCTGGGTGTGGTGGCAGTTGCCTGTAATCCCAGCTGCTCGGGAGGCTGAGGCAGGAGAATTGCTTGAACCTGGGAGGCAGAGGTTGCAGTGAGCCAAGATTGCGCCATTGCACTCCAGCCTGGGCAATAAGAGCAAAACTTCATCTCAAAAAAAAAAAAAAAAAAAAGAATAGGAGTAAAATACTTACGCTAGGCATAAGCACTCAATAAATGTTAAGTAATATTAGTATTTGCTGTTGAGCGCATTTACTAGGTCAGACAAGCCTAATTTCAAATCCAGCGTCTCCCACCTACTAGATGTGTGTGACCTTGGGCAAGATTTTTAACTTCTCCATGCTTTGATTTCCCATCTGACAAAAAGCAAAACTAATAGTTGTATTATTCCCGCAGGGTTTTTATAGGGAGAAATAGGAGCCATTTCGATACGTTAGCCTGGTGCCTGGCACAGGATAAACTTCCAATCAAGGGGAACAGTTCATATCATGGAGTCTGTGAGAGTGGCCAGTGCCTGGCGCCAGACTGGGACAAGAGGCCAGAGGGGACAGACCTTGGAAAGCAATGGGCTGCAGAGGCTGATCTGAGGGCAGAATCAAGAAACATGGGATTTTCTGAGAAGGCTTGTCTTAATTTTCTTGTGTCAGAGCCACAACAAAGCTCCACTGGGTGATGTAAATATATGGGAACTTGCAGGCTCTGCCAGCTGGGCGGCTCCATGGTTTTTTATGAGGCCCATCTCCACGGGTCCTGGCCAGCAGGGTAGGAGCGCCTGAGTGTAGCAATGGACCCTATGCCCTTGGCATGTGGGAGAGGGGGCCCATCTCCATGACATGGCCTATGCAGAAGGGGCCCTTTATGTGCCTTTCCACTCAGCAAGCCCCACATCTGCTCCCCTTTGGAGATAGAGATAGATTGTGAGTGAGGACAGTGCAGCTGTTGAGCACTGGGCTCCACACTGCCAGCAGGGAAGTTTCCCAGATGAAATAAGAGGTCCAGGGCAGTCCTCAGGAAAGCGTGGCTCCTCTAGTGTCCAGAGGGAACAAAGAGCCTCGGTAAAGCCTTTCTAAGGACTGATCTCAGAGGCCAGAGGGCTTTTGAACTGGAAAGTGGTGCCAAAGTCAGTGCCTGCTGTACGTTGCCTCTGCATGTCTCTGAGTCCTTTTGAGAGGCCAGCGGGGAGCGGGTCTCCCATTCATCAGGAGATGCCCTGGTGACCATGGATCTGTGTGTATCCTGCCTGTTTCCCGGAGTGTCAGGTCTGCCAGCTGATGGCCCTGGCAGTTTTCCCAGGGCAGGTGGTCCTGACCTGGCTGAGCCCACGCAGATCATCAGGGACATGGCCTGACTGCCCCTCCCAGCATGCCTCCGGGGGCCAGAAGAGCTCTAAGAACGGACCACAAGAGATTGGGACCCTCCCTTCTCTCTGGGATCTAGTCAACTCTAAGAAAGTACAAACCAAGCCGTTTCTGTCTCGCAGTCCTTAGAGAAAGCCACAGGCTTCTGCTTTCCCTGAGGAATCAGGGAGCCCAGGCCATAAAGACAGCAAGCACTTCTGAGGCACTCGCTCTGTGCAGGCAATGCCCTGAGCACTTCTGATGCATAAACTCCCTGCATCCTCACAGCCGCCCTACTGGGCACCCACATTCTTGTCCCTATTTAAACAAGGGGAAACTGACACAAAGGGATTAAGTCACTGTCCTGGGGTCCTGTGACTAGCAAATGGCAACACTAGGATGTGAACACAGGCATGTAGCTCCCAAGATCCAGCAAGTGTTCGCAGGAGGTGCATCCACCCGTGGAATGTTCCAGAAGGCACTGGTCCCAGGCTCTGCGGGAGTCAAGAGGCCCACTTGGCAGACCTGCACAAGGCCTCCAGTGTCTGTCCAGTCTCTGGAGGTGCATTTTCTCCATAACGGAAACCTGGGAGGCAGCCTGCAGGGCTGTTAGTGGGAGCTGTTCACCACAGCTGTGTGTTCATTAGCCTTCGGCACTTGCTGCCCGGAGGACCAGCTGTGCAGCATTTGGATGCCAGGATAGGCCACACGTGCAGTCCCAGGCTTTGGTTTGTTTTTTTAATCTGGATGTCCTGATGATAGGGGTAAAAAAAATAGAAATTGATTTCATTGAGAATGACAACCCTTTTTCATTTTCAATTAGAAATGAAACTATATGACTAATTCTTACTCAGCACTACTTGATAATAATAACGTGTTCATTAAGTGGTTGCTGTATGCTAGCTACTGTTCTGAGCGCTTTACATAATCAACCCCTCTTATTCTCATCCTATTCCTATAAGAAAGCAACCATCAACATCCACATTCACAAGTCAGGAAACGATGGCAAAGAGGCCGTGGGACTGCCCAGCATCCATAGCTAGGAAGTGGCAGAGGTGTGACTTGAGCCCAGGTAGTTTGATGCCAGAACCTGCATTCTAAGCACTACTCTATTAGCTGTGTGGCTTTGACCTTGATCTTTCTGAGCCTCACTTTCCTCTCTGTGAAATGGGAATTGCACCTGCTCTCAGAGGTGCCCTGAGACTGTGGATTCTGTGTGCCATGGCCCTGGCAGAGTGCCTCTGTCGTCAACACAGGGACAGCATTTCCCAGCCATTGGGGTTGTATCCTTTACTCTTCAAAGAAAGAAATGGGAAAGAAGGCTGGGCATGGTGTCAGGCACCTGTAACCCCAGCTAGCTACTCCGGAGGCTGGGGCAGGAGAATCGCTTGAATCTAGGAGGTGGAGGTTGCAGTGAGCCGAGATCTCGCCACTGCACTCCAGCCTGGGTGAAAAGGGAAAGAAAACCAACAAGCCAGGCTGATTTTCTAGAGGGATCAGCGGTGTGGGGTAGAATGACACCTTCCCTGTGGCTTGTTATGCCTCCAGTTTTGTTTTTGAATCTTGGTTGCTGGTGGGGTATTGCCCCCTCGGCTCCTCTATGCTTTCGCGTGTGTGAAATGCAGGAGTGGACCACTGTGCACAGCAGGACCATGGCTGTGAGCAGCTGTGTCTGAACACGGAGGATTCCTTCGTCTGCCAGTGCTCGGAAGGCTTCCTCATCAACGAGGACCTCAAGACCTGCTCCCGTGAGTCCCTCCGCGCTCCTCTCGTAGGGGAAGGTTTGCAGCAGGAGTGAAACCTATGTGACTGCAGAGGGCACAGGTCGTGCTTGGGCACCCCTCCCCTGCCCCTTGCTCTGCTCCAGGAGATAGTGGGGATGTCCACTGGGACTGCATGCCTTCGAGGGAGGGTGGGGTGAGCATGACGGCCACTTGATCCGATCACCGTCGCCCAGAGGTCTCACTGATAAAAGGCTGCCTGGCTGTTGGTTTTGCAGGGGTGGATTACTGCCTGCTGAGTGACCATGGTTGTGAATACTCCTGCGTCAACATGGACAGATCCTTTGCCTGTCAGTGTCCTGAGGGACACGTGCTCCGCAGCGATGGGAAGACGTGTGCAAGTAAGTGTCTGAAGGACAAGCGGGACCTGCACAGGCGTTCCGTGGGTGTGGGTGTGGGTGCGCTGCCGATGTGTATATGTGCATGTGTGTCCTGTCTCCAGGCTTTGCTGGGCCCGCATGAATGTGTGTGACAGCATCTCTTAGCCATTGAGCCTTGGTGGCTGCTCCACCCACTCCCCTCAAGCTTCCTTCCCCCGTGCCCTGAAGTGGCTTTTTGCTGTTTCCACCTCCCTGTCATTCTGAAGCTGGACAGAGCCCTAGTCCTCAGGTCTCTCTGCTCTACCCCCGGCCAGCTAGTATGGCACATGAATAATAATAATGTGGACCCCTCACTGACTGCTGGCTGCATGCTGGGCACTGTGCTAAGCACACATGCTGTTGCATTCAGGGGACAGATGAGGAAAAACTGTAGCTCAGATTAAGTAAAGAGTCTAAGGTCACCAGCTAGTAAGTGGTGGGTTCAAACTCTGCTGGGTGTGATTCCAAAGTCAGTCCTGGGAGAAGAGGATGCTCCTGAGAAACGCTTTGCCCTGCTTTCTGATCCCGGTGATCTCACAGCACATGGTGAGGCTGGAAATGATGTGTCCTGGGTACATATTTCCTTGCAGCTGGTCCCAAATCCTGTCTCAATTAAAAAAAAAAATGCTCCCAGACCTCCTTCTCTCCTTCACTGAAGAAGGCTGGTGTGTTTGTTGCCCTGCAATTCTGTTTCGAAGTGGATCAAGATAAAGAATTGAAATATAGTCATTCTGGGAGAAGAGATCAGAAATGAAAGAAAAGGACCACAATTTATCTTCCCCAGCCTGCTGGTCTTTCTGGTTATAGGGCCAAGTTCCCTGACCACTGGTATAATTGTAGGCACAACCTAATTTATCCACCTTTTTATATCATCTATTCATCTAGGCAGATGAGCTGGCTGCACAGCTGGGCATGCCTCTCTATGCTGCCTGTGAGAAAATATTTCCAGTTTGGGACAGATTCTTGGATCTCAGCAAATGGGTTATGCATGTTATAGCTTTCGGTGGCTCCCCGCCCAGCTGCCTCCCAGACTGCTGCTACAGCCAGCTCAGGGAGGGATTGGGCACAGGGGATGCAGAAAGAGGGTGGGTGTGTTGAATTGCATCGACATTGACAGCATGCCAAAGCCAGATGTAAGGGGTTTGTTGGTTTGTTTAATTCTCCATCATTTTAGATTATTCTGAGAATAAGAGGAGTCCTTCTTCTGTCCACCTCATTCCTGTGATAATCAAGAACTGACTACAAGATGGTTGTAGGACCCTACGAAATTCTCATGAGCCCTTCTAAACAAATGCAGCTCCATCTCCTTTGAATCAGGTGCCCCTTCCTCTCCCCTGCCCAGGTCCACATCTGGATTTTGACCTGGCCACTTTTAAGTGTTGCCCATTTTCTCATTTAAAGTGGGTTTCTAACCAATGGCACAGTGGAACCATCTACATGAGTAAATGTCCAACAATGCAATGAATAGTGAATTTTGTTATTTATATATGGTTGTGTCTAGATGAGAACTTGTGAGATAATCAGATAAGTGAGAATTGTCCTCAGGAACCATATATGAGAGATGCATTTAACCCACCAGCTGATACATAAGCGTTGAGCTATTCCCCTAATTGAAGACTTTCTGCCTGCCCCAGGATGATTCATTCTGACTGTCCTGTCCTGTAATAATGGGCTAGGTTTTCAGTGTGGCCACAGCTAACTGGGGGTTGGGATGTAGGTTCCCCAGTTCTACTCCCAGTGACAAAGGGCCAGATGACATGACTGCACCTTTTTGGTAAAGCCTGTTGGGGGGCAGCCAGGCCTGACTCAGCAGATAAGAGTGTCCTTGGCTCTTTATAGAGGCAGCCTCCACTTAGAGCTTTGATAGCAAGTGGTCTTAAGAATGTGTCACTCACCTTCTGGAAAGTTCTCTAAAGTGTGGAGGGGTTCCAGGGGCCCTGGGATGAAATGGGCACTGCTGTCCCCCTACCCCTTCAGGCACCTTGGGTTCTCTGGCCTCTGGAGCGATGTCCCCTCCCTTGCTCCAGCCCCCTGACCCCAAGCTCTGCTTTCCCAGATTCTCCCCAGAGGCCTTTTTGCCTCGGGCAGTTAGATGCACAGATTCGGGGGTGTGGGGGGGAGGGGATGGGGCGATCTCTTTTACCAGCTGCAGCTGAGAGGACTCCTTCCCTCTCTAGACATTTCCTTGAGATTGACCTTGTGCAAGGGCATCCCAGCACCAAGAAAGACTCTACAGGCCTGATGTGCATGGACTGCACTGCCCACTGGCCTGCAAGCTCCTGGAGGTTGGAGGTCAGAGGCCAACATGAAATGACTGCGAGCGTGAATGGATAGAGGCCACCTGTCTTTTTGCCCCACGGCCCCTGCCACAGGGTCCGCTCCCCACTTGATAACCTTCAGTGGCTCTCCACTGTCTCCCAGAATAAATTTCCATTGCACTCCTTGATTTGGCAGAGTGCAGAACCCCCTCTTCCACTTCTTTATGCTCACCCCGGGCCCTCCCTGAAGCTGCCTCCTGTTCTTCAGCCAAAGTGGCAAGTCCCCTATTCTCTGAACAGGCCTGGTGCCTTCCAGCCCATCCCAATGTCACCCCCATGGGTAACCTCCTCCCCCACCTGATAGGCTCTCCTCTCCTCCTCCCACCCCAGGCTCTGCTGGGGCCTCTCTGCAGAGCTCTCGTGCCCAGCCTCACCCTGGGGCTCTCTGTGCACATGTCTGAGAAACAGTGTGGCAGAGCAGAAAGAGTACTGAACTAGAAGCCCAAAGACTGGGTTTAAATCGTGTCGCTTCTATCCTGGGCAAGGGAATTGGCCCTCTTGGGGTCTGACTGCTCATCTCTAAACTGAGAATGGTTGTTGCTGCCTTTCAAGGCCACTGTGTGGTTCAGGGAGACTGCTGTTGCAGTGCTATGTGAATTTGTGGACTGCCGTGACCCCTAAGGGATTCCTCTTCTTCTCTCCCCTTCCAGCGTCAGACCCCCCTGCACTGAGGAGACTCAGAAGGTAGCTCCTGGCATTGCTGTCTGGAGATCCATCTCCCAGGGCCAGGCCTGCTCTCCTTGGAGGGGCCCCAGAGATGCACAACTCTGGAAGGGGGCTGGACTCAGGAGTCCAAGGGCTGTCCTATGAGGGACCCTCCCTTCTGCAAGCAGAGGACACCAATGGGGATCAGAGCCGTCAGCCTAGGGCACTGGGGGATCTCTGCTGGCGATACTCCCAGTCCAACTACCACGCGCAGATCTGTGAGGGCCTGTTAGGCTGCCTGAGGCCCTGAGCTTGGCCTTCCAGGGCTGAGGCAGCACTAGGCAAGGCTAGGGGAGTGTCTTAGTCTACTCGGGCTCCCATCGCAAAATACCATAGACTGAATGTTGTTTCTTAACCACAGAAATTTATTTCTCACAGTTCTGGAGGCTGGAAGTCCAGGATCCAGGTGCTGGCATGGCTGGGTTCTGGTGAGGGCCCTCTTCCTGGTTTGCAGACAGCCAGCACCCAGCTGTGTCCTCATATTGCATGGGTTGTAGGGGGTGAGAGAGCAAAAGAGTGCAGGCAAGTTATCTGGTGTCTCTTCTTATAAGAACACTAATCCTATCAGGTCAGGATCCTGCCCTCACAACTCCATCTAAACCTAATCACCTGTCAAAGACTCCACCTCCGAATACCCTCACTTCAGGGGTTAGGGATTCAGATGTGAATTTTGGGGGAAACAGTCTATAGCAGGGAGTGGGGGGAGGGGACCACCCTCACTCTCACGTATTCACATTACAGGCTTGATGCAACAGAAGGAAGGTAGAGATTTCCCCTTATTTTGTGGGAAATGGACACATGGAGGAAAGTGATGCCTCTAAGTTGGCCCTGGTCGGGGAGTCAGTGGCAGAGCCAGGACCAGAGCCGAGTCCCCTGATTTCATGATCTTTTGCCCAGTGTGAGATGCCCTGGAAAAGCACAGCTCAGTTCAGCGGCTTCTTGGTTTGCCTGAGAAAAAGCCTATATTAAGTTAGCAAAGGATTGGCTGCTGCTAGTTTTATTACGAGAAAAGCCAGGAAGCAGTGTAATTCTATCTGTCGGCTTCTGGTTACTGTCTTGGCAGATGGCCGCTGTGGCTTTCTCTCTCTGGGGTTGGGGTTGGTTTTAACAACGTCTTACGTGGAGCCCCAGATGCAGGATTGCTGTCTGTCATCACGGCAGAGGTGCAAGTCCACAGAACACGTTGCCCCGCAGTTGCTGCGCCACAGACTTATGTGACTCACCTGTGTCAGCGTGCAGGGCTGCTAGACAGGGACCCTAAAGACCTGTGCTACATCCTAAAACTTCTAATCATCCTGAGCACACACTGCAGAATCCATTCATGATGAGGGTTTAAATATGTAGGCCTGGGTCCTTATGTGTAAAAGGAAGATAATCCTTATTTGAGAGGAAAAATGTTTTCTTCCTCCCTCTTGAGATTTCTCATACATCCTCCCACCTATTTCACTTAAGTGATGGTTCCTAATGGAGTCTGTCTTTACTCTCCTCTCTGGGTTTGAATCTAGGTACTTCCTTAAGCGCTTGGTTCCTTTACCCTCGTTCTCTACAAATATTTACTGTATACCTGCAGTGTGCGGGGTGCTGGGGATCTCTGGGGTTGATGCAGATTCAGTTTGTGCCCTGACAGCGTTTAAAGCTTCTCGGGGAAGAAGGATAGCAGAGACAGCGTCCATTCCATATGGTGAGAGTGGCGATGTGGGAAGGATGGAGCCGCGGGAGCCTCCCCTAGTCTAGAGAAAGAGATGTTTAATCCGACACCCAGAGAACGAGTACAGTGAGCCAGCCCGAGATGGAGGGGAAATGCTTCCCTAGGGGCCAGAGAGCGAACTGCAGGAAGTTCCGTGCTCTGAGTATGGGGTACTGAGTGCGAGAGGGAGGCCGGTGAGAGACAAGCCTGGGGACGCCGGCGGGACACATCACCCACTTCCAGCCTGCAGAGTTACGAGAGACTTCCTGGCCGGCCTCTCTTGAGAAAATGATTTTTGTCTGGTTTGTTTTCTGAGAATCTGCCAGGCTGCCTCAGCACACGCTTTTAAGCTAGGATGATCCGTGGTTGTGCAGCTGGACCAGGGACACGGAGGTCTATTTGAATATAGTCCCATCTCTGCCCCCAGGACAGCTAAGACCAGTCACCTCTGAAGGTTCAGGGACACTGGGAAAGTCACTTCCTCTCTGACCGTCAGTTTTCTCATCTTTAATGAAGGGGTTGGACTAGTTCATATCCAATGAGTTGAACTTCCAGCCCTCAAACAAGGATATTGCCTGGCTCAGATAAGTGCTCTGTAAACACTTGCTGAATGAATGGACTTATTGTGGTGCCCACCATAGTCTCCCAGGCTGAAGACACCCCGTGGTAGTGAGTCAGGGGTGGTGGCTCTCTTTGCCTGTTAGGGGACCACTGAAACATTTTCCTATAGGGGAATATCTTTGCCCTGGGGAGAAACTGGTTTCCAGACTTAGCGGATAGAAAGCTAGCGCCTATGGTCAGGAGGTTAACTATCATCCACCTTTGGCATTCTCTAATTTCCCATCCGTGGTTCTTTGAATTTATAAGTGGCCCAGAACATCCCTGAAGGGCAGAAACTGGACATTTTGCTGAACAAATGTGAGTCGTGCATTTTGCAAGGTGGGTGTGTGGGAGAGAGTGGGAAGCCTAGCTGGCCACAAACATCCACACATCCCATGGGGTTCTTATTTAAAACATCTGCACAAAACCCCTGTGAGGTGGATCTAATTACCCTCAATTTTCAGAATAGAAAACTGAGGAAATGTTTCCTTTTGTTCAACAGGTCTTTCCTAGGGGTCTGTTAGGTGCCAGGCATTATGGCCACTGCCAACATCTCACCTCTGATGATTCGTTGAAATCATCTATGGGGCTTGGAAAAAGTCTAAAGGCCCAGGCAGCATCCCAGAAACCCTGAATCAGAAACAGAAACAGAGACTATCTTACATTGTTGGTGAGAGTAGAGATTGAAATAATCTCTTTGGAGGATGATTTGGAAATATTTATCTGCCTTTAAGTATTCATACCCTTTACCTAGGCAATTCTGCTTCTGGATGTGTAACTTTCAGGTATGCCTTCACATTGTACATAAAACTACATGCACAAGAATATCCATTGCAGATAAAGTGTGGTGGCTCATGCCTGTAATCCCAGCACTTTGGGAGGCTGAAGCGGGAGGATCACTTGAGGCCAGAAATTGAAGACCAGCCTGGGCAACATAGTGGGACCCTGTCTCTACAAAAAATATGAAAATTAGCCAAGCTTGGTGGCATGCACCTGTAGTCCCAGCTACTCAGAAGGCTAAGGTGGGAGGATCACATGAGCCCAAGAGCCAAGGCTGCAGTGAACTGTGATGACACCACTGCACTCCAGCCTGGGTGACAGAGCAAGCCTGTGTCTCAAAAAAAAAAAAAAAAGAGCCTGAGCTGAAGCTAGGAGGACAGGACTGGGCACAAGGGAAGCTCCAGGAAGGAAGGGCTTGCTCAGAGGGGTCTGGCTGGATTATGGCTTGACAAGGTTGACATGAAAGAGCTATAGCTATTTTATTACCATGGAAAATGTAGTATTATTATTATTATAAATTCATGGTAGGGGGAAAAAATACGTCATCTCCATGGCCATCCAGTTGTCTGTATCATGGATCACTCAGTTGTACTTTCCACTCTTACACTATGTGAGGAACTATCCCAAACCATCAGGAAATGTTCTGCATTAATAGTGAGTCTAGAATTTGCCGAGAAAAGCAAGTCATGCTCAGGGCAAACAGGAGGGTCCAACTCGGCTTTGAGCCTCCTCTGCAGCTGTAATTGCAGTTATCAACCTTTTCCCATTCTTCAAAGATATTGGCAGTGTTTCTGCCCAAAGAAAGGCAGAATTCCCTTCACGTTTGAAAGCTTGCTTTAGAATATAGCAATGCAGTATAGTCAGAAAAAATGATAAGATTACAATTTTTGTTTGGTTCTTTCTCTTAACAATTGGTCTTGACAAGCCATTAGCCTTCCCAACCCTTAGTTTCCCTAGCTGGTGAGTGAGAATAACAACAGCTGCCTTAACTAACCCAAAGGTGGTTCTGAGGAGTCCTCTCCAGAGAGATACTACAAAGATGCTTTACCAAAAACAGTGTGTGGTTTGTGCCTGAATATAAAGGCCATTATGTGCTTTGGGGCCTTTATTTAATAATTCCGATTCATGTCCATTTTAGAAATTCTACTCAATCTGAAAGGATTGAGTTAACTTTCAGAAATATGTATGGTTCTTATAAAAAGTCACCACTCACCTATCCTCAGTATTAAGCTTTTAAAATAACAGCCTGGTTTTCACAGGTTCACAAACCTTCTAGTCCCCCAGAAGCCACCCAGCCCTATAAGATGGCAATGCCATCCTTCAGTTGCTCAGTCCAGCAACCTTGGAGTCGTCCTTGACTCTTCTGTTGTATCCATATGGGCTCTTTGTATTAATCCATGGGCAAATTTTATAGTCTCTACCTTAAAATACAGCCAGTCTGACCACTTCTCACCAGCCTGGTCTGGGCCACCAAGATCTTTGCACAGGGCTGCTCCCAGCTATCCGAGCTCCATTCTGTGCAGAGAGATCCTTTAAAAACAAACCCATATCATGCCACTCCACTGCTCGAAACACTGCAGTGACTGCCCTTCTCTTTCGGATCTGACCCCCACTGTGAGCCCCACATGGTCTGCCCCAGCCAACCTTGCTGGCCTCATCCCCAGTCACAGTGATCTCCTTGCCTTTCCTGAAACACACCAACCAAGCAGCTCCCGTTGCTGCAGTTTGCAAATGCTGTTCTTTCTTGCTGATAATACACTTTCCCAGACACCACCACTCACTTCCTGTCTTTCTGCAGGGCTCTGCTCAGTGTCACCGTATCTGACACACCATATAAAATAACAAGCCCTCCCTACTCTCCAGCCCAGTAGCCACTCTCCATCCTTCTATCCTGCTCTTCCTCCATAGCACTTTTTCCCAAATGACATATCACATATTTGTCTGTTTTCCACGCATCCCTCTTCTCCTGACACCTGCTGCCAAATGTAAGCTTCACAAAAGCAGAAACTTTGTTTTGTTCATTGCTGTATCCCCAGAGCCTAAAACAGTGCCTGGCTCATCACAGGGACTCACAAAATATTTGTGAACTGACTGAATACATGAATGAATTGGTTACCTAAGTGTAATATATACATACATACATAAGTAGATATGTAACTAAGTTGATATTATAGTTACATAATAGCCAATTAGGTTAATCTTATTTTCTAATATTTATAAGAAATTTATCTCTCATTCTGTAACCTGTATTCTCATGTTTTTTGTTCATTTTTCTTGTGGAGATGATTTATATGGTTTGATTTTTATGTGCCATGTATATATTAAGAATTTTTGCTCACTTTGGGAGTCTGAGGTGGGTGGATTGCTTGAGCCCAGGAATTTGAGACCAGCCTGGGCAACATGGTGAAATCCCGTGTCTACAAAAAATTAGCCAGGTGTGGTGGTGCATGCTTGTAGTCCCAGCTATCTGGGAGGCTGAGATGGGAGGATCACTTAAGCCCAGGAGGCAGAGGCTGCAGTGAGTTGAGATCACGCCACCACACTCCAGCCTGGGTGACAGAGTCAGACCCTTTCTCAAAAAAGAATTTTTGCTCATAGACATGCTTTATATTCTGAAATGTGTCCTGTAGGATAAGGTACTGTTTTAATTCAAGGTGTCTGAAATGTCTTTTATGATTGAATAAGCCACTAATATATGAGTCATTTTCTTCTTCTGTTTCTCTAATTCCCATTTGATTATCAGAATTGGACTCTTGTGCTCTGGGGGACCACGGTTGTGAACATTCATGTGTAAGCAGTGAAGATTCGTTTGTGTGCCAGTGCTTTGAAGGTTATATACTCCGTGAAGATGGAAAAACCTGCAGAAGTAAGTTTGTACTGGAGCTGGCTCCTACTACTATGCCAGACCACTGTGTGAAATCGCTATCCTCATCTCTGTATACATCAGTTCCTCTCAGAAGTCAATGCCACACAGCAAAATGTAATGTAGTGTCCTGGATAGGACCCTGAAAGAGAAAATGGACATTAGGGAAAAACTAAGTAAATGTCAATAAAATATAGACTTTAGTTAATAATCATGTATCAGTATGGACTTATTAATAATAACAAATGGACCATACTCATGTGAGGTGTTAGTAATAGGGAAAACTAGGTGTGGGGTATATGGCAATTCTTTGCGCTATCTTCTCAATTTTTGTGTAAATCTAAAACTGTCCTAAATAATAAAGTCTATTAAAAAAATGGACAAACAAAAAAAGTCAACACCAGAGCTACTACTGAAGTTCTTCATTTATATGCTCTGTGGCAAGAAACAGTGGTTTGGCAGTATACTCTAGTGGAAAGATGGACAGTCAGAAATCCACGATTCAATCAACTTCTGTCTCTGCCATTTATTAGCTGGGAAAGTTGCCTAATTTCTCTAAGCCTCTCTGCTTATTTATCTCTAATAATGTTGTTGTTGTTATTTCTGGTAGCACAAATCCCTCCCAAAGGGCACCTTGTGATGCAGCCAGTTTTGCCTTTCAGAAGGCAAAGCCTCTTAGATGGGGCTGCAGCCAGCCAGCCCAGGACAAGCAGCCTTAGAGTGAATTGCTGGTGTAAATCTCAAGACACATCTCTGAATAATCAAAGGGGAGTGTGTGACCCTGGTTTCCAGCCCTATCAGTTATCTTTTTCTCAACGTCTCAAAGCACTTTATAAAGAGCAACTCATTTTGACACTTTTGGAAGAAAAGATGGGTAACTGGAATAATTACGCTCTCATTTTTTAGACAGCACAGCTAAGATTCCAAGAAGTTAAGTGATTCTCCTAAGTCATATGCTATGTCAGACACAAAGCCAAAGTTAGATTTCAGTGCTGCTAATCTAAATTGAGGTTTAATCTCCTAAGGAATCATATCAACAATGTTTCCATTCTGATATAAGAAACTATGTCTACAGAAAGCTGATGATGGGCTGCATTTTAACACTAAAGTAGTGCTGGTGAATGATGATGGTGAAGACAGTGAAACAGTTTGAAGGGTTAGCCCGAATTAGAGCCACTAAACTTTGTTCTCAATTGTATCTTCCTGCCCCACGGACCACTGAGCTCAGGTGGCAGTAGAATCCAGTAGCTGACTCCAGTGGATGGGTCCTCTAAGGTGAAGTCTATGTGAAATATATGTTGTTGAAATTGTTATAACTTGCTCTCCTGTCTTCAGGGAAAGATGTCTGCCAAGCTATAGACCATGGCTGTGAACACATTTGTGTGAACAGTGACGACTCATACACGTGCAAGTGCTTGGAGGGATTCCGGCTCGCTGAGGATGGGAAACGCTGCCGAAGTAGGTAGCCTCGAGGTGGAGAAGAATTTTTCCCTCTGTGGACTCAGACAGTTAGAGAAGTTCATTTAATCCTTAAAGTCCCCTTTATTACCACTGTCACAAGTGTCAGTTCCTGTCTTGGGTGCTCTGAAAGTGTTTAGCTAGAGATCAGTTCAGTAGCCCCTTGCTTTTTCGGGAATTTCTCAGTCAAGGCCTGAGTTTTGGGTTCTTTGCTTCTCTTCATTTTCTGCCAGCCGTCAGCCCTTTCCACAGTAGCTGTGTGGGTGCCCAGAACCTCGCACAGTGCTAGTCACTGGACTGAATTAGAACCTCTGCCAGCAATCACTACAAGGATTGAAGGTTAATTACAGAGCTTTCTCCTCTTGGCAGACCTTAAAAGTAAGGGCAAAGGGTGAAAGGGTGTATTCGTCCATTTTCACACTGCTGATAAAGACATACCCGAGACTGGGCAATTTACAAAAGAAAGAGGTTTGATGGACTCACAGTTCCACTTGGCTGGAGACGCCTTACAATCATGGCAGAAGGTGAAGGACACGTCTCACATGGTGGCAGACAAGAGAAGAGAACTTGTGCAGGGAAACCCCCTTTATAAAACCATCAGATCTTGTGAAGACTTATTCACAATCAGAATAGCACAGGAAAGCCCTATCCCCATGATTCAATTACCTCCCACCAGGTCCCCCTCACAACACGTGGCAATTGTGGGAACTACAATTCAAGATGACATTTGGGTGGGGACACAGCCAAACCCTATCAGAGGGATTTCCTGTAGGTTTTATTTTTCTATTTGTATCATTTGCTTCTATAGGTTACCCAGAACAGGCTCTGAGAGTTTCATTAGAAGGTGTATTCACCAGAGTTCTCCAGAGAAACAGACCTTCTCTATGTATATCTTCATCTTCTATTATATATAAATATAATAGAAGACATATATAATATATATATGTCTCTATATAATATATATGTCTTCTATGGTCTGTTCTATCTCCTATTTATATATATCATAGAAGACATATATATACATATATGTGTGTGTGTGTGTGTGTGTATGTATACTATGGTCTGTTTCTGTCTTCTATTAATATATCATCTCCACAGGAAAAATGGACATACACACACACACACACACACACACACACACACACACATATATATGGTGAGAGAGGAAAAGATTGGTTGATTTTAAGGGATTGGCTCACACAGTTGTCAGGGGCTGGCAAGTTCTAAATCTGTAGGGCAGCCTGGAGAGCTAGGCAAGAGCTGATGCTGCAGGCCAAGTCTGAAGGCAGTCTGGATACAGAATTCTCTTTTCCTCTGAGGACCTCGGTCTTTTTCTCTTTAGGCCTTCAAGTGATTGGATGAGGCCCATCTACATTATAGAGGGTGATCTGATCTGCTTCACTCAAAGTCTACTTATTAAATGTTAATTGCATCTAAAAATTAGCTCACAGCATCATTTAGACTGGTGTTTGACCAAACAACTGGGCACTATAGCCTAGCCAAAGTGACACATCAAATTAACCTTCACAGTACCCAAAGGAACAGAGGGATGTCATACGAGCTCAGTGAGGTGGGCATTAGGAGAGTACAGAGCAGGTATTTTTCCCCACCATGAGATTCTGAGCTGGTAATTCCCTATTTTGGGGGGAGGGGTGGTTGACAAAGTCTACTTGCTTTTGTGACACTTTGCCCCAGTGGGCAAAATGACCCTTTTTCAATTAAGTCAAAATAAGTTCAGTTGCTTTTGAGGTTGATTTTTGGGAATTTCCCTACAGACTCCTTTGAGATAACTGGGGATACTCCACAAGCCAACAAGGCTGGATTGGAGGGATCTCAATACCTCGCTTCTTCCACCAGGAAGAGGGACTCCTACCTTTAGCAAGAAGTTCTGTGTGAACGACTGACGCCTAGGATGCCTGTGGTACCCTGGCCTAACTCTGCAGGGATCCCCCTCATGACTGCAGGTTCAGCTTCACACTGCAGTGGCCCTCTTGTGGAGATTTTGTCTATAATTCTGCCCATTGTGCCTGTCTGCACTGCTTGTTCATGCTTTTCTTTTTTGTTTGTTTTTGTTTTGAGACAGGGTCTCACTCTGTCACCCAGGCTGGAGTGCAGTGGCACTATCTTAGCTCACTGTAACCTCCACCTCCTGGGCTCAAGCAATCTTCCCACCTCAGCCTCCTGAGTAGCTGGGACTACAAGTGTGCACCACCACGCCCGGTTAACTTTTGTATTTTTTGTAGAGACATGGTTTCACCATGTTGCCCAGGCTGGTCTTGAACACTTGAGCTCAAGAGATCTGCCTGCCTCGGCCTCCCAAAGTGTTGGGATTATAGGTGTGAACCACTATGCCCAGCCTTCATGCTTTTCTTTCTGCAAACATCTGCACACTCACACACACACTGTTTATTCATTCAACACATTTATTGCTCAGTAAGTTAAGCTACTGTACACAAGGTACAACTTCTACCTCTGGAATTTGATCCTAAATCAGATTTCACCATTCCTGCTTCCTAGAGGGATGTGTTCTCACTGATTCCAATTTTGTGTGAAGCCTCTCCTTTTCAGGGCTAATGACAGGAAAGGGCCATAGGCTCATGCTATGGAGAGCCCTCGGGAGACAGCTGTGTCATCAACCTGCCAGATGACCGTGGGCAGCAGTCAAGCTCTCTGAGGATCTGATTCTTCATTTATACCTTGAGAATAATTATCCCTGTCTTTCTTCCTCCTCTCCAGGGTGTTGTGAGGGTTAAAGGGCTGTTAGTACTTCGAAGAGTTTAAATTACCTCACACACGAGAAATGTTCATTAGACAATCTGAACTGGAGTGTTTGGGATGTCTGTGGCAAAAGAAATTAGAAGCTAAAGCACACCTAATAATAGGATAGTAAATCAAGGACACCTAATCACCCATCTTACCATTCAGACTCATGGGAGCTGGAGCTTTCTGAGAGGAGCTTTTTCCCTATCCTGAGTATAAGACTAAAAAAGACATTATGAAGGAGGTTTGAAGAGAGGTGTATTTTCTTTAAGAGATTACTTCCACAATCTCTACTCACATGACTATTCAATTCACCTCATTTCTACACTGATGGGATTGTTCAACTCCCTATATTTTCCTCAGGGAAGGATGTCTGCAAATCAACCCACCATGGCTGCGAACACATTTGTGTTAATGATGGGAATTCCTACATCTGCAAATGCTCAGAGGGATTTGTTCTAGCTGAGGACGGAAGACAGTGCAAGAGTAAGTGATCTGAACTTGGCTTTCTGCTTTAATTTTGTTTTGGAGCAACTGCTTTTTGGAGTATTTTCAGGCAACAAATCCCTCACCTCTGCTTCTCCCATAAATATAAATGCATATGCACAAATACAGAATGGGGGAAGAGAGGGCTTAACTGCAGCACCTGCGAAAACACTTTCAGTTTTAATTGACAGTAAATTCATTATCAGCCAAGAGGCTAGGGTGATCTTAGGCTGAACAGCAAGGTCTGCGTGAGGGAGGTGGAGGGAGCTGTGCTCTGCTCTGTGCTGGAGAATTACATTTAGTTCTGGGCATGGTACTTTAGGAAAAGAGAGATGGATCAACGGTTTAAACATAAAAAAAAAAGAGCAAAAGGAGTCTTGAGAGAATTATTTTTTAATATGAGAGTACAGAAGATCTTTCTAAACATGACATGAAATTTAAAAGCCATAAAAGAAAAACAAAGGAAAATATACAGTAAGAGAGTAAAGCTGTGATACCTTTTTTTTAACCTATTAGTTACCAAAGATCAAAAAGTTTGATTCCTTATGTTGGCAAAGGTATATTTTAGTAGGGAATTATAAATGGATCAGTGGGTGTCTGAATTGGTATAACCTTTCAGAGGGCAATTTGGCATGTTATGAATCCAGTTCTAGAAGCTTATCTTACAGATATGTGCATGTTTATAAAGCCATGTATACAAGGATATTTTATACAGCACTATTTGTAGCAGCAAAAAATGGAAACAAGCTAAATGATCACTCATGAGCCTGGCTGAATAAATTAAGGCACATCTATGTAATAAAACATGATGCAGCTGTTAAAACAACAAGCAGCTCTGGATGTATCCCCAAGATATTTTAAGAGAAAAAAGCATGGTGCTGAATGTTTTTTATAGTATGTTACCATCGATATATTTTGTAAAACACTCTAACATACAGTCTCTCTTTATACATGTGTGTATACCATTATATACATATCTAACGTGTATACCCTATACACACACACACATACACACACCCTTTTTCTAATATTTAAGTTTTGTTCCAAATGCATGTATTATTTTTTAGAAAAAAATAAGATAAACACGATTTAGAAAGAATTAAGCATCATGATCTTGTGAGGAAGTTCAGTATTACGTTAAGCAGAAAAAAATTAGGAAACTGGGGATCTTTGTAGAAAAAAAATTTTGAGGTACCAAATACCAATGTGACTGTCATCTCACTCATGATTTGTATGATACCCCCACCCCGCCCCACCCTACCCTGGAAAGAAAGGACACTGGGAGAAGCTACAGCTCAGCACGAGGACAAAGAAGCTTTCTACCAGGGAAGCTCCATGCCTAATTAGTTCAGAGCATAAGCTTCAGCTCAGACAGATCTGGATTTGAACCCTGATTCATACTACCTGTGTGACCTTGGTCAAATTATTTAACCTCAGCCGGGCACTGTGGCTAATGCCTGTAATCCCAGCACTTCGGGAGGCCAAGACAGGCAGATCACCTGAGACCAGGAGTTCGAGACCAGCCTGGCCAACATGACGAAACTCTGTCTCTACTAAAAATATAAAAATTAGCAAGGCGTGGTGGCACGAATCTATAATCCCAGCTACTCAAGAGGCTGAGGCAGGAGAATTGCTTGAACCTGGGAGGCAGAGGTTGCAGTGAGCTGAGATTGCTCCACTGCTCTCCAGCCTGGGCAACAGAGGAAGACTCTGTCTCAAAAAATAAATAAATAAATAAAATAAATAAAATACAAAAATTAGCCAGGTGTGGTGGCATGCACCTATAATCCCAGCTACTTGAGAGGCTGAGGCCAGGAGATGGAAGTTGCAGTGGGCCGAGATCATGCCACTGCACTCCAGCCAGGGTGACAGAGCAAGGCTCTGTCTCAAACAAACAAACAAAAAACAAATTATATAACCTCTCTGAGTCCCAGTTTCCCCATCTATAAAATGAGGATAATAACTCACAAAGCCATCACAAGGAATACATTAGATCGTGTATCCAAAGGTGCTGAACAGCCAGGTGTTGTGGCTCACACCTGTAATCCCAGCACCTTGGGAGGTTGTGGTGGGAGGATTGCTTGAGCTCAGGAGTTCAAGACCAGCCTGGGCAACATGGTGAAACCCTGTTTCTATAAAAATTAGAAAAATTAGCTGGTTGTGGTGGTACGAGCCTGTGGTCCCAGCTACTAGGGAGGCTGAGGTGGGAGGATCACCTGAGTGCAGGAGGTTGAGGCTACAGTGAGTTGTGATTGTGCCACTTCACTCTAGCCTGGGTGACACAGCAAGACCCCGTCTCAAAAAAAATTTTTTTAATAAAAAATAAATAAAGGTATTGAGCCCAGTGCTCACACACACTAAGTGCTCAAAAAATGATCACTATTACGATTCACAATAGCAAAGACATGGAATCAACCCAAAATGCCCATCAATGATAGACTGGATAAAGAAAATGTGATATATATACACCATGGAATACTATGCAGCCATAAAGAGAAATGAGGTCATGTCCTTTGCAGGGACATGGATGGAACTGGAAGCCATTATCCTCAGCAAACTAACACAGAAACAGAAAACCAAACACTGCATGTTCTCAGTTATAAGTGGGAGCTGAACAATGAGAACACATGGACACAGAGAGGGGAACAACACACACTGGGGCCTGTTGGGGGTAGTCAGGGGAGTGAGAACATCAAGATAAAAAGCTAATGCATGTGGGGCTTAATACCTAAGTGATGGGCTGATAGGTGCAGCAAACCACCATGGCTCACGTTTGCCTATGTAACAAACCTGCATGTCCTGCAGATGTATCCTAGAACTTTAAATTAAATTAAATTTAAAAAACAACAGACAGGCCAGGTGCGGTGGCTCATGCCTTTAATCCCGGCACCTTGAGAGGCCGAAGCGGGCGGATCACCTGAGGTCAGGAGTTCAAGACCAGCCTGGCCAACATGGAGAAACCCTGTCTCTACTAAAAATACAAAAAGTGGCTGGGTATGGTAGCGTGTGCCTGTGGCTCTGGCTACTTGGGAGGCTGAGGCAGGAGAATCACTTGAACCCAAGAGGCGGAGGCAGCAGTGAGCCAAGATTGCGCCACTGCACTCCAGCCTGGGAGAGTGAGATGCCATCTCAAACAACAATAACAACAAATAAACAAAATGATCACTATTGTAATCATCAACAGCAGAGATGTCCAAAGATGGGGCTTTAGTGGTAAGGTGACAAATTCCTCATCAGGAGAGGCGTTGAGGCCCAAGTCGAATGGTCACTGGGTGAGCATGTTGTAAAGAGGATGTAAGCAACAGCGGGGCTGGAGTAGATGATCTTTAAAGGGCTTATCCATGCCTGAAGTTCTAGAACTTCCTGAAAATTACGTTCTGAGAGCAAGTCACAGCTCCATTCCAGTCTTATCAACTTAACTACCAAAAAGAAAATGCCCAAGAGAAGTGGGAATTACCCTCTGGCAAAATAATAGCTAACAAGTGGGGCTGTCCTTCCTGTGTCTGAAAGCAAATACCTGGGCCCTGCTCTCCCTGATGCTTTTACACTCTACCTTGTTTTGTGTTTCCTGGAGAAGCTTTCTGGACGCCATTCTGTGTGTGGGGGTTGCAAGTGCTAGTTTTGTTCTGTAAGAAAAATGTGTACAGAAAGGAGGAGAAAACAGACTCACTGCTGGAAAATTATTTCAGTATTTCTGAAATCTGCTAAACAGCCACATGCATGCTGCCTGAGTCTTTTTTTGGTTCACTCAGGAACAGACTATGAACGTAAATGAAGCTTTGAGTTGGCCTTTTCCTCTTTCACTAATAAAAGATCAATAGGTTGAGTGATGAGGAAAAGCACTTAATAGAGAAACAGAAGAACCCAATCCCCCAACATGTGTGCGCACACGCGCGCATACACACACACGCACACACCACACACACTATGATGTTAAGCATGTTATACTGGCCAGGCATAGAAATGGTTTTGCATGTGTGTGTCTCTATGTGCTTATATTGTTGTGCCTCACTTTGAAAGATTAGACAGCTGCTTGATATATAAAACGGAATGTTTATCACAGATTGTGGATTGTTTGAAATGAGATCATCTGGCCCAGCGCGGTGGCTCAAGCCTGTAATCCCAACACTTTGGAGGCCAAGGCAGGTGGATCACAAGGTCAGGAGTTCGAAATCAGCTTGGCCAAGATGGTGAAACCCCGTCTCTACTAAAAATACAAAAATTAGCCAGGCATGGTGGCATGTGCCTGTAATCCCAGCTACTTGGGAGGCAGAGGCAGGAGAATCTCTTGAACCCGGGAGGCAGAAGTTGCAGTAAGCCAAGATTGTGCCATTGTACTCTAGCCTGGGTGACATAGCAAGACTCTGTCTCAAAAAAGAAGAAATGAGATAATCCATTTTGAATCTGTCCATTTTTCTTTTGCAGTCCTAAATAACAAAAAGCCTCTCCACACCCAAATTGCTTCACATAAAGCTTTTATTTCTGCTTACTATCGACCATCTATTAATAGTTGCCTGAGACCAGGTACAGTGGCTCATGCCTGTAATCCCAGCACTTTGGGAGGCCAAGGCAGGTGAATCACCTGAGGTCAGGAGTTCAAGACCAGCCTAGCCAACATGGCAAAACCCTGTCTCTACTAAAAATACAAAAAACTAGCAAGGTGTGGTAGCGTGTGCCTGTAATCCCAGCTACTTGGGAGGCTGAGGCAGGAGAATCACTTGGACCCAGGAAGTGGAGGTTGCAGTGAGCCAAGATCACACCATTGCACTCCAGCCTGGGTGACAGAGCAAGACTCAATCTCAAAAAAAAAAAAAAAAAAAAAGAAAAAAAAAATGCCTGAAAAGCTTCCATGTAAAGAATTTATGGTGATAATTTTTTTAAAATTTTGTTTTTTTTTACAGAGAGATGCAGGGTCTTGCTCTGTCACCCAGACTCGAGTGCAGCAGCACAATCATAGCTCACTGCAACCTATAATTGGGCTCTGGTAATCCTTCTGCCTCAGCCTCCCAAGTAGCTAGGGCTACAGGCATGCACTACCATGCCCAGCTAATTTTTCTTTTTTTAAGAGAGACAGTCACTCTGTTGCCAAGGGTGTTCTTGAACTCCTGTGCTCAAGCCATCCTCCTGCCTCAGCCTCCCAAAGCGCTGGGGAGTATAGGCGTGAGCCACCACACCAAGGTTAATTATTTTGTAAGCTATAATAGGCCAGTAGGGTACTTACAGGTGTGCTACCCAATGAACATCACCTCATTCACTTAGTCTGTCACCACACATTTACTGAACACTATTTTTGTGCCAAGTATTGGGGGGTGGGGCACAAAAATGAATGAAACACAGTCCCTGCTGAGGAGGAACTCACAGACTGGGGGAGGAAACACATCATTAAATAATTATTGTACAATGTGGAACACTATATAGAGTACATTAGATTGTATGCAACTTGGTGTTAGGAATTGTGTCTTAGTCACTATTGCAATCCTGCTATGCCCACTGCCTTGTACAAAGCAGGTCCTCAATAAATTTTTGGTTGAATAAATTAGTAGTGTTAGGGGTACATAGAAAGCAATACAAGCGGAGTTACTAGGAAGGCTCCCGGCAGAGGTGATGGCTGAGCTGAAGAAATCTTTCTCCATTGACTGTCAGAATGCCAGCACTGGGGTGATGTCACCCTCTTGGAGTAAAGTTCTAGGAGTCTTTGGGTATTGTTAGACCCTTCAGTGTACTCTACCCCCAGCTCCTCCCAGACCTGTCAGTGTTCCAGGGTACAATGTAGACTTGGGTTCCCAGACAATTGTACATCTGCCGTTTCGCTTGTGAAAAATACTATTTTTATCAATATGACAAGCCAACCATAAAAGTATATGTGAAAATTATTGTTGCTTGTGGCCCTCCCAACAACTCATCTGTCCTGTGTATTATCTAAAGAACAAAAACTGGTTCCCCAAAGTGGTTATGCCTCCAATCAAAGCATCATTTTATTCTACTCTTGGGCATAAATGATTTTTTATTCAACTATGTCAACTTTCCTTTTGTTCTTATAGAATGCACTGAAGGCCCAATTGACCTGGTCTTTGTGATCGATGGATCCAAGAGTCTTGGAGAAGAGAATTTTGAGGTCGTGAAGCAGTTTGTCACCGGAATTATAGATTCCTTGACGATTTCCCCCAAAGCCACTCGAGTGGGGCTGCTCCAGTATTCCACACAGGTCCGCACAGAGTTTACCCTGAGAAACTTCAACTCAGCCAAAGACATGAAAAAAGCCGTGGCCCACATGAAATACATGGGAAAGGGCTCTATGACTGGGCTGGCCCTGAAACACATGTTTGAGAGAAGTTTTACCCAAGGAGAAGGGGCCAGGCCCCTTTCCACAAGGGTGCCCAGAGCAGCCATCGTGTTCACTGACGGACGGGCTCAGGATGACGTCTCCGAGTGGGCCAGTAAAGCCAAGGCCAATGGTAATATGGGGTGGAGGTGCGGTTTACACCACTCAAGGTTCAGGTTTCTTAAACTCAGTGGTCTCAGCTGGCCATAGGGGTACGCTTCTTTAGTGTACAGAAAGGCCTCCTGGCAACTGCCATTATACACCTTTACTACCCTGCCACCTAGAGGCCTTAACAGGACCCCACAGTAAAGTGCTCAGGAAGGAGTCTGGCTACTAGAAGGTTAGGCTAAGCTGACCACAGGCGGGTATCCTCTCACTGTGATTTACTAGCCAGTGTGTGATCTCCAGTGTAAGAATCGCCTAGATATACACAATAGTTCCGAAACTATTGTGTATAGCAAGGTCGGCTTGCTCTAGAATCAACTGAAGAGCTTGTTAAATTGTTTCTGATGGGAACTTTTACTGTGTATATTTATTCTTGTATTTTTTAACCAATACTTCAAGTGAGCATTCTGAAAATGCAATAGCCCCTAGGGTAGAAAATACTCTTGTGTTTGCAGGAGGCAAAGTTAGCTTTTCAGAAAATCAAATGATGGAACAGATTATGACTTCAAGCTCTTGTTGCTCAGTAAAGCCCATCCTCTTCTCTGAGGTTTTCCTGACCTGAGGGTTACTTCAGTTGTACAGATGTGAAGCGTGCTTGAGGAGTATGACCCTTGGCTAAAGGAAACCCAAAAGCTAGGATAATTGGTAGAGACAGTTTATGGTGAAGTTTCTAGATTCCTTGAGGGAGATAAGAAAACTTGAGGTTGTGAAGTAGTTTGCGTGAAAACTTTTTTTTTTTTTTGTGAGACGGAGTCTTGCTCTGTCACCTAGGCTGGAGTGCAGTGGCGTGATCTCAGCTCACTGCAAGCTCCACCTTCCAGGTTCACGCTATTCTCCTGCCTCAGCCTCCTGAGTAGTGGGGACTACAGGTGCCTGCCACTATGCCCAGCTAACTTTTTGTATTTTTAGTAGAGACGGGGTATCACCGTGTTAGCCAGGATGGTCTCGATCTCCTGACCTCGTGATCCGCCCACCTCAGCCTCCCAAAGTGCTAGGATTATAGGCATGAGCCACTGCGCCCAGCTGAAAACTGCCTTCTTAAAGTACTTGTTGAGGACACACTGCTTTAGCAAGTCCTGTAAGAGGAAATAAGGTATGCACAGATCAAGGCCTCATCTAAGACTTTATGGACCCAGTGCCTAGATCAGGCCTGGCACATAGTAGATGTGTGACAACTACTTGCTGAGTGAATGAAGAAAGGAGTAAGAGTACTGGCAGTCCCATTGGTGAACTCCGTTCCTCCTCACAGAAAGGCTGGTTCACATTGACATTCACTCTCTCTGTGAAGGAGGTCATTTTATTGATACTGCGTACCTTCCTCTTTTTCTAGCCCAAGAGTGGTAGCCACAAAGTGTCCTGCCCTGAATTATCTGGGTAGATTGTAAAACTGGCTGTTCACACTAGCCTAGATTGCTAGAGCTCATGTCAAACTCACAGGCCCCCTAGTCTGCATTCTTAAAAAGAATTAGGGGGAGCAACTTGGTCTCCAGAGACAGTGGTTAGCCCTTTAATCTTACTGAGACTAATCTACCTTACCCTTTGCTCCACTCAAATGTCTCTACACATCACACAAAGACAGGTGGTAGCAGAAACTGATGTTTGATTCTTGAATCAACAAGATTTATATGAGGTGACATCCTCTTATGAATTTAACTAGTCTTATGTATAGCAAACAGAAGCTTAAAATAGTTATCCTTTTTAGGAAGTTGTGCATAAAATCACTAGGCTCCCAGACAAATATGCTGAACTTGGTTAGTGACCTTACACAGACTCAGAACAAGGCATCATAACTCTTGCCCCTTGTCTTGAAGAGCCATTTTTAAGTAGATTTTTAAGAATCTAGTCTAATAAATTAGCTAGAATAAGTTATCAGTGCTGAAAAATGTTTGGACTCCAGCAGAACATATTCTTATTGTGTTTTACTTTCAAATAAAGAGTATATAGGGGAAGGGAGTCTAAGGATTGATGTAAGAAAAGCTTTTAAAGCAAACGCATATCCCTGTTGAAACTTAAGGCTGATCTTGGGTTTGTTCTTTTTCCTGACTTTGGGGGTTTCCAATGGTCTGCAGATGATTATCCTTTTCAGCTTAGCACTTCCTCACAAAGTTGTGTCATCTTAAGAGAAGTGGGCAAAAAGCAGCTTCACTTGGCCTCAGGTCACTTACGTTTCCTATCCTGTAGCTTTGAGTAGAAACTAGGTTATTAGGTCATAAATTGACTTGATTCTTAGAATTCTTCCAGAAGAGATTCCCATTTAGCAAGCCATAAAATAGTGCTCATTTCTATGAATCTAAAAAGCTAATTCAGGGGGAAGTTGCAGATTTGTTAAATGGCCCAGCCCAGAGCTGAGCAACAGGTTAGTAGTTTAGCTCCCCAGCGTCTCCCAGATGCCTCACTTCTCTCTTGGATCCCTCCCTTTCGCTCATAGGACCAAAATAAAAATGGTAGAAAAATAAAAAGGAAGGTTGGCATGGACCCTTCAAATCATACCACTTAACATCTAACTGGCTTTGGGTGCAGTACACACAACTTCCAGCCCCTGGGAACACAACTCTAACTAACTTGCTCTTAATTTTTCCTGCACCCTAGGTATCACTATGTATGCTGTTGGGGTAGGAAAAGCCATTGAGGAGGAACTACAAGAGATTGCCTCTGAGCCCACAAACAAGCATCTCTTCTATGCTGAAGACTTCAGCACAATGGATGAGATAAGTGAAAAACTCAAGAAAGGCATCTGTGAAGGTACTATAGGTTATGCCGAAGACCTTAGCAAACAGGGCAGCATGAACTCTTTTTTTTTGAGATGGAGTCTCAGTCTGTCATCCAGGCTGGAGTGCAGTGGCACAATGTCAGCTCACTATAACCTCTGCCTCCTGGGTTCAAGTGATTCTCATGCTTCAGCCTCCCGAGAAGCACCACCACACCCAGCTAATTTTTGTATTTTTAGTAGAGATGAGGTTTCACCATGTTGGCCAGGCTGGTCTCGAACTCCTGACCTCAAGTGATCCAGCCACCACAGCCTCCAAAAGTGCTGGGATTACAGGCGTGAGCCACCATGTCCAGCCAACACGAACCCTTTAGTGATAAATTCTCAACCAAAAAAAGTGTTTCCTTCATGGGCAGGGCCAGCAATGCCTAGAAACAGTACAAAAAGAAGGGCTGGGCACCACAGTTCCCGCCTGTAACCCAAGCATTTTGGGAGGCTGCGGTGGGAGGATTGCTCGAGCCCAGGAGTTCGAGACCAGTTTGGGCAACAAAGTGAAACCCTGTCTCTGAAAAAAAAATTTAAAAATTAGCTAGGCATGATGGCACACACCTGTAGTCTCAGCTACTTGGGAGACTGAGGAGGGAGGATCGTTTGAGCCCTGGAGGTCACAACTTCAGTGAGCCATGACTGCGCCACTGCACTCCAACCTGGGTGACAAAGCAAGACCCTGTCTCAAAAAAAGAAAAAAAAGGTGGGGGAAACAGGGGAGGTGGGAAAGACAAAAGTAATAGCTACCATTGTTTGAGCCCTTGCTGTGTGCCAAGCAGTATAGTAAGTGTTTTGACACACCAGCATGCTTCATCCTCACAAACACCCTAGAGAAATGATCATTTAACTAAAAATCAATCATTATATAAATCAGGAGAGCTGAGGTGCAATTTCAGAATACACCTATAATTGGAGTGGAAAGGGACGTACCTAGTTCTTCCAAGCCCGCTGTTAAAATTAATGCCTTTCTGCATGGACTACTTGTTTACAGAGTATCAGACCGCCCTTCAGACTTCAGATTTTGTTATGCATGCTTTTCTCCAGTTTACTAAATGTGCCAGATATGTTTACAGATAGCAGTTCTGCCTATTTTTCCTTGTACTCATGTCCCCAGTTCACCAGTTAGATCCCAGTCTAAGTGCTGTGTCTTACCCCTCTAGGGAAAGAACTCTTGAGATGAGGGGTAACAGGGAGGGAAGGCCTTTCAGATTTCTGTGAGTAGAGAATGTTTTGCCTCTTGTTTCATTCAAGTTAAAATGCCTCAAGTGGAGCTGCTGCCACTGCAACTAAAATCCCTCAACAACTTCACCTTTTCTTCTGCCCTACTTTCTAGACATGACAGTTTTTGGAGCATTCTTAAGATGTACTTAAGGGGTCCAAGCTTCTCTTAGGAGAATTGCCCTAGAGTCGTCATAAGTATCATGGTAACCAACTGCTTTTTTGAATCTTTGGTGTTACCAAACAAAACCAAAAAACCTTAGGTTATGGCAGGTAGGTAAGGAGGTGATCTGGGACCAGCTTCCTGAAGAACACACACATGCCTGTGGACAACCGTCACTTCTTTTGGTCATCTTTTTCTGCTCAGCTCTAGAAGACTCCGATGGAAGACAGGACTCTCCAGCAGGGGAACTGCCAAAAAGGGTCCAACAGCCAACAGGTAGTTTTTAAGGCAGTGTTTTTAGAAATTCTAGTGGGTGCGTCTACCATGGTTTCCCTCCAGATAAAAGTTGTAAAGAAGTGAATGTAAGTATGTTCAAATTATGATAATTAAGGCCTTTTTTCCCTCAAAAAGATAGTTAACATTTACTCTTACCTTAAGCCATATTTGGTAACTAGCATCATTTCAGGTGACTGTTTTTTTTTGTTTTTGTTGTTGTTGTTTTGAGACAGTTTCATTCTGTTGCCCAGGCTGGAGTGCAGTGGTACAATTTCGGCTCACTGCAACCTCCACCTCCTGGGCTCAAGTGATTCTCTTGCCCGAGCCTCCTGAGTAGCTGGAATTATAGGCGCCCACCACCATGCCCAGCTAATTTTTGTATTTTTAGTAGAGACGGGGTTTTACCATGTTGGCCAGGCTGGTCTTGAACTCCTGACCTCAAGTGATCCACCCACCTTGGCCTCCCAAAGTGCTGGGATTACAGGCATGAGCCACTGCGCCTGGCTGTTTTTTTTGTTGTTGTTGTTGTTTTTTGTTTTTTTAATAAAGATGTTTACTCCACTGAAGGTAACAGTCTTTTTGCTTCAGTATGCCCAAAGTAAAGCTCTGTACCAAGTGCTAGGAATACCAAGTACCTTACTCTGCTGATGGCTGTTTTATAACCAAAAGCATTAAGCAGGTTTGATTGCAGTTTTCTTTCTCTTTACAGAATCTGAGCCAGTCACCATAAATATCCAAGACCTACTTTCCTGTTCTAATTTTGCAGTGCAACACAGATATCTGTTTGAAGAAGACAATCTTTTACGGTCTACACAAAAGCTTTCCCATTCAACAAAACCTTCAGGTAATTCCAAGTAAAATATTACTATAAGATAACTTGATTTCAGCCTTTCAGCTTGCCAACAACCTTAGCTTTAAGGAGGAAAGGAAAAGAAGGAAGTAGGAAATAGTATAGAGGAAAAGAGAAGAAAGAATTTAAGTAAAATGAGAACTAAAACATAAACTAAAAGAAACTCAAGTAGTGTTCCTTAGTAATCCACAATAAGGGCCACTTCCAGTGTTGGAAGCATATACAGCGCTTTCCTGGTATTTACTGGATCTGGCTGCATGGAAAAAGTGGAACATGTCTTTCATTATGGTTTCCTCCACATGCTGATTCATTCCCATTATTATGCGTCTGGGAAGTCTGGTGGACTCTAGAGGTGAACACTTTCCATCTGCTTTCTCAGGAAGCCCTTTGGAAGAAAAACACGATCAATGCAAATGTGAAAATCTTATAATGTTCCAGAACCTTGCAAACGAAGAAGTAAGAAAATTAACACAGCGCTATATCCTTTTCTTGTATTATGCTTCTGTATGGAATGCAAAGAATATTATCAAAACTTCACACACTCTATGTAGGTTTTATCAACTGAAGTCAATCCCATGAAGTCACGAAGAACAGTGAACTTCAGGAAAGGCTTTTTGCTTTAAAAAGCAGCCTGACAGGTGTTTAGGCAAGGGCAAGCCAAGCTTAGTAGCAACAGTCAAGCACTTAGTTGCCATCGGCTGTTCTCGGGGGCTTAGCAATAAGGCCTGTCGGTCAGCATACAAAGTAAGGAAAAAAGACACTGACCTAACTCCCTCTCTGCTAGGAGGGTGTGTAGGACATGATGAGGTCTGAAGTGCATCAGAAGTACGGCAAGTATAGACAAAGAATATTGTAGAATGAAGAGGTTTCAAACTCAGTAGTCCAAACTTGTCCTTTAGCCCCAAGGAACACCACAGCCACATATAGATTCAGTGTTTAGTTTCTAGAGGACAGGGGTGGTTTTTTCTTTTTTTTCCCTCGGCAGCAGAGATCTTCTCTATCAGCACTCTAAAAAATGAAACATTCCACCAAGGGAACAGCAGGATCCAATGATTCATTAAAACAATATTACAAATAAAAGGAATGCTTGGGGATAACAAAGAAAAGAGGATTCGGTGCTTTTACATATTGAACACCCTGCCAAGTGCTCTAAACTTAAAATTACAGTAAGCGTACTAAAGCTGGCTGATATCTCAAGTGCATCAACTAGTCTATAGGGAAATGGCTTAATTCTGAACTATCTCTGTGCCAATGGGCTTATGTAATAAGGAACAACAGCATAGAGAAATTCCATTTCTGAAAGCTGGAAATATGCTCCCTTAAGTAAAATGAAATAATCTTTCTGACAGTGGTTAATTGACGAACATGGGCTCTCATTCTGCCCTCAAGAGGGCAGATAGAGGGTATTGAGCTTACAGGGAAGACCAATACCTAATCTAATGCCCTTTTCCTCTCGCTTGCCTGTCCCACCCCAAAGTTCTACTCACAAGAGACTAAAGACATATTTTTACATAGGTCAGAATTCCTCAAAACTGTGGCCTTATGTAGCATCATGGTGAAAACTCCCTATTGCCCTTTGCTTCTGACTTCGTATCTTACTTTCCAAGGCCGAATTCTTTCATTGTCTTCTCTTCACCACATTCCCAACATTATCAATTCTGGCTCCTAGAAGTGTGCTATGGCAAACTAATTTGCAAGCATTAAGGGTGGAAGTGGAATTACAAAAAAAAAAAAAAAAAAAAAAGACTGCAGCTGGGTGTTGTGGCTCACACCTGTAATGCTAGCACTTTGGGAGGCCTAGGTGGCCTTGCTTGAGCTCAGGAGTTTGAGATCAGCCTGGGCAACATAGTGAGGCCTTGTCTCTAAAAAATAATAAATAAAATAAATAAGGCCGGGCACAGTGGCTCACACCTGTAATCCCAGCACTTTGGGAGGCCGAGGCAGGCAGATCACCTGAGGTGGGGAGTCCGAGACCAGCCTGGCCAACATGGAGAAACTCCGTCTCTACTAAAAATACAAAATTAGCCGGGCATGGTGGCACATGCCTGTAATCCCAGCTACTCGGGAGGCTGAGGCAGGAGAATCGCTTGAACCCAGGAGGCGGAGGTTGCAGTGAGCCAAGATCGCGCCATTGCACTTCAGCCTGTGCAAGAAGAGCAAAACTCCGTCTCAAGAAAAGAGAAAAAAACAAAAATAAATAAAATTAAAATTAAAAAGACAAATTCACACTGAGCCATCTGGCTTTGATGATGTTAAAAAAAAACAAACCCAAAATATTTGTCTTGACAGAATATGTTAAATGAGTTCTATAAATTTACAAGTCAGAGTTTTAAAATACTTGACAGAAATGGAAAAAAAACCCCAAAACCATTTATATTTCAGAAGCCAAAATTTTACATGGATAAATCAAGTTATATTTAAATGTAAATAAAAATAGACAATTCATCTTCCTTAATTTGAGATTTACTAGAAGAAATGACACAGAGAATGGAAGCCCTGGAAAATCGCCTGAGATACAGATGAAGATTAGAAATCGCGACACATTTGTAGTCATTGTATCGAGGATTACGATGAAAGCAGTGCAGAGCCCCAAAGCTCAGGCTATTGTTAAATCAATAATGTTGTGAAGTAAAACAATCAGTACTGAGAAAGCTGGTTTGCCACAGAACAAAGACAAGAAGTATACACTAACTTGTATAAATTTATCTAGGAAAAATATCCTTCAGAATTCTAAGATGAATTTACCAGGTGAGAATGAATAAGCTATGCAAGGTATTTTGTAATATACTGTGGACACAACTTGCTTCTGCCTCGTCCTGCCTTAGTGTTGCAATCTCAATTTGACTATACGATAAAGTTTGCACAGTCTTACTTCTGTAGAACACTGGCCATAGGAAATGCTGTTTTTTTGTATTGGACTTTACCTTGATATATGTATATGGATGTATGCATAAAATCACAGGACATATATACTTGTGGAACAAGTTGGATTTTTTATACAATATTAAAATTCACCATGTCAGAGAATGGTATTCAGTGCAAAAATTCTTAGTTTAAGTGGAAGATATGTATGTATGAGAAATGGCCAATATGCCTATGAAAAAAATGCTGAACCTCATTAGTAATCAGGAAAATGCAGGTTAAAACAATACCATTTTGCACCCATCAGCTTAGCAAAAATGAGTATGTTTTTTAACAAGTATTGGTAAGGATGTGGAAATGTGAGGTTCTTGTAGTAAGAATGCAAATGGCACTCTTTGTAGAGTAAGTCTGTTGACATCTCATGAAACTGAAAATGCACACAACCCTGTAAATCTAGCAACTGCACTCAGTTGATTTCAGCACATACATACAAAGAGACCTACATAAGAATGTTACTAGACTGTGTAAAAGCAAAAAATGAGGAACAACTTAAACATCATCAGAAGGGGAACTGATAAACTCTGGTGTAATCCATACCACAGAAATACAACACCACATGTACAGGAATGTGCTACATCTATACAAATACATGCTCAAACTCAAAACAAAGATGACTTTAAAAAGAATGACAAAATGTTTGGCATACCGTTCCTGAAAATTAAAAAAACAAAATCAAAAATGTCACTAGTTGTTCAAAGATATGTAAATATGTATATGTAAGTATAGGAAATGTTCTAAAAGGATATACCCAAATTGAGAAAATAGGGAAGTGAGAATAGGGACAAAGACTTCAACTTTATCAACTCATGAAGGAACTTACAGCAAGAAATACCCTAAGTGGGAGCTTCAATAAGAAACAAAGGTAGCCAAAATGACATCCTTCCCATGGAAGTCACTTTAGAGTCCAAATGCTTTACAAACAAGACATATTGAATAAGCTTATGTTTACATATTTAAAGACAAGTATTTCCATCAGAATGTCCTCTTAACGGACAGTGCAGGAAGAGTTGGAAGACCATCTCCTAGGCCTCAACTTTATCTGAAAACCATGATTCCTTCTGGGTATAGAAGTTTTGATTCAAAGTATTAAACCTTTAGTTTATATTACATTTGAGTAATCCATCTGACCCTGAAAACACAAGTTTTCATTAGGAAGTAGTACTGGTTTGGGTTGACATTACTTTTGAGGTAGTCATGCATCACTTAATGATGGGATATGATCTGAGAAATGCCATGTTAGGTCATTTCATTGTGTGAACATCAGAGTGCACTTACAAAAACCTAGATGGGGCTGGGCGCGGTGGCTCACGCCTGTAATCCCAACCCTTTGGGAGGCTGAGGTAGGCGGATCATGAGGTCAAGAGATTGAGACCATCCTGGCTAACACGGTGAAACCCCGTCTCTACTAAACATACAAAAAATTAGCCAGGCGTGGTGGCGGGCGCCTGTAGTCCCAGTTACTCGGGCGGCTGAGGCAGGAGAATGGCATGAACCCGGGAGGCAGAGCTTGCAGTGAGCCAAGATCGGGCCACTGCACTCCAACCTGGGGACAGAGTGAGACTCCGTCTCAAAAAAAAAAAAAGGAAAGAAAAACCGAGATGGGTATCCTACTACACACCAAGGCTATGTTATATACCCCATTGCCCCTAGACTACAAACTTGTACATCATGTTACTGAATACGGTAAGCAACTGTAAAACAATGGTGTTGTATCTAAACACAGAAAAGGAATTTTTCAGCCTTATTATAATCTTATGGGATCACTGTTGTATATGCAGTCCATCACTGACCAAACATCATTATGAGGTGCATGACTGTCAGTTCTGGCATTGCTGCCAAGGTGGCTCAATTCTACTTTACTCTCTGTTGTGTTCAGGCTCCACCTAGTGGCTGAAAAGACTGCCTCCTCCTTTTTAGCAATTAAATACCTCTCAACCTAACATTTTATCTCTCTGCCATGAGAATATATATATATATATATATATACACACACATATATATATATACACATATATATACACACACATATATATATATTTTTAGCTATTAAACACATTTCTCCTGGGGGAAGAAAAACCTCATGGCAAAAAAAAAAAAAAAAAAAGCCTCCAACCAATGCATTAAAATCTACAGATTAATCCAAGATATTTAACTTAAAGATTGTCTAAAATATTTCTCCATTTTGCTTGTTTTTGCCACTTGTAAATCTCAGTGTAAGGGTTCTGCATTCCACTTTCATCACTTACTGGATTTAATCTGCAAAATAAGGCCAATAATAATATTGCGTGGTCAGAGGATTAAATGAGTTAACATGTACACTATTTTGTAAGGTACCTAAAACTTTTATTTATTTTTTGAGATGGAGTCTCGCTCTTTCACCCAGGCTAGAGTGCAGTGGCATGACCTTGGCGCACTGCAACCTCCGCCTCCCGGGTTCAAGCAATTCTCCTACCTCAGCCTCTGAGTAGCTGGGATTACGGGCACCTGCCACCATGCCCGGCTAACTTTTGCATTTTTAGTAGAGGCAGGGCTTTACCATGTGGCCAGGCTGGTCTTGAACTCCTGACCCCAGGGTGATCAGTCAGCCTCAGCCTCCCAAAGGGCTGGCATTACAGGCGTGAGCCAACACACTCGACCATATTATTTATTTTTAGAGACAGGGTCTTGCTCTGTCATCCAGGCTAGAGTGCAGTGGCACCACGATAGCTCACTGTAACCTCAACCTCTTGGGTTCAAGCAATCCTCCTGCCTCAGCCACCTGAGTAGCTGGCATCATAGGCCTGTGCCCCACAATGGGCTAATGTTTTTAACTTTTTTTGTAGAGATGGGGTCTCATTACATTGCCCAGGCTGGTCTCACACTCCTGGCCTTAAGTGATCCTCCTGCCTCAGCCTCCACAAGTGCTGAGATTACAGGCGTAAGCCACAGCGCTGGACCCTAAAACATTTTAAACATTCAGTATTAACTATTATATTTTTACTCTTTAGCAGCCCAGAGTATTGGACACAAAGATGGTGCTGAGCTAAGTGTATGTTGAGTAAATGAAAAGACAGAATAAATTCTTTGCTGACCTGAGGAAAGTAATCTGGTAGATTCCCACCCCTAAACTATCTTTTGAAGCAAACAGGCAGTAGTAAATTAAATAATGGTAAATGCATAAGAAATTTAAGTACTATTAACAAAATTCTGAACTAGAAAGTCACAAGTGTATCAATAAGAGAATTAAGTAAATGTTTAAGCCCTAGTAGTCATTATCCACTCTAATTTTTGATAAGTGACACAAAGTTGAATACCTTGAGTCCCTGTCCTGTAGAACCTTAGTTAGAGAGAGGTAATCAATGCCATAAAAAAAGGTTCTAAGGTAACTCAGAAGCACCTGTTTTAGACTGGGTGCTAGGCTTACCCTCAGAACAAGCACAGGTAAGCCCAGAAAAGGGAGGAATGGGGGAAGGAAACCAGATTCCACTGCAGGTGAAGGGAGCAGCAAGTCTAAGGAGTAGTTGGTAGTTGGAAGACAGGGGATGGAAAACTTTTCCATGACACAGATTATAATATTATCTTCCAGACGACCCAACTATTTTTTTTTTTTTTTTTTTGAGACAGAGTCTCGCTCTGTTGCCCAGGCTGGAGTGCAGTGGCGCAATCTTGGCTCACTGCAAGCTCCACCTCCCGGGTTCACGCCATTCTCCTGCCTCAGCCTCTCCAAGTAGCTGGGACTACAGGCGCCTGCCACCATGCCCGGCTAATTTTTTTGTATTTTTAGTAGAGACGGGGTTTCACTGTGGTCTCGATCTCCTGACCTCGTGATCCGCCCGCCTCAGCCTCCCAAAGTGCTGGGATTACAAGCGTGAGCCACCACGCCCGGCCCAACTATTAATAGTTATATTCATAATCAGCCTAAAATTTGGTTTCTTCTCCACATTCCTTTTGCTCCTGCCACCATCCCATACCAACTGCAATTCTTAACACATTCTACAATATCCAACCTCTTCTTTGAGATTTCTATTTCCATTCAGTAGAGGTATGGAGTAAATCCAATTGGCTGGAATTTTCTACAATCCCCTGAATATTAGAGCTACCCAAACACACTACTTTCATTATAATTAGAAAAGAACATTTTAAATGTCACCTTACACTTTCCCAGATCTTCCTGGCCAGTGTCACTTTCTCTCTGACAGCGGTTTAAGAGCACTTAATCAAAGGTAACATAGGCCAGAATGAGTAAGGAATGCTTCCTGTCTACTAGCTTTAAACTTCTTGTCTCTCTAAACTTTCTTGCTGAAAGAAAGAATAGTTGTGACTGCACAAAAAGAACATATAATGAAAAGGCAAAAACCAAATATAACATATTATCAACTACATAGAAGGCCCTAGAAATCATAAATTGTCTAAAAAACCATCATTCCAAAATGCCTGCAGCCAAAAAACCACAACAGAAACCACGCAAAGAAAGGGTACACCAACATTTGCAATATTGTATTCTTTAGGTCACCACCCCTTGAGAAATTAAATTCGAGCTAGTCAACCTGGAGGAAAAACTAACCCAAATAGTGTGAAAAGTCAACTTGTGGGAAAAACTGACTAAGTAGATAATAAGCACACAAACTACCTTAACCGTGAGATTGAAACATTTTGAACTATGAAAATAAACTAACACTATTAGAGACCAGTAGTCAGACAAAGCAATTCTTATCAAGGATTCAAATATTTTATATCACTTTGGCCACACGGGTCTCTGGATATGTAAACATGAACACCTTAGAACACTTAAAATCTTTCATATATTCAGTGACTCTTAACCAGGAGAGAAGCTAGTTTAAAAATGTGGTGACATTTGGGGGTGATTACAATGACATGGAAGGAAAACCAAGAATGAAAAATACCTGCAGAATCCACAGCCCTCCACAACAAAGAACTGTCCCATTACACAATGTCAGTAGTGCTCCCAAATTGAGAAATACTGAGTAAATGAACAGGTAAACTATTAAAAACCAGACTCTCCGAAGTATTAATATATCCACAACCTCAGATTAACTATGGACACAAACTAAAATCATGAGCTATTCCCTTGAAAAAAACTCTTAACCCCCGACTATCAAATTGGGAATAAGACCCACCCAGGGCTGTGATATAGCTATTAAGAGCTGGGGCCCACAGCCAGGCGCGGTGGCTCACACTTGTAATCCCAGCACTTTGGGAGGCCGAGGCGGGCGGATCACGAGGTCAGGAGATCGAGACCACGGTGAAACCCCGTCTCTACTAAAAAAACACAAAAAATTAGCCGGGCGTGGTGGCGGGCGCCTGTAGTCCCAGCTATTCGGAGAGGCTGAGGCAGGAGAATGGCGTGAACCCGGGAGGCAGAGCTTGCAGTGAGCCGAGATTGCGCCACTGCACTCCAGCCTGGGTGACAGAGCGAGACTCTGTCTCAAAAAAAAAAAAAAGAGCTGGGGTCCTCTGACTCCAAGTGCAGTAAATGCTTGATTTTCTGCATACTATTTAGAAGGCATCCTCATTTACTGTCTCACCCATCTACCATCAAAACTTGCCTGAAAGAGGGGAGAAAAGGAGCAAGGAGATTGAGTCTAAAATCCAATCTGTGGCCTCCCTCCCTCAAAGCCCAGCTGACTACATAGGGCATACCTTACTAGCACCATTCAACTCTGTAAATTAATATCTAACTAAATCATTATTTCCCCTCAAATTAATTCTTTTGAATGTTCCAAAGGATATTAACATATGAAGGATTCCCTGGGACATACTCTTGGGGGATGCAGTATAGTTTCCAAAAATGTGAATACTTAACGTACTTCACAGTACAAAACATACTCGGGCAAACATGGACTTACCTATTGATGATCTGGAATTACTCAGAAATTTTCCAAGTGCACCAATCACTTACCTTAGGAAAGATTATTCATTAAAGTAAAACTTTTCTTAACCTATGACAGCATTTTGGATGGGGAAACATTTCAGTTAATCTTTTTTAGCTACTCAGATTTGGTAAATTGCAATTCTGGCTAAATTCTGGGTAGTTAACCTTGTTGCCTCCTAAGCATACTCGAATATAAAATGCAAACAATGTCCTGAGAATGGAATTACAAAACTTGAGCTTCCTAAACAGCTAGTACTAGAAAGGAACCCAGTGTACTCCCTTTACAAAAACTGGGACGGAAGCAGTGGGTCACGCCTGTAATCCCAGCACTTTTGAGAGGCTGAGGCCGGGGGATCACGAGGTCAGGAGATAGTGAACATCCTGGCCAACAACTCCGTCTCTACTAAAAATACAAAAAAAAAAAAAAAAATTAGCTGGGCGTGGTGGCTCACGCCTGTAGTCCCTGTTAATCAGGAGGCTGAGGCAGGAGAACCACTTGAACCTGGGAGGCGGAGGCTGCAGTGAGCCAACATTGCACCACTGCACTCCAACCTGGACGACAGAGCAAGACTGTCTCCAAAAAAAAAGAACAACAACAACAAAACCCTGGAAAACAGAAATCAGGATGTGCAACTCTTTTTTTTTTTGAGACGGAGCCTTGCTCTGTCGCCCAGGCTGGAGTGCAGTGGCATGATCTTGGCTTACTGCAAGCTCTGTAGCTGGGACTACATGCGCCTGCCACCACGCCCAGCTAATTTTTTTTGTACTTTTAGTAGAGATGGGGTTTCACTGCGTTAGCCAGGATGGTCTCAATCTCCTGACCTCGTGATCCGCCCACCTCGGCCTCCCAAAGTGCTGGGATTACAAGCGTGAGCCACCGCGCCCGGCCCAGGATGTGTAACTCTTTACTGAAAAGTCTTGCCACCACATCTGCCTCATCCTCTCTAATCCAACCTTCAGGAAATTGTATTGAAACAAAAACAGAGAAAAATACTGAAATAGATACAATGTTTTTAAAACAAGCAAATTTTATTAAAGGAAAAATTTGCATGGTTTACTTTTCACCAGTCTGTTCTGGCATGCTTCTAATGATGTCGGAGTCACCTGAAAAATAAAAAAAAAAACAGTAATTTTACAATTCATTTAATAGCAACTGGTACCATAAAATTTCTCTACCTTTGGTTATCCCTTCTGTAGACAATGGTCTGCAAATTAGCGCTGATTTTTTGCACAAGTTATCACATTAGCTGTACTGTCATTTTTCTTAAGGCTGACCAAAGATAACCTAGAATCACAGCCATTATATAATCACACAAAATGATCATGTAATAAAATTGGTTTATCACCAGCATTTATAAAACCAGACCTAGGGAAAGAACTAGGTCTGGGGACACACGCGTGGTCTTAATATAGCGAATGTTTAGCCTGTCCTGACTATTACAAAATCAGAACAGCGAGAATATTCGCAGTATTCTATGAATCAAAGATTCACAATTGGAAAATAGAATGATGTAGATTTTTCGGCACTTTTTTTTTCTCAAGCTAATTTTACATGTCTGTTCTCAGGAAGCAAGAATTACTTTCTTTTGTTTTGCCAGATTATTCTCCCCCTATAATTTCACCTTTTACCAAATCTCTAAGTCATTATTTCATAGGTACTTCATCAAATGAAATTCATTATCTGACAGTAAAAATTTTAATAATAAAGCCAATTATAATGTATTGGCATTCATTACCAATTCTCTACAAAATACAACTACAGGATATGCCTTGCTAGATCCATATCCTATCTGAATTTAGGAACCAAAGACATTTGCGTAGTAAGAATACTTGTCCAGACATTACATTAGAAAGGCAAAAAAAAAAAAAAAAAAGACTTTATGATTTAAAAAGCATACCTGGATCAATGATAGCCAGTGTGCACACTCTGTAGTATTTTCCGCATGCTGTGCCCAGTTCAATATTATTGCCACTGTAGTGATGGACACCAGTTTTAGCCAACATTGCATAGTACTCTATTTCAGATTTCCTTTGGGAACCAAAAAGGGCAAATAAATAAATGCGATGCCAAGTGACTGACAGACTAAATGTTACTACTTCTTTTCTAGTGTTAATGTTGTTAAGGCCTTCAAAAAGTAACAAAATCACGTATTACTCTTAAAAACATCATATTCATTATCCAATACAAACCAACATTTATATGTATCCCTTGCAAGTGAAGGGGCAACCAGCAAATATCTACTCAACCCCTACTATGTTTAAGATAGTATCAATACTCACGGAAGAGGGTAAGATGCAAATAAACAAAAGCAAAGCATTATTTAGCATTAGTAAGGGCCACATACTTTATATTTCCATGACAATCTCTAAAGTAGGTATTATGTACTTTTTTTTTTTTTTGAGACGGAATCTCATTCTGTCACTCAGGCAGATCGTGCAGTGGCACGATCTCAGCTCACTGCAATTTCCACCTACTGAGTTTGAGTGATTCTCCTGCCTCAGCCTCTCAAGTAGCTGCGATTACAGGCGTCCACCACCACACCCAGCTAATTTTTTATATTTTTGGTAGACGGGGTTTCACCATATTGGCCAGGCTGGTCTCAAACTCCTGACCTCAAGGGATTCGCCCGCCTCAGCTTCCCAAAGTGCTGGGATTACAGGCGTGAGCCACGGCACACAGTCCTATTTTTTTTTTTTAATCTAATGAAACTGAGCCACAGAATAGTAAGTAGAGGATCCAGAATCTAAACCTTTAAAAGATAAGCCAGTTCTATCACTATCCCCCTAGTGCCCAGAATTCTAGATGGGGAGTGATATCGTTTTAGAGTTAAAATTTCTGGCCTCACGCGTGTAATCCCAGCACTTTGGGAGGCTGGATCACTTGAAGTCAGGAGTTCCAGACCAGCCTGGCCAACACGGTGAAATCCTGTCTCTACTAAAAATACAAAATTTCAGCATCAGTTTAGTAGAATGGTTTTAGGAATCGGAAAGGAGTCCTATACTATCTTGCCACTCAATTATGTGGATCCACATACCAGCAATAGCGCTACAATGTACTAGTGAAAAAAGCACCTCAAGCCAGGCACGGTAGCTCACACCTGTAATCTCAGCAGTTTGGGAGGCCGAGGTGGGTGGATCACCTAAGGTCAGGAGTTGGAGACCAGCCTGGCCAACATGGCGAAACCCCATCTCTACTAAAAATACAAAAATTAGCCAGGCGTGGTGGCAGGTGCCTGTAATCCCAGCTACTCCGGAGGCTCAGGCAGAATTGCCTGAACCTGGGAGGCGGAAGTTGCAGTGAGCTTAGATTGTGCCATTGCACTCCAGCCTGGGTGACAAGAGCGAAACTCTGTCTTTAAAAAAAAAAAAAAAAAAAAAAAAAAAGGCACCTCGGACCCCATCCCAAATCCAATGAAATCAGAACTTGCGTTTTAACAACATCACCCATGTGACTCCTTTGCACAGTCATGTTTCAGAAGCACTACTATAGAAGACGGGCTTTAAAGTTTCAAAGAATGGTTAGGGAAAAGCCCAACCCATGGGACGAGACAGAAAGGGCCCTCAAAGATTTGACAGTAACTACAGACACCCTATATATAAGCAGCTTATGCATCACCACAGAAAATTTGGTCACATAGCTTGTATTGTGCAAGGTCCAAGTTTCTTTGGCTTATTTACAACACCCCCTAAGTTCAATTTCAAAACACTGAGTCAAGCATAAACCTTGACTCAGAACTGATTTAGTGGGCTAAACTACGTGATTCTATGACAGCCTGCAACTCCATAGCCCGGCGCCTCAACTTTTCTTACCTAGTTTTTTGACACTAAAACAAGTTCACACAATGAAGCATCATTAAAGCACCTCAAAGGTAAAAGAACCAAAAAAGCAGGACACAAAATACATGGAAAAAACAAATAATGTGTCTGTGCTTGCATTAAACCTCGATGTTCTGTTTTCACTCCTGCCACACACACATTTATCCCCCAAAAATAAGCTCACAGAAGGGGAGCACGATTTGGGGGTTGGTGGGGGAGACGGGAATGAAGGGCCAAACACCACAATCGCTACCGTAATTATCCTGTAAGTGTTCGAGTTCATGGTACTCAGATTACAAGTTTACACTCCTGTATATTCGTTCACGATGAATTCGCGGTAGGCGACGCCCGTTCAGGTTCTTCGATTACCTCAAAGCTGGGCAGTTGTTAGCGAGAATGACCAATTTCGCTTTGCCTTGTCTGATCATCTTCAGAGTCTGCTTGTACCCCAGGACGTACTTCCCACTTTTCATAACGAGTTGGAGCCTAGAGTTGATCGACTCCAGCGACTTTTTCTACAAAGCAAACATTAAATATGGACCTAAGGGCCTCGCTTGCAACCACCTCAAAACTGGACCCAGCTTTTTGAAGCCGAGCCCCTTAAACTTCCGAAGTCGAGGACCCCAAGTCATTGAGAGGGCCACTGAGATTCCCTCTGGGGCCCTCCAAATGCCAGCAGGCATGCTGTCACCCCAGTGGGCTCACATCTGCCTGCCCTGGCCGAGACATCTCTCCACGTGAATCGGCTTCCGGGCCTGGCCCGCCTCACTCACCGTCTTCTTTGCGGCCACCATCTTCCTGCCTTAGGTGCGGGACGGCCCCCAACCTAGAAGAGACAGAGGACAGGACAGGAAGTTTAAGATCCGGAGTTACAAACGGCAACCCGCAAAGCTCCCCGCGCTGCCTAAACCTCGGTCGGTAGGAGCCCACTCACCAACAGCAGCCGCTAAGATGGCCGGGGAACGAGAAAGGAAAGAGTTCCCACAATGCAAAGCTCTTCACGGCAGAGCCGGAACTGCAGGAACGGAAGCGGAAACAGATCGCAAGCAGAAGGGGCGGAGCAAAAGCGGAGGGCAGCTGCCGGTTGCTATAGGTACCGCTAGCTGGAATGGCTGCGGAGCCGTACGCGGCGGCTCATACCTTTAATCCCAGCACTTTCGGAGGTTGAGGCGGGAAGATCTGTTGCGTCCAGCTCAAGGCCAGCCTGGACAACATAGATCACCCCCGTCTCTACAAAAAAATAAAAAAGAAATTAGCCGGGCGTGGTGGCGCGCTCCAGTAGTCCTAGCTACTCCCAGCTACGCCGGAGGCTGAGGCGGGAGAGTCGCTTGAGCTCGGTAGGCCGAGGCTGCAGTGAGCCATGATCGCGCCACTGCACTCAGCCTGGGCGACGGAGTGAGACTCTGTCTCAAAGAAGGAAAAAAAAGAATGGCTGCAGGGGTGTTCGCTTTCCCCCTCTGCGGGCCTTTAAGCCTCTCGGCGTTGTGTTGCTGTTCAGGTGCGAGCTGCGGTCTAACGAATTGAGGCGCTTAGAACCCGGAGGGAGTTCGAAAAGCTGACTGAAGGTGAGGTGGGAGGGTCCATGAGAAGAGGCTGCGGCGGCTGCGACCACGGTCTTAATGCCGCTGAATTCATCTTTGCCCTGAGGCGCGGCTCTTGGAGAGCCTTGTGGGTGACTCCGATGCGCCGCAGCACCCGCATTTACTCTCCGCTTGGTAGAAGCAGCTGTGTCCTCACCCCTGCGGTCACCCAAGTTACCTGTCTCCTGGAGAACGGTGGCGCCCTGCTCGAGTTTCCCAAAACTCGCCTTTTGTGACTGTGTTAGCGTGAACTTGTGAGCCGAGTTTGCACTGAGAGCGCGATAAGCAGGTCTAATTTTTTTTAAAGTATTTTTGCTGTTAACGTTGGATCTTGGTATAAATGTCCAGAGACAGACCGCTGAAAATATTAGGTGCTGAAAATCCCCACCTAATCAATCAGACCAGTGGGTAAGCTATGTGAAGGAAACCTCTTCCCCTCCTTAATTAAGCCTCACCAAAAAACGCGTGCTGTACCAGGAGTCATTTACATATATTTATTTAATACTCACAAAAGTCCCATGAGATAGTAACCTTTTTATTGTCCATTTTACATATCTAGGGCTATTGTCAGAGCTAGGACCAGAGCCCAGGTAACTTAGGTCTCTTCACAATTAAAGTTGATTCAGGCCGAATGCTGTGGCTCACGCCTGTAATCCCAACATTTTGGAAGTCCGAGATGAGCGGATCACCTGAAGTCAGGAGTTCGAGACCAGTCTGGTCAACATGGTGAAACCCCACCTCTACTAAAAATACAAAAATTAGCCAGGTGTGGTGGCTCGTGCCTGCAATCCCAACTACTTGGGAGGCTGAAGCAGGAGAATCGCTTGAACCTGGGAGGCAAAGGTAGCAGTGAGCTGAGATTGGGCCACTGCACTCCAGCCTGGGCGACAAAGCGAGACTCCATCTCAAAAAAAGTAATAAGGCCGGGCACGGTGGCTCACGCCTGTAATCCCAGCACTTTGGGAGGCCAAGGCGGGAGGATCACGAGGTCAAAATATCGAGACTATCTTGGCCAACATGGTAAATCCCTGTGTCTACTAAAAATACAAAAATTAGCTGGGCTTGGTGGCACGTGCCTGTAGTCCCAGCTACTTGGGAGGGTGAGGCAAGAGAATCACTTGAACCCAGGAGGTGGAGGTTGTAGTGAGCAGAGATCACGTCACTGCACTCCAGCCTGGTGACAGAGAGAGACTCCGTCTCAAAAAACAGTAATTATAATAATAAATAAAATAAAAATAACGTTCATTCAAGTGTGTGCCCCTCTTTGATGAGAAATTAACCAACCAAGTTGAATTAGATTATCATAGTACTTGCTTTAATATTTAGTCATAAATTACTTAACACTGCAAATCCAGGTATCTGCCTTCCTCTATTGCTCTAGTTTATAAACAAACTTTTTGTTTTTTACTAATTTTAGAACTAACAGATAACTAGTTCTCTGACTTCAAGAAACTGAGACCTGGAGAAGTTGTGCTGCTGCTACCTGATAGAGTAAAGGTTGAAACACCAGTCCACCTTTTAATCCTGTGTTATTTTTTTTTCCTGATCCACATTTCATTTGTGGTTGTCATCCTATTATAAAAGTTGAATCCTCAGGCGGGGTGCGGTGGCTCACGCCTGTAATCCCAGCACTATGGGAGGCCGAGGAATCACGAGGTCAAGAGATCGAGACCATCCTGGCTAACACGGTGAAACCCCATCTCTACTAAAAATACAAAAAGATTAGCTGGGTGTGGTGGCGGGCGCCTGTAGTCCCAGCTACTCGGGAGGCTGAGGCGAGAGAATGGTGTAAACCCTGACCCGGAGCTTTCAATGAGCCGAGATCGCGCCACTGCCTCCAACCTGGGTGACAGAGCGAGACTCCGTCTCAAAAAAAAAAAAGAAGTTGAATCCTCAAGAGCCTTTTCTATTACAATTCACTCCACGTACCATTTGGAAATGTTTAGAGTCTGCCATTCACATTAGACATTCAGACATGAATCTTTTTTTTCCATTATCATCAAACATTTTTCTTAGACGCTTGATATGCAAAGAACTACACCCTACCTTCAGGAGGCTAATAGTCATGTTGAGAAGGCAAGACCACAATTATATGAAGTTGCCATATGAAGTTGTTGTTACAGATGTTACATGTTCATTCTACAAACAGTACCATGTGCCGTCACCTGTCTTAAGCCCGTGGTCATATAAGATTCCTTCAGAAACCTTGCTGTCTGTTGTCTGAAGGAAGGTATAAGCAAATAGCATAATGTGTTTATTTAACAAATTTATATGATGAATTCATCCTCACTCCAGGCACTAAGAATATACAAAGACATGGTGACTGTTTCTTAAAGAGCCTACTATCTAGCTAGGCCTTAAAGGAGAGTAATATAGGAATAATTAGTTTTGTATAGACTTTCATGTACTTTTCACAAACCTTAACTCATGGTTACAATAACCTAATAGGCATTGTTATCCTTATTTTACAAGGGCTAAGATTAGAGACAAAAGTTAAATTATTTATTAAAGTTAGACAGGTCAGCTGAGATTTTGAAGTCAAGCACTTTGCAGGATTAACTGAAATCAAGGAGGGGATGCATTCTAGTCAGGAGAGCAGAAGCAAAGCTAAAAGGTGCTCGCTTCAGTAGCACGTATACTAAAAATTAGAACGATGCGGAGAAGTTAGCATGACCCCTGTGCAGCGATGACACACAAATTCGTGAAAAAATAAAAATAAAAAAAAAGCTAAAAGGAGACAAGAGTGATTAGTACAATTTGGCTGGAATATAGCATTCATGAGAAGGAAGGAGAAAAAAAGAATACAAAAGAAAAGTGGAACGTTAAAGCTTTAAATGTTACAAGTGTACGTTTGCTTTAGAGTGGAATTATAAGAAATCATTTTATGCTCAAATTTTGCTGCCTTTTCTAACCTTTTCCCAGAAGTTTATTTAAATCCCTAGAGATTCCTTGTCCATTACTGAATAGCCTTTGGGAGAAGCTCTCTGAATGAAAGAGGCATGTCGTCAGTGATGCCATTGGGACCTGAAAACAGTGAAGGCTCTAAAATTAAACAGCCACCACGGCCGGGCGCGGTGGCTCATGCCTGTGATCCCAGCACTTTGGGAGGACGAGACAGGCGGATCACGAGGCCAGGAGATCGAGACCATCCTGGCCAACATGGTGAAACCCCGTCTCTACTAAAAATACAAAAAAATTAGCCAGGTGTGGTGGTGGGCGCCTATAGTCCCAGCTACTCAGGAGGCTGAGGCAGGAGAATGGTGTGAACCCGGGAGGCGGAGCTCTCATTGAGCTGAGATCGTGCCACTGCATTCCAGCTTGGGCAACAGAGCAAGACTCCATCTCAAAAAAAAAAAATTAAATAGCCACCAGGAAAATTAAAGTTAGGCATAAAATAGGTTAAGAAAAAGGCGCTCTTGAAGGATTAACAGTGTGTCAAAACAGAAAGAACATACCTATATAAGCATTTCGTATGAGGATATACAAGATGACAGTGGCTTCCTCAGGAAAATGGGATTGGAGGTTGGAAGGAGGTAGAGAAGCACTTTTTAATTATATTCCCTTCTGTGCTATTTGAGTCTTTTGGCCCAGTGATTCAACTTTTAGCAATTTATCCTACAGCAGCAGTCACAGAGTTGCTTAAAGACATGGGAACAAGAGTATTTATTTCAGCTTTATTTATTCATTTTTTGAGACCGAATCTCCCCGTTACCCAAGCTGGAGTGCTGTGGCATGATCTCGGCTCACTGCAGCCTCCGCTTCCCGGGTTCAAGTGATTCTCCTGCCCAGCTAATTTTTGTATTTTTAGTAGAGACGGGGTTTCGCCATGTTGACCAGGCTGGTCTCGAACTCCTGGGCCCAAGCAATCCACCCGCCTTGGCCTCCCAAACTGCTAGGATTATAGGCGTGAGCCACTGTGCCTGGGCAGCATTATTTATAACAGCAAAAAATTAGAAACATCAAATGCTCGTCATTCTTAATATACAGTCATGCACTGCATAATGTTTTGGTCAATCATGGACCACGTATACAACAGTGGTCCCATAAGATTATAATACATTATTTTTACTGTACCTCTTCTGTGTTTAGATACACAAATACCACTGTGTTACTGTTGTCTACAGGCACAGTAACACGCTGTACAGATTTGTAGCCTAGGAGAAACAGGCTATACCATATAGCCTAGGTGTGTAGTAGGCTATACCATCTAGGTTTGTGCAAGTACACTCTGATGTTCAAACAACAATGAAATCGCCTAACAATGTAGTTTTCAGAATGAATCCTCGTCATTAAGTGATGAATGACTATATATTTGTATAGGCATAGAAAAAAGTCTGGAAAAGTCAGATATCAAAACAGAGATGAGAAGAGTGAGCGATGAGGAAGGGACCTTTACTTTTTCTTTAGGTTTTTTTAGTACTGCTTGAATTATTTTACAGTAAGCATTAATTATTGTTACATAAAAAGTTCCTTTTTAATATTAATAATGAAGTGTTCTTTTACAATAAATGTCTCATGAAACATCAATTACACCTCAATGTAGTACTTCTCAAAGTCTGGCTCTCAGATCACCTGCATCAAAATCAATGATTCAAACTCCTGGACCCCACCTAGGCCTATGGAAGAAATCTCTGGGTGTGGGTCCTGGGAATCTGAGTTTAACAGTCATCCTAGATGATTATTATAATTACTAAAATTTGAGAATTAGAGACATAAAGAATGAGATAGCCAAATTGGTTCTGAGACATGCCTGCTTAGATAGAGGTATAAAGTAAACAATAATGATCCCTTCTATTGAGTGTTCTACTTTCAAAGCTTTTTTTTTTTTTTTTTTTTTTTGAGACAGTCTTGCTCTGTCACCCAGGCTGGAGTACAATAGTGCAATCTTGGCTGACTGCAACCTCCACCTCCCGGGTTCAAGCAATTCTCTTGCCTCAGCCTCCCAAGTAGTTGAGATTACAGGTACCCGCCACCACGCCCAGCTAATTTTTTGTATTTTTAATAGAGACAGTTTTTTGCCACGTTGGCCAGGCTGGTCTCAAGCTCTTGACCACGTGATCCACCCGCCTCAGCCTCCCAAAGTGCTGGGATTACAGGCGTAAGCCACCATGCCCAGCCTTTTTTTTTCTCCTTTCTTTCTTTTCTTTTCTTTTTTTTTTTTGAGACAGGGTCTTGCTCTGTCACCCAGGCTGGAGTACAGTGGCACATTCATGGTTCACTGCAACCTCAACCTCCCTGGCTCAAGGGATCTTCCCACCTCCGCTTCTTAGTAGCTGGGACTACAGGTGTGTGCTGTCATGCCTAGCTTATATATATATTTATCTCTCGTATATATTATATATTTATTATAGAGACAAGTTTCACTATATTGCCCAAGCTGGTCTTGAACTCCTAGCTCAAGCAATCTTCCTATCTTGGCCTCCCAAAGTGCTGGGATTACAAGAACTTGCCTCAAAGCATTTGTTTTATTTATTTTTTGAGACCAAGTTTCACTGTCTTCCAGGCTGGAGTGCAGTGGTACAGTCACAGCAACCGCGACCTCCTAGGCTCAAGCAATTCTCCTGCATCAGTGTCCAGAGTAGCTGGGACCACAAGTACATGCCACCATGCCCAGTTAATTTTTTTTTTTTCTTTTTTGAGACGGAGTCTCGCTGTCGTCCAGGCTGGAGTGCAGTGGCATGATCTCGGCTCACTGCAGGCTCCGCCCCCCGGGGTTCACGCCATTCTCCTGCCTCAGCCTCCTGAGTAGCTGGGACTACAGGCACCCGCCACCTCGCCTGGCTAATTTTTTGTATTTTTAGTAGAGACGGGGTTTCACTGTGTTAGCCAGGATGGTCTCGATCTCATGACCTCGTGATCCGCCCGCCTCGGCCTCCCAAAGTGCTGGGATTACAGGCGTGAGGCACCGCGCTCGGCCATGCCCGGTTAATTTTTAAATTATTTCTAGAGATGAGAGCTCACCATGTTGCCCAGGCTGGTCTTGAACTCCTGGCCCCAACTGAACCTTCTGCTTAAACCTCCCAAAGTACTAGGGTTATAGATGCGAGCTGCTGTGCCAAAGTTTTTATTTATTAATTTAGGGGAGGAGATGGAAGGAGAGGAGAGAAAGGAGCACAAAGCTTTTTTTTTTTCTTTTTTGAGAAAGGGCCTTGCTCTGTCACCCAGGCTGGAGTACAGTGGCAGTGATCTTCACTCACTGCAGCCTCCGCCTCCCAGGTTCAAGCGATTCACCCACCTCAGCCTCCCGAGTAGCTGAGACTACAAGCACCCGACACCATGCCAGGCTAATTTTTGTATTTTTTGGCGGAGTTGGGGTTTCACCATGTTGGTTAGGCTGCTGTCGAACTCCTGACTTCAAGTGATCTGCCTGCCTTGGCCTCCCAAAGTGCTGGGATTACAGATGTGAGCCACTGTGACTGGCCGCAAAGCTTTTAAATATTCACTTTCCTCCAAAGTAATCAGTATAGTTGCTGTCCCTGTTTTAGAGAATAAATGATTAAAGTTCATGAGGTAACTTTTCTGAGGCACTTTTCTTTATATGATACCAAGTATCCTGTCCAAATTATGTGCTATGGTTTGAATATTTGTGTTCCTTCCGAAATTTATAGGTTGAAACCTAATCCCCCAATGTGATAGTGTTAGCAGGTGGAGCCTTTAAGAGGTAATTAAGTCATGAGGGCAGAGCCCTAATGAATGGATTAATGCCATAAAAAGGGCCATGAGAAGGTTCATTGTCTCTTTTGCCCTTCTGCTTTGTGAAGATGAAGTATTCCTACGCGCAGAGGATGCCGTATTCCAGGCACCATCTTAGAATAAGAATCACCAAACCTGCTGGCACCTGGATATTGGGCTTCCCAGCCTCCAGAACTGTGAGCCAATAAATTTCTGTTTATAAATTAACCAGTCTGGAGTGTTCTGTTAAAGCAGCAGGAAAAGACTAATATACTATGTGTCCTCACTATACTTTAAAGAAAGGACTTAGTTGTTTTCTCCCAAGGATCTTACCATGATTTTGTACTGGAAACCAGTGAAGCCCAAAGCACTCATTTTGTGTCTGAATCATGACCACAAAATGGGAATGCCTCCTAGGGAATCTTAACTGAATCCACTCTATTTCTCTTTGGAGACAGACTTGGGGCCTTGGTTTCTCTTTCTGTCTCTCTCTCTTTTTTTTTTTTCAGAGATGGAGGTCTCACTTTGTTGCCCGGGGTAGTTTTGAACTCTTCCTGAAGCACTCCTCCTGCCTCAGCCTCCCACAGTTCTGGGATTACAAGTGTGACCCACTGTGCCTGGTTAACATTTCTCTTTCATACCTGCATGACTTTGAGCAATTTTTAAAATCTCTGCGGCCAGGTGTGGTGGCTCACACCTGTAATCCCAGCACTTTGGGAGGCTGAGGTTGGTGGATCACCTAAGGTCAAGAGTTTGAGACCAGCTTGGCCGGCATGGTGAAACCCCGTCTCTACCAAAAACACAAAAATTAGCCAGGCGTGGTGGTGCACACCTGTAATCCCAGCTACTTGGGAGTCTGAGGCAGGAGAATTGCTCAAACCCAGGAGGCGGAGGTTGCAGTGAGGCGAGATCGTGCTGCTGCACTCCATCCTGGGTGACAGAGTGAGACTCTATCTCAAAAAAAAAAAAGTCTCTATAAGCCCCAGTGTCCTCATCAATAAAACTGGATAAAATAGGATAGGCCAGGCTCAGTCGCTCATGCCTGTAATCTCAGTGCTTTGGGAGGCAGAGGCAGGTGGCTCACTTGAAGTCAGGAGTTCGAGACCAGCCTGACCAACATGGTGAAACCCCACCTCTACTAAAAATACAAATATTAGCCGGGTGTGCTGGCATGCGCCTGTAATCCCAGCTACTCAGAAGGCTGAGGCAGGAGAATCGCTTGAACCCAGGAAGCAGAGACTGTAGTGAGCTGAGATCATGCCACTGCACTCCAGCCTGGGCAACAGAGTGAGACTCTGTCTCAAAAACAAACAAAAAAACTGGATAAAAGAAAGATATGTACTTCATAGTATTGTTGTGAGGATCACAGTAAATATTATAGCACCGATCACAGGGCCCTGTATAGGAAAACCAGGCAGTGGATATTCCTCAATCTCACTCCTACCTCCACACCACTGCAACCCACACATACCTTCTGCGGTTAATCACAACAGAGCAAAACCTATATTCTAGAGGGAGAAACACTTTCAATGCAAAAAAGACAGCCAAAGTTCTTTGATTCATGGATATTTTGTAAATATTTCCACACACATACTAGAGCAGGGGCTGGCAAACTTTTTGTTGAGAACAAAATAGTAAATATTTTAGGTCTTTAGGTCCATATGGTCTCTGTGACTACTCAGTTCTGCAGTTGTAGCACGAAAGCAGCCATAGACAATATGTAAAGGAATGGGCACTTATGTGTTCCAATAAAACTTTATTCACAAAATCAGGCAGCGGCTGAATCTGGCGTGCAGACTATAAGAAGATTACTATTATAAAACATAACTACTTTTAAGTCATATAGAGAATACCCTTATTCTAAAGAGATGTACATTGACATATTTGAGTGAAATATCATGATTTCTTCCATTTATTTTCAAGCAGTTCAAATAAAAATTTATGTAGATAGGCAGGTAGAACAAATGCAGCAAAATGTTAATTGTTGAATTTAAGTGGAGGGTATATGAGTGTTCATTTTACTGTTCAACTTTTTGTAAATTTAAAAACCTTCATACCAAAAAGTTGGGAAATGTGTATGTTTTAAGAAAGGACTTTGCCATCCAGATGTTATTTTTTCTGATGCTAGTCTAGCATTTCAGAGTGACTTTGAAAGAATACCAACAGGTAAATGTTGGACAGAGTGAACACAAGGCCCTCCTTTGGTTTTCCTTCACCAAAATGGCTGCTCCAAGTTTCTGAGAACTCTGTATGCACCTGAAATTATTGTGCTTCTGGCTTTTACTTGCTATGAGAATTAAAAGTGACAAGGCTGCATTTCCTGTTGGAGCAAGTACTAACAAGTTCATCTGATTTGTATTGGCCCATCTACTTATTGTAAAGCAGTGAAAACTATCATATTCATTGTCATCTACTATTTAGTGTTCAGATTAGGAAGCAGCCTATTAGTGATTTGGAACTTAATTTGCCTAGCTCAACCTTCATATTCTTACCAGTCATCCTGGACATTAAACATGCTCACAAAGATCAAGAGAGGGAAGGACAATGAATCCAAGTGAGAGGACCTTGTAAACTCAGTGAAAGCTTTTGGCCTTACAGCAAACTAAAACATACATAGGCTGGGCACAGTGGCTCATGTCTGTAATCCTAGCACTTTGGGAGGCCAAAGTGGGAGGATCACTTGAGCCCAGGATTTTGAGACCAGCTTGGGCAACATAGTGAGACTCCATCTCTATTAAAAAAAAAATTCTTTTTAATTACCCAGGTGTGGTGGCTGGCATGTGCCTGTGGTCTCAGCTATGCTGAAGGCTGAGGTGGGAGGATCGCTTGAGCACAGGAGGTCAAGGCTGCAGTGAGCCGTGATCGTGCCACTGCACTGCAGCCTAGGCAACAAAGCAAGACCCTGTCTCAAAAACAAACAAAACCCACAAAACATTAAAGCATATATACACCTATTCAGAATTCTGAATAGGGGACAAGAGGGAATGAAGGTTACCTATTCATCTCTACCATTTCTGCTTCCACAATAATATGGAATCTGAAATATTTCTTCAATATTTCTTTCTGTTCAGACTAGGAGTGCTCTAGACTCTTAACAATTTTGTTTTCTGGCCTTCACACTCTACATATCCTGCTGGACTTGGTTAAAAATAGGCCAGATAATGCTTTCTCCCATTTTTGTCTAAAATGTTTTTTAATCCAAGGAAGCATATGCTTTTTATATTCTGGGGTACAGAGAGCTCACAGTACTTTATTCACTATTTTACTGTGGAGAAGTGACACTTCTGAAAAGTAAAATGGTATCTAAAAAGGTTGGTCTTTTGGTTGATTTACATTTCTTAGAGTCAGTTTTTGAAATGTTAATATAACTGATATTCCTGTGTGTCTCTGTCCACGAAAGTATGAAGTTTTACATATCATTTTCAATGATTTGAAAAGTCTACAATGTACTTTTGTCCTTAATAAAGCCAGGAAGCACAAGCTAAGACATCACATGTTTTTTGCTTTTAATCAGAATAATATTAATGTAACACTCCTTGTCATGCTGATCAGAAAATATCACTGATTACTTAATGGAGAAATATATAATAAATGCAATTTTATGATAAAATCAAAACATAAGTATGTGGAAGAAAAATGATAGAAGGAGTCCTTGGAGGTGAAAAGATTTATGAATTACTGTCTGAGATATTTTCAGCTATAAAAATCACAGTATCAGGCCAGACTACGTGGCTCACGCCTGTAATCCCAGCACTTTGGGAGGCCGAGGCAGAAGGATCACTTGAGCCCAGGAGTTCAAAACTAGCCTGGGCAAGATGGCAAAACTCCATCTCTATTAAAAATACAAAAACTTAGCCAGGTGAGGTGGCCCGTGCCTGTAGTCCCAGCTACTCAGGATGCTGAGGTGGGAGAATCACCTGAGCCTGGGAAGTCGAGGCTGAGGTGAGCTGTGATCATGCCACTGCACTCCAGCCTGGGCAACAGGAGTGAAACCCTGTCAAAAATAATAATAATAATATATATATATTTTTTTGAGAC